>NC_140074.1:130926389-131388883 GCF_964194135.1 Talpa europaea
GTGAGGCAGCCCAGGGCTGAATGTCCCAAAGTCAAATGCCAAGAAGTCAGTGAAGGAAGCTGCTCCCTTTCTCATCTATGGAGGAGCAGCAAAAACACAAGAGGCTGACAGAAAAGTTAGACACAGCAGAACCTAGAAGGTGACAGGTAGGAGATTTTGTGCCAGGTGCAGGGTTATCACTCTGCATGTTAGAGCCCCCAGTTCCTGCTGTGTCCACGAGACCAGTGGGAGGGCCTCCTTGAGGTTGGCAAATAGTTGATCAAGTTTGTCAAGATGGCTGATAGAACACGACATGGTTTTCTTCATAAGCTTTTTTGTAAATACGAAAAATACATATTGTACTCCGACACAAACTTAACTTCTCTCCTCCCATGTTCTGTTTCCTGTACCCTTTAATTATGAGAGATTCTTGATAGAAGAGTTTAGACAAGATGACAGAGCTGTGGGGAGAGTTGACTCTGTTGGGGCTACTGGTTGTTCATCTGCCCTCTTTCTCCTTCCCAAGGGAGCTCTGATTTATCCAGGACCCACCTCACGTGCCACTCCAGAGGAGCATCCGAGCCAGTCAGCTGTTACCACTTGGAAGAAAGCAGTTGGTGAATTGGCCATCACTTGGCCCAGCCTGTCCAAAGAACACACAAAGATGGCCCCACAAACTGCTCCTTCTCTCACTAAGACGTGGGGTCTACTGCCTTCTCCTTGAGCCTGGAATTAATGACGCTTTTCCATGAAAATGTGCCACAGGTAACATCCCCAGATTTCTAAAGTTAAATTATAAGAAACAGTTCAGTCTCTTGGAAATGCTCCTTCTGAGATTCTAGACCAAAGAAGCTCTCAGAACCGCTGGAAGTTTCCGAGCAGATGAGAGCACCGTTCTGCCGTCATCCTTTGCAAGTGCTCAGGTGAATCATCCCAGCTGAGCCTCCTCCATCAAGGAGCCAGAGATGCCACCAGACCAGCCACCAAGTCCGCATAAGATGCAAGATATACTCAGCTGAACTTTGCCCAAATTCTGACCTGACAAGTCCATGAGGTCTAGTCTGGAGCATGTTTGTGGTCGAGCCACTACGTTTTGGGGTGCTTGGCTTAGTGACCACTAGACACAGAGCATGTATAAACACATGTCATGCTGATGAAAGTGTTTCTCTATTCCTTTGTGAACAAGAAGCATGCAGCCTCCGTTGCCAATGGCAGCCATCTTGCAACCACACCAGTGACTTGGATAAAGGCATCTCTGGAGCTAAAAAAGCAAAAATGAAAGAAGTTGGGTCCCTGATGACATCACTGATCCCTGGATCCACGCATCTTGGGGCTCATCCTATCTCAGGACTTGGCACTTTGTGAAGTCAGACGTGTCCTCCCTGTGCAAACCAGGCTAGCCTGGGGTTTGTGTGACTGCCCAGAAGCCATCCTTGACTCGTCACTGGCCATGTGGACTGCACCAGGCTGGGGTCTGGAGACCCAGCCACTCTGATAGTGACAGCTATGTGGTCTGGGAGAAGTCTCTCAACCTTTCTGGACCCACTTACTCCATCTCAAACGTGGGAAGCATTTCCCCTACCTCTCCTTATTTTGCAAGAAGACTCTGAAGACCAACGAGCAGCAAAGGACCCAAAGAAGCTGGAGTTTTGAGATTTATGTATAATCATTTCTTCCCTCTTAAATCCTAAATTCTGAGAAGCTTTGTACCATCCTCCTACAAACACTATGCCACTCGAGCCCCATGTCAAACACTCTGAGGTGACAAGTCCCGTTATTCCCATTTTTGTAGATAAGGAAACAAGGTCGGGCGTGTTAAGACACTTGCCCAAGGTCAGGTAAGCGGGGCTTGAGACTGTGTCATCTCGTTTATGGTCATTATCACACAGCTTCAATCACCACCCCATCAAATAACTAAGGTCATCCATCAGCAATCAGAAAATAATGAGCTGTTCCGGCACTCACACTGCAATTACCCATGGCAGTAAAGACACTGATTTACGTATTTGCTTAGCTGATAGCTTCTGTCTATTAAATCGCGAATATGTTAAAACAGTGTTGGTTGAGCCTAGTAAAGTCTCTCAATGCTGATTACTTTGTTTCTAGAAATAATTGCAGTTTAATGCCTGTAATGAACATTCATTTGCCTGGTACACCTCCCCGCCTTTGAAAAGGATTTCCCTTCCCACCCCATCCCATGCGCTGGCTGTGGCAACCCTGTTCTTATGTGTCGCTCTCCCTTCCTGTGGGCGCAGTCGCTGAGCCAAGCACGAGCATCTGACCTCAGCCAGTCCAGTCTGGGAACCCAGGACTTTTCTATGCAGAAAGAATAAAGAAAGCTCAAGGGGGAATCAGCCTCATGAAGAAAGCAGACCCACAAGGAGAGGCGGCGCTACGGCGTGGAGAAAGCCACTCTGCATGTGTTCTGACATGGCACGATAGTCTGTCCCTCTTGCCTTTTGTGATTTCATTCATTGGTTTGGGTTGCTTTTTGCCCCCAGAATCTTTCCCATAAATCTCCTTGCGTCCATGCCAGTTCTGCTGGGTGTCCTGTCTTTGCAACTCACAGTTTGATTCCAAAACTAACTGTTAAGCGTAAGGTGGTAAGAGCCACAGCAAGTTGCTGTGAGCTGGGAAGACCACTGTAGCAGGTGCACATGAGTGCACTTAGAAACAGACATTCTAGAAACGATTTCCCAACTGAAAGGTCTCCGAGTTTTGGATAAAGTTCCGAGCAACTTGAACAAAAGGCAAATTGTCCTGCTCGGAATTCCCTTCTGCTTAGATAACGTTGGTTCCACTGGGAGGGGGTCCACTGTCATGAAGAGTCATCCCCTATCAGCATCCTGGGAAAGAAGGTGGAAGCTTCCAGAAAGGTCTGGCTTCCACCTGGAATGACAACTAGCTTTAGTGTTAAGAGAAAGGACTGCAGAGATGATGGTAGCTGACAAAGCAGGAAGCATGAAGTAGAATCTAGAAATGTTGAGAAGCCAATGATCAAAAACCAGTGCTAGACAAAACCGAGAAAATCTGTGAACCATTTCAGCTGATAAAAGCTTTTCTCAATTGCAATGCTTTTGTGTCCATTTCTTAAAAGGCCTCCGTTCATCGGAAATGTCACCCACGAGAAAGTGGCAAGACATGTCCTGAGTATCTGTGGCCTTTTGTATTTTTGGGCCTCAAAAGCACAGGACTCGATGGCCCCTCCAAATTGGGGGAAGTGAAGAGAGTTTGAGATGGGAGCAATGCAAGGAACAGCCAAGAATGGAGAGACAGGGCCAGCCCCAGTGGACAGGCTCACCCCACCGCCCCCACCAAGTCAGAAGGGATGAGCGTAGCAGCTGCTTCCAGAATCTAGCGAGGACAGCCACGTCGGGAGATGCACCGCCAGGAACTGTGGCTGCCGCCACCTCCAGGGAGGGTGGGGTGGGGCTGGGCTGGACAGAGGGAAGCTCTGTAGCCCATGTTTCAAGGATGTCCCCACCTCATGGGAGCTTTGGCAGGAAAGGCTGGGGGCCGAGACTGCAGCCCTGGTCCCCCACCCTAGTGCCTCAGTCTCCATTGACAACGCGTTACGGGGTCTCTGCCCTTGGGGCCTGGCTGGCCTCTCAACTCAACACATGCCAATGCGCAGCAAAGGACCCAAAGAAACTGGAGTTTTGGGATTTATGTATAATCATTTCTTCCCTCTTAAATCCTAAATCCTGAGAAGCTTGAGCCTCTGCTCGAGCTGAGCCGTCACAGACCCTGCTGATTCACTCAATTCCCCCTCTGTCCTCCTGGGCCCTTCCACGCTGCCGTCCAGCTGCTGAGCCCTCCTCCCTCCCACGCTTGGCCACCTTGCCCGCCCTGTTCTCACTTTCTTCTCCTGGGACAGCCGGCAGCCCGTCTACTGGTTTGCACGCCACCGCTGAAGCTTCCCCTTTACATGAGTCTTACTCGCCCTCGCCTGAGAAATCTGAGATAGACCGTGGGTCGTGATGCCTCTGCCCGTGACAACCAGCCCAGGCCCGCCTCTCCCTGGTGCCCCCTGGCTGGCCTGCCTCGGTTTCTCTGCTAGAACTTTTCTTTGTCTGGAGGAGAAACTGCAATTAGCTTTACTTCCTGGAGCTCCCAAAAGATTTCCATCTTGCGCTCCCCCACCTCCCTCAACACGGCGCTTGTCTCTCAGGGCACAGATCAGGCTACCTGCGATATCCGTCACCCAGGACATGGGCGCTTTCTGATTTTTCTTCCCACATTGTAAGCTTGAGGACAGCAACGCGCCCTGTTCAGTTTGTTTGTTTTATTTTTTTTTTAAGCTCCATCTATTTATGCATACAAGAGTTGGGGTACAGGCCAGAGGTGCAGTGGGGGGGCATGAGAGGATTCACCAGAGACAAATGGGGAGCAGAACAGGCGGATCTATTGAAATACCCTGCAGAGGGGAGCAGGGGCGAGCTAGGAGAGGTCTGCTGTGCCACGTGGGCTGCCCCCTGGCCTGCTGGGACCAAACCCAAGCTGCAAAGGCTGCGGATTGCTCCACAGCGCTGTGCTCACCCCCCTGAGCCACCAGGGAGGCCCCCTGTTCATTTCTGCAGCCTTTCCTTAGTGCCTGACCAGGCAGCTGGCTGGCTACAGGTGTTTACTACCTGAGTGCCAAATGAATGAATGTGACAGCCACTTGGGAGATTTCCCAAAGTTCAATCGTGCAAGATATTTCTTGGTCCAGTCTCTCTTGTCTACATAATAATAAAAACCCAGTGCAGCCCGCATGAGCCCCGAGTTGATTGTGGGCCTCTGACTAATCCCATAATATTCTCGAGCTGCTTTATGAAAGCACTTTCCAAACAGCCTTAGAGCAGATCCAGGCACATCGAGCTGGGAACAGGTATCTAGAGATTTATTGGATCATTAAGTGAACCGGAAGACAATAGGCATTGTTCATCTGCAAGCGAGGGAGGCCAGGCATCCAAACCACCCCCAGGTGAAAAATCAGCCCCCGGCTCCATGACATCTGTGGACTCACCAAAATATGCCCCCCCAAGGTTCGGATGAGCCTGTGCCCGGGGTCACGGGGCTGGTGAGAAGAGGCATCTGTCCGTGATGGTGGGTGAAGGTGGGGGGCGCATGGGGGAGGAGGGGAGAGGGGAATTGTCAGAAGTGCTGTGACTGAGTGTCTGTCTCTCCCGCGCTCCCTCCCTCCCATCACCCTGCCTCCTGCACAAGGAACTATTGAGAAGGGACAGAACAAACATTCCCTTATACAGCTCCCACGGCGCCTCTGGGTGAGTCGGGGCAGCTGCCTGTAGCACGCTATGGTTACTCATTACCCGGGTTCCCAGGCAGGAAGAGGAGCAAACTTAACAGACCCGAACTAACCCTCGCTCCGGTACCCCGGCCTAAATAAATAAATAAGTCAGGTGTACCAGGACTTCGGGGAGGGGGCCAAGCGGCCGCAGTGCCTGTGGCCTGATGGGAAAAAAACAAGCGCTTCTAAGGGAGGGGAGATGGGGGAGGGAGGGCGGAAAACGTCCCCTTTGGAGAAGGGACAGAGGGGCGTTTGTGCGGCTTGCCCGTCCCTGCCTGCTGGGTGGACTCGAGTCTCCCTTGACCATCCGTGAACCCTGCAGAGAAACAGGACTTTGAGGGGGAAGGAAAGGAGCTGGCTTTTCTCCAGCTCCCCTGCACCAACCCTCCCAAGCGCGGCTTGTTTCTGGAAATGATCGGGGCCAGGGCAGACGGCCGCAGAGGCACCAGGAGAAGGGGCGTGAGGGGCCCACAGTCGCCCCAGCTCCCACTGAACAGATGGCCAGGGCGGGATGGACAGGATGGCAAAGGGACTGGGACACTGGGCAGACAGCCGCCCCCTCCCACTTTGAGAAATCACTCCCAGGGGTTCTCAGCCAGGGGGTGGTGTCCTCCTGCTCCCCCCACCCCAGCCCCCAGGGACACCACACCAGGTCTGGACCAGAGGTCCTCGTGCCAAGGTTGAGAGCCCGTCCCTCAGTCTTGGGTCCTGGACCCCACCCTCCAGGCCAGGCCACCTCTAACTCTACAGATGGTATGTCTCTGTCCGTCGATGCATGACCGCTCCATGAATCCCCGGTTCTTCCAGAGAGAATGCGGGAGGAAAATGCTAGAACCACACATGCAATACCACATTGCTCTCTAGAGCCTGACTTGGGGCAAAACCAAACATGAGCCCACCGAGGAGTAGAGGCGGTGGCCCTGCACACCAGCATTCTCCAGTCGCTACCAGATCCCACACAGGCTGGCCAAGGGGCTTCAGCAGGGGGTAGGTGGGGAAGGGGCACCCATCAAATGGCCTTGGAGTCTCTGTGAACCTGCACGTCGGGGGCTGGCGAGCTTGTGTTTGGGCTTTGGCGTCCTCCCTACCGGAATTTTGCTCACTAGCCGAGTGATCTTATATGCCTCTCACCCTCACTGGGCCTCCATTTAATAAAGTCAGTGCATGCGGCAGGGAAGTTCCCGCTGTCTGGACACCGTTGCTGTGCTCAGCAAGCTCTTTCGGGGCGTTAATGGGCTGGGGAGGCCAGGTGTTGTGGGTCTAAGCACCTCCTGGGGTGTTGCAGGAGACCCCGGCCAGCCCACAGACACCCCGGGGACAGATGATGGGTGACTGCGTCTGTTGACGCCAGTTCCTCAAAGGTGGGGTGTGTGCATGCATGTGTGTGACATGTGTGCGTGCATGTGTGTGGAGAGTGTGATGGGTGCACAGGTGCAGGGCATGTGCTGTGTGTGCATGCATGTGTGCGTGTGGCGTGTATATCCATACCAGCTGATGAATGCTAATACCTCTCTGCCTGTGGCTCCTTAGAGGAGGCAGGTTGCCTGAAGCCTGGCGATCCCAAGAGGAGGCTGAGGTCGATTCCTGCCTCTGGTCTCTGCTACTCTGGAGCTACATGGCCTCAGGCAAAGCGTGAACTTCTGTGGGACCTGGAATTAGGGGACTCGTGCCAAGCACCAAACGCGGGCCCGAGCAAGTATCCGGGCGTCAGCTGTTCTGGGGATCACTGCTCTGGGAGAAAGCTCTTCCAGTGTAACTGGACTGCCTGCTCCCCTCGCTGCTCCCCAAGGAGGCAGCTCCCCTGAGCCGGCCGCCCCTCTCACCTCGAGCGACTTACTTGCCTCCCAGGGAGCGAGGTCAGACCTCAGCACAGTGGCTGTTCCAGTCCCTCGGACCCAGACAGTGAGGCACGGGGTGAGCGGGTAGCAAGCCACCACCTCCAGGACCCCCAGCGGCACCTGGTGGCCCAGCAGAGTGTGAAGACAGCGCTACTGGCACCATCCACAATGACAGCCCATCTGGACGCTCCATCAGCCTGGTCTGTCCCTCACCACCGACCGGCTTGTCAAAGCCAGCTCTCCCTGCCTGCTGTTAGCTCTTATCTGCTGCTGGAGACAGCAGTCTCTGGTTTAATCCTGGCAAATTAATAATTGAACTCTGTAGCCAGCCCCGCCCCACGCACACGACAATCGCTCCCAGTTACTGCCAGGTCACTGCAGACCAGCTGGGGACCAAGTCAGCACACACCCCCAGGGGCCTGGAGGCAGCTGAGCAGGCTCCTCCTCCACCCAGCCTAACCATTCTCCCCTCCCCTCCGTCCAGGACACCGGCGTGAAAGGATGTCCTTCGAGCAACATCGCTGCAGTAAAACCCTCTCTTTGTGAATTCAACAAAGGTGCTATGAATGAGCCTGTCATTTCTGCTGAGCCGTGTCAGGCCCTGCGCACGGCTCCAAGCAGCTGAATCAATGAAAAAGCACAAATTGGTATCTTCTGCAACTCAGCCTAACTTCTTGCAGAATCGGGCCTCCCTGGTGGCGCAGCAGATTGAGCACAGGGCTGTGAGGCTGTCCACAGCCTCTGCAGTACTGGTTTGATTCCCGGCCGGCCAGTGAGATTCCCACATGGCGCAGCAGACCTCTCCTGTCGCGCCCGCTGCTCCCCTCAGCAGTCTCTTTGGTCAGTCTGCCTGTTCTGCTTCCTGCTCTGTCTCAGGTGAATCCTCTCCCCTTCCCGTGCCTCCGGCTTGTACCCCAGTGCTTGTATAAATAAATATATCAATCTTTAAAAAAAATTCTGCAGAATCGTGACATATTGATAGGCGAAGGAACATATGTAACTCGTTTGTCTCACCCTCCAACGAATCACGCGTGTCAGGCAGGGTTTGAAGTGCTTCCTCCCTTAAATCTGACGGAGGGAGGTGTCCCGTAGAGGCTCAGCAAGTTCTTGGCCAGAAGCCTTTTCACCATATAACTAATTGACTGTAAGGCAGTTTGCCCTGAAAGATTAAGTAACTGGCTGACAGTTTGGTTGGACAAGCTGTTGTGTCGAAATTAACTAAGAGTCCGTCATGAACACCGTGGAAGGCGGTTCAGCCTGTGCCTCGCTGAACTTTTGATTTGGACCCTGGGAGGGGGATGGTGAGGATTTGCAAAGCGGCATGTGGTGGTTTGCTAGTGGAGGGGGTGACCCAGCTTTCCACTCTCTGATTTCCCATTTCCAGTTCAGTTATGCAGCCATAACCCCCATCACGCTGATGTCATTGTTTTAATCCACTATTTTAAGACTTGCCATTGGATAGACCAAACTCGAAACCTAACTGTCAACCAGCTATCTTATCTCTTGCAGCAAAATTGCCCTACGGCCAATGAGCTTTGCTCGGAAAACACTGTCAGTGAAAGTATTTGAGGCCAAGAACTCAAGGGAGATCTACCTGGAACTGCTGTTGCCATCAATCCCTGTGTCACAGATGGGGAAACTAAGGCATAAAGTGGGCAAGTCACTTGCCTGTGACCCCACGGAGGAGGGAGCCCAAACATCTGTGGTGACGTCATGAAGCCCCTTGGGTGGTCCTGAACCCCTGGAATATATCACCCTGACGTAAGATCTAGAACATGCCCAGTCCCACTGAGCCTTCTGTGCATCCTCCGTGGTCTCCTCCTTCTATTCCAGGACAAACCTGCCACATTTGCTTATCACATCCTTTAGTTTCGTGATGGTTTTACTCTGCACACGTGGGTCCCCGAACACCAAGTGGTGTTTGGCTTTTGAGTTTCATCAGCATGAAATTATGTCTGCAGCTTCCCCTCCCCCCCATGACATGGCAGGGTCGAGGACACGTTTGCCTGTGTTTTCTTCTCCATGATTATGTTTCTCTCGACCTCAGCACGCCTGGGTACACTCTGTGATGCAGCTTATAGAACAGCTCCTCACCCATCCCCTCTATCAGGCATTCACCCCTCAGCCCTCTCTCTTTCCTAACGAAGTGGAAAGGCCCCTACGATGAGGACCATAAAATGGACCCAGGTTGAACTAGAGGCCTCAGGCACCCCTGACAATGACCTTGGGCGCCCAGAGTAATGTTTCTGGAGTCTCATGGTTTGTGAGAAAACAACACAGGGGGGCCATGGGGTTCCGAACAGGCTTTGGAGCCAGCCTCTCCTGCCCTTGAACCCCGCTATTAGCAGAAGGTCCTGGCCCAAAGCCACTCTGGAACATTCCGCATCTCACCACAAGAGGCATCCACACTGGCAGGTTGACAGGATGAACTTGATGGGCAACGCGGCCTGAGGTTGCCTGTGGGTTGAGCTTGGGACCCAGGCCACGAGTTGATACCCACTATCTTAGCCGTGTAGCAAGCCACCCACCCACAACCTAACGCCTGAGAACAATGATATCAGAGAGATTCGTGATTCTTTGGGGTGGCTCCCAGGGCTCGCCCATGTGGCCGGGACCCCAGAGAGCCTCGCTTTTGTGCCCAGCATTTGGGGTCCTCAGTTCTCTGTCACGTGGCCTCGGAAGCTCCAGGAAGCTAGACTGGCCTCACCACAGGCTGGGCTGGGGGTTCCAAAAGAGACAGAGTCCAAAGTGCAAAGCCAGGGGCTCTGCCCCGGGACCCACACATCGTTGGGGTCACACTCTACTGTCAAAGCAAATTACAAGGCGGTCGACCTGGGTTCAAAGTGGGGCGTGGGCAGTAGAAACAGGCTCGCCTCTTGATGACACCAATGGCAGGTTCATGCTGCAAGGGTGCATGGCTCAGAGTGGCGTAATTCATTCAGGCCGGGCTGAGCGTTAATGATTAACACCACCCACTCCACTGTCCTTCTTGTGGTGCCAAGACTGAAGGACGAGCAGCGACCTGAGGCAGTTCTTGAGGTGGACACAGGAGCCCTAACCAAGCCAGATCTTGAAGACCAAGCTCCTGGCACAGATGCCAGCGCTCCACGGGCCAGAGCCAATGCCAAGGCCAAAGTCAACAACGCGGTGCTGGGCAGAGGGAGAGCAGGAGAGAGAACATGAGCCAAATAACAGCCCAAGCCATGACAGACCCCCTGCACCTCAGTGTTCGTTCTGGCTTCTCCCCTCTAAGGGGTGACTCCTCCCCTAGAGAGCTATTGTAAAGCGGGGTGACCAACCCAGTTTGCCTGGGGCGTTCCTGGTTGTTGGCCTGAAAGTCCCCGCTCCCAGGCCCCTGTGGTCTCAGGCACCTGGGATGGTTCGGGCGCCCTCTTTGCAGGACTAACAGATCTTGCCAACCACCCCACGCTGAGGAGGATTAGATAACTACCCCACCCCCACCCCCCGCTGCAGAGGTGGACAGCAACTCTTCCTCATTGGTGGAAGAAAGTGACTTCGGCCTGACTCTCGAAGCAGCTTCTCTTGTCCAACTTCCCCCATGCCCATGAGGTCCTCACTCCTGGTCTTTGCACAGTCCTCCTCCTGTGGAGGAGTCCATTTTGCTTCGGTAAAAAGAGAAAGGCCCAGAGGAGCTAAAGGGAGGACCTTCTGGCGAGGAGCATGGAGTGCTTGGGGCAGATGGAAGAGAGGGTGCACACAGGAGACAGAAGGGTCGGCCCCTGGAGACGGAAAAGCTGGGAGGTACCCAAGTGGAGTTCCCAGGGGCCAGGGAGGATGCCTGGCACAGGCCCCACATGGCCTGGTCACTGGGGGACTTGGCTGGGAATGACCGTTCCTTGGGTCTGAGCCTCCAGGCCTCCCAGCCTCCAGTAACTGTGGGCCTTTGGAAAAGGTCAGATTTCAGTTCTGCCTTGGCTTCTGACTTACCTAGAGCCAGAGGTATCATGAAAGGTCACCTGGTCACCCCCTGACAGGAGGACCCCCCCAAGAGGAGCATTGACTCTGGAGTCAGAAAGCCGGGTGCCTCTACTGGAAAGCCACTCATCTTCCAGAAGCCACAGTTTTCACCCGCGTGTGAATCACAACTCTTGCCTGTGTCTTAGTCAGCTTGGGCTGCAAACACAAAACACCATTGACTGGGGTGCTAGGGCCATCGACATCTACATCCTTGCAGGTCTGGAGGCTGGAGTCTGAGGCCAGAGTTCTGGGGAGGGCTCACCCCTGGCCACCTTCTCCCAGGGGGGCTCTCTCTCTCGAAGGGGCCACCACCCTCATGAATGACCTCCTTGAAAGCCCTGTCTCCACAGACAGTCACATTAGGGGTTCATGCATGGGGGGCCGGGGGCGGGGGCCGCAACCACAGCCCCCTGCACGTCTCATGGACCCGCGAGCCAGCTCAGACACCTGGAGGCTCAGGGCCGGGCGCCCGCCCAGCCGTGAGGTGGAGAGAACTGACTGGGACGAAATTGTTGAGGATGGGGAGTGAGCAGAGCCCAGCCCTCCTGTGCGTCTAGCCCCAAGAGTCCCCTCACGGGACGCCACAAGCCCCCATCATTCCCCAGCCCCTCAGGAAGCCCAACTCTGCGGCCCCAGATTGCTGCTCCCGAATCCTGTCCTGGATGCCTTTCTCCTCTGAGGGCATCTAGAGGGCAAACACCTTCTGATGGGAAAGTTTCCCAAATCCTCAACATCTGGAAGGAGCTGTTACAAAGGCCCCCTTTGTCTGGCCGGGAAATGGGTTGGCGATAAAACCGCGCCAGAGCCTGCAGAGCTGGGATGGAGGGGGAGCCCGGTGGGGGGAGAGGCAGGTGAGGAGGAGGTCAGCGGGAGGGGGCCCGGCGACAGAAGACTCAACAAGAACCACTTCCTACCTCGGCGCCGTTCTCCCTCTGTAGTGCCTTCTTTACACTCGCGACCGTGAGCTGCTGCCAGAGAGACGAGGCGCGCGTGCTGAGGGGTGTGTGGACGTGTGGGGAGAGATTCACACGAGGACACCTGTCATTGTGGGACGGTGTGGGGTGAAGGAGGTGGAGCGACCCTCTGTTTCCGACCAGTCTGGCTCGGGCCGGGGCGCTGCGGCTGGGCAGCGGTGAGGGCCCTGCGGTTCTGGCAGCTGCTGTGCTGATGGGCTCACAGGGACCCCGGTGGGGAAGCCGGGCAGATGCCCGCCTGTCCTGCCTCCAGCCACACAACGCTGGGAGTGGGGGCCATTCCCTGGAGGTGGCGGCTGCTGTCCTGAAATCCCGATCAAAATCCCGATCAAGGGCCTCCCCTGGTGGAGCAGTGGTTGAGCGCTGCCCGCAGCCTCTGCAGCGCCAGTTTGATCCCCGGCACTGGCGAGGGTCCCACCAAAAAAAAAAAAAATCCCGATCAAGAAACTGCGTCCAGCTTCTTCCAGAGCACGTGACCATCATTCCGGCAGCTCCTGCCGAATCTCAGACTCCTGGGATGGGGACAATCTCAGGCCACAAATGGGAAGTGGATGGTACGCCAGGTGGGGCAGGTTAAGATGCAGATTCCCAGGTGCTGTCCCAGACCCACCCAGTGAGTGGGGCAAGGTGGGGCCAGAATCCAGGAATCTGCTTTTGGTAAACCCAACGGGTGATTTTTTTTTTTTTTTGTAGAAAAAACAAGTGCTGGGGATTTAATGCACCACATGGTGACAATAGGCAATGTATATATGAAGTTGCTAAGACAGTAGATCTTAAAAGTTCTCATTACATAATACTACAATAAATACGGTGTACAAGCATCTCTTTGAGATCTTGCTTTCAAAGGTTTGTGGAAAATGTGATTTTGTTTTTTTGTTTTTTTTTATTTTATTTTATTTTTATATTCCCCATACAATTTCAACCCCCCCATTTTGACCCCAATCCCTCCCCTCCCTCCACCCACCCCCCCAAAAGTGTCTCTGGTTCATAGATATTTGTTGATTTTGATTTTCACTTTCTTATAGTTACTCATTTTCCTGGTCCCTTATTTAAGTTTTCTAGATTCCTGCTATGAGTGAGGCCATCCGGTATTTTTCTTTTTCTTTCTGGCTTATTTCGCTGAGCATGATCCCTTCCAGCGCCATCCATGTTGCTGCAAATTGCATGTGTTTATCTTTTTTGAATGCTGAGTAATATTCCATGGTGTCTATGGACCACATCTTCTTGATCCAGTCATCTATTTTTGGGCATTTGGGCTGTTTCCAAAGCTTAGCTATTGTAAATAGTGCTGCTATAAACATAGGGGTGCAGGTGCTCTTTGGAATTGATGTTTCTGTGTCCTTTGGGTAAATACCTAGGAGTGGAATGGCTGGATCATATGGAAGCTCTATGTTTAGTAGGTCCAGAAATCTCCACACAGCTCTCCACAGTGGTTGGACCAGTTTGCACTCCCACCAACAGTGCAGGAGAGTTCCTTTTTCTCCACACCCTCGCCAACATTTGTTGTTGCTAGTTTTTTTAATATGTGCCATTCTCACTGGTGTGAGATGGTATCTCATGGTAGTTTTGATTTGCATTTCCCTGATGACAAGTGATGTTGAACATTTTTTCACATGCCTGTTGGCCATTTGCATCTCCTCTTCAGAGAAGTTTCTTTTTAGCTCTTCTGCCCATTTTTTGACTGGATTATTTTCTTTGTTGTTGTTGAGTCTCATCAGCTCTTCGCAGATTTTTGTGATCAATCCTTTATCATTAGTCCAACGGGTGATTTTTAAATGCACTTGGTAAGATTGTTCCAAACCCCAGCCCAGCTCCAAGGAAAGCCACGCTCACCAACCCGAGACTTGTGGCTGCTGATTCAATTCCCAGCCACCTCCCAGCCCGCATCTGCTTCAGATCCACACCGTCTCTCCCAGCTTTCTCCATTCACGGCTCACCTTACCGGAGCCGCCTTCCTGCATGCGTTCATGGAGCGCGAGCTAGGTGCTGGGTGAGTCGCTGCATGCTACCTAAACGTTCATGACACTCCTTTGAGTGACACAGAGGATGGAGGCAGAGAGAAGGGGGGGCGGAGCAAGGAGAAAGGAGGGTATAGGAAGAGGGGGCAAGACATTTCTGGGTCTCCCAGGGGTTGGGAAGCAACCACCTGACTTCTTGGTGTATCCTGGTCATTTGTGCAGCAGAGCGTGAAGGTGGGTGTCATCAAAACTCAGAATTGTCACAATTGGAAAAACCACGTTCCACTCTTGTTTTTTTTCCAGATTTCCTTGCAGCTAGGATGGGCCGTGTTGCAAATTTCTGACCAACAAGGTGTTACAAGAAGTCCCTGAGACGCTTCTAGGAAAATCAGCCTTCCTTGCCCTTCTACCCTTAGCTAGTGAGTTAGTTTCCAGGGGCTGCCACAGCAAATCACCACAAACTAGAGGCTTAAAACAATAGGAACATAGTCTTTCATAGTCTGGGGGCCAGAAAACTAAACTCAAGGGCTCTAGAGAAGAACCTTCTTGCTTCTTCCAGTTTCTGGTGGCTCCTAATGTGCCTCAGCTTGTGGGAGCATGACTCCAAGCCCCACCTCCTTCGCCACGTGGCCTTCTTGTGTCTGCGGCCTTTCCTATCCTGTACAAGGACGAGCTCCTTGGATTTGGGGCACACTGTATTCCAGAGTGGCCTCACCGTAATCTTTCCTGATCACATCGACAAAGATCCCATAAGGTCCCATCCTCAGATTCTAGATGGACACAAAGTTTTGGAGGGAGCAAAATACAACCCACTGCAGATTGGGGCATGATTCGCGGAGCCACAGCAGTCATTTTGTGATGAGGTGGTGCAAATATGAAGACAAAAACAAGCTGAGCACGGCGGAGAAGAGAAATAGAACGCCAAGAGCTGAGCTTCGACCCTGGGAGCTGCGCCCTGGGCTTGCAGGTCTGGAAAGAACCAAACCAAGACAAGAAAGACAGGATGAGTTGGCGCAGTCAACATTGCTCTGGAGTCACACAGACCTGCGTGTAAATTCCAGGCCACTGTCACATTCAGGAGGGAATGCAGGTAGATGATCTCACATCTCGAAACTTCACACCACTTCTCTGCAAGCTTTCAGGGAGGAATAGTCAAGGTAATGCATGAAAGGCCAGTAAGCACTCAATCTCTCCCACTTCCTGTTTCCTAAGAGCAACAACTTTGTCTTCTTTTTGTATCTCTAGCACATGACACATCACATGCAATTAATCAGTTCTGCGAACCCAAACTAACCAGTCAGACATTTGCTATGTGTCAGCGGCTGCTTTTAATATTTCTGGGCCTTAGCTCCTACCAGTGTGGTATAGATGATTTGTTGGGCTGTGGTTACTGGGGTGATGGTCAGAAAGACATCAATGGCTTCCCGCTGTCCATGGGGGGCTAAGCATGCACGTCTTTCTGCTCCTTCACTGAAATGATAGTCAATGAATTTAAAAGGTGAAAAACAGTCAGAAAGACAAAGCGAAGGGAAGAGGGAGGCCATGAGACAATGCTGAAAATCGGCAATTGATGTGGTTGAGCCAGGGAAGCTGAAGGCTACTGTCTGCAGAGGGGGAGGCCACCGGAGCAGCAGAAACAGGATGGGGGACTGGAGGCCCTGGTTACCTCCAAGTCAAGGTGTGGGGTGGTGGGGACCACAGATTCCTTTTTTTAAAAAATATTTATTTATTTATGCATACAAGAACTGGGGTGTAGGCCAGAGGTCAGAGGTGCAGGGGTGAGAGGATTCACCAGAGACAGAGTGGGGAGCAGAACAGGCGGATCTACTGAAACACACTGCTGAGGGGAGCAGCGGGGAGATAGGAGAGGTCTGCTGCACCATGTTGGTAGCTCCCTGGCCAGGGATCGAACTGCTGCTGCAGTGGCTGGTGATAGCTTGAAAGCACTGAGACTTTAACCCCTTGCACTACCAGGGAGGGCCTGTGGATTTCCTCAAAGTCTGTACCAGGGGCTGTGGGAGACCCCGGATCCCCATGACACATCCCAGGTAGGCAGACACCTTCCCATAGCCCCACAGGAGTGGACAGTTTAGTTTCCAGGGAAACTGAACCAGGAAGAGTCCCGACATGGCACAGACAGAGGTGTCAAAAGGGTGATTGCATGCCCTTCCCCACTCAGCTCCCCAAGCGGTAATGACTGATTTACAACCTCCCCAAAAAGAAACTTTTGGAGATCTCTATGGTAAAATCAATCATCCCAAGAGAAAGGGCTTAGAGACAGTGATACTCGAAGTCCCTCCGTGAAAAGTCTAGTCTTTGCCCAAATATCCTCCAGCGGGGTTCCCAGCATCGGATCTCAGCCACCCTCGGCCCCACCGACGGAGCTTTTGAGGACACGAGCATCGTCAGACATTGGGGGGACAGACAGAAGTGGTATCTAAGTTGGAAATGAGAGGGGTGCTCGGCCAGAGCATAGAGCGGGGGGCAGAGCACCCCGGCTTCCCTGGAAACATCCGTGGGCTCCCCAATAGCCCCCCAAAGAAAGCCTTATTTCTGTTACTTAACAAAAAGAAAATTTTAAAAAGTGTAGCAAGTGGCTGGGAGCACTTATGACAACAGCCCAGGAGGGGCGAGGAAAGTTCCCACCGACGGGACGCCCAGGGGGTCCAGCAGGCAGCGCATGCGGGAGACGTGACATGTCCCTCCGGGGGCTGACCTGGGCTCAGCCTCTGCTCAGCAAGACCCACGCTGAGGACGCCACGGCTCCCCCTGGAGCTCGACAGGGCAAGAGGACGGCACAGGATTCACGGTTCTCACCCCCAGCTAAGGTGTGTTTTTCAGGAGCACAGCTCCACGTGGAGGGAAAGTGGGGGCCAGCTTCCAGGGAGTGGACAGTGCCTGGCCGCTCCCCTCTGCTCTTCTGCTTCTCTAAGCCTGGGGAACAAAGCCAAGATCTTAATCACCCAGCGTCGCTCTGGCACGCCGGGTGTGTGATACACCTGTCTCCACCGCCAGGCAAATGAGTGGCTGCACAGGCAGAGGCCTGTCCCGCAAACAATGGTCCCCTTTGTCCCCGCCCAGAGCTCGGCATCCGCGGGAAGCCAAATCCATCAGCACTTGTCAGGGTCCTCGGCGCGCACAAAGCAGGGGATGACCCACGTTCTCCAGCTAGCCCCCCCCCGCCCCCCAGCACCCAGCAGCAGCTTTGACTGACATGCAAGTTCCAGCCAGCCTTCTAGAAGCCCGGGGTGGCCCGGGGCCGGGACCACAAGACTCTCTCTCCTCAGAGGCGCGCCAGGGCCAGAGAAGGTGCCGCTGCAGCTCCCGCACAGCCTTTCTTAAAGCCAGCCCCGAGCAAGACCTCGAGAACCATCTGTCCCTGTCGGCACACCTCTGTGTCTGTGGTCCTGGCTCCGGGGGCCGGTGGCCACTCAAGGACTGGATGCTGCCTGGGCAGAGGGAGGACAGACGGAGGCAGAAGCCCCAGAGTCCCCCCGAATGTCCTGTCCTTCGGAGCCAGTGAGGGGGCGGGCTCTCGGAAGCGTGGGGACTTTGTGACCTAAGTGACCTGGGAGTGGCCTTCATGGTGAATATCTCTTGACAAGACCTGCAGCCCGCCCCCCGACTGCCTCTTCTCTCCGCTCACCCCCCCCTCCCCAAGGCCCATCACACGGCCCCAGACGGCAGCCGGGAAGACACGTGCAGTCTACGGCTCCTCTGCAGATTTCCTGCTCGGCCCGGCTCACCTCCCCGAGGGAGGGGTGGGGGAAGGTGCGCTCAGATCTCGGGGTGGGGTCCTTGGCACATCTGCCCAGGCCACGGTGCACGCAGCTCAGGGCTATGATCCCTGCTGAGTCAGCCACACAACCTGACCCCCCTTCCTGCGCGTCCCCCGCAGGCCTCAGGATGAGGATGAAATGAGCAAAGAATGCATTTTGAGCAAAGCACGGGTCCCCTTGGAAATGCAGGTATTTGAGTTGGAAGGCATTGGGCAAAATTTTATCTTCGGCCCAAGACCCAAGACCACTGTTTGTTTAACTTACAGGGGTGGAATAAGATCAACAGAACGTTCAAAGTAGATTGTATAATGTCGCTTTTCTGGTGGCGTAACATGGCATCAGGGTCACCCAAATAAAGTCATTTTTTTTTTTTTTTTAATCTGAGAGACATCCTGACCTGCTTGGCCACCACGTCTGGCTTTGTTTTGTTTTTGTTTTCAAAACCCCTGCCAGACAGGCCAGGGGTTCGTAGCTGTTGAGTGCACAGGGGTCCCCCTTCTGCGTGCTGGAGTACAGACCTGAAATTCTCCATTAAAAAAGGCGGAATGAGAACGACATTTAAAGACCAACAGAGCAAAAGAATAAATCTGCTAATGCAAATAGCCAGGTAGGCACCCACATCCAAGAGCAACCGCCCCGACCTGGTCTTGCTGCTAAGTAGTAGTCGCTGAAATCTATTTTTATCTTTTTTAAACCAGACAATTAAAAGGTGAGTAAGCTCCTCCCGGGGCTGGACAGTAAACCACTCGCCCTTGCTGGCAGGAATCCAGAGCAGCCGCTGGAGACGTGTGCTCCCAAGTCCACATTTGCTGCTGCGCTGGGTGCCTGTCACACGAGAGAGCAGGTGGACAGAGGTAGCCCCAAACTCAGGGCGCAGTGAGATGCAAGCTGCAGGGGTGGTTTAAAAGTCGAGGGGGGTGGCCAGGTAGAATGGCCACAAAAATCACTTTTAATGACTCAGTACTCCCAGCCAAAGCATCCCAAAGAGCCTGAGAGGCACCATCCTGCCATCGTTTCTGCAGGATGTCGGAGAGAGGAGTTTCCGTTTCCAACTGGCACACTGCTCACCCTGCTGTTCTCCACCAAATCTGTTCCTCTTGCTGTTTGTCCCTAGCAGACTGGGTGGTTGAGGTGAAGGTTAGAGTGGGGACTTCAAGAATACCTGAATTGTCACGGTCCCACACAAATACCTGGGCGCTGTCTTCCCTTCTGATTGGCCAGGTCCTAACCTCCTTCTCAACCTGCTCAAGCATCTGACACCTCGGGCTGACTGACCCCTCTCTACACCTGCCCACAAGATCCAAATGAAATGGTGCTGACCGATGCATGGGCCATGGGGGACACAAGGGTCAATGACCCAACGATGAAGCAGGGTATTGGTGCTTCGGGGTACCATCCCAATCACATGGGGCCAGCTCCCCCCACCAGGGAAAGGAGGAAGTGGAGCTGGAACTCGTGGTGGGAGGGGCCTGGGAGTGGGTGGTGGTGGCAGCCCTGGGCAGAGAAGGGCATGTTTTGAGGGCGCCTGGTGCCCTAGTTTGCTGCACTTTTCCAAACCACAAAGCGCTGCTTGGTGCTCCCTGCCAAGGCTGATCGCAATCTGCCATGCTATCGGCATTGTCATCTCCTAGACAGACACGCAGTGAGCACTGCAAGCTCAAGGGCAGCACATTTCTC
Source organism: Talpa europaea (assembly GCF_964194135.1). NCBI lineage: Eukaryota > Metazoa > Chordata > Mammalia > Eulipotyphla > Talpidae > Talpa > Talpa europaea. Next base: position 130,945,863 of record NC_140074.1, read on the forward strand.
CCAGGATGTTGGTGGTGCCAGTGCGTCTCCTCGTTAACCCACCCCTAACCCAGCCCAGCCGGCCCCTTAGCTTCCCACCTCCACTCCATCCTAACCTCAGGATGAGGCTGAACCACCGCTCCCCCATTTCACCCTCATCTTTCACAGCTGGGAAATGAGTATTCAAAGGGGAGCCCTTGCTGGGGCATCCAGGCTGTGTCCTGCAGCCAGCGCTTCTGTTCTGGGGCCTGGGTCTGCCGGGCACCGGGAGAGGCCGCTCTCTGCCAGGTAGGGGTGATGATGGGAACCTGGCATCGCAGCTTTTCTGATTTATAAAAAGAGGATTTTACTTTTCAGCACCTGCCAACCTGATAGGTTTGCCAAGAATCTACATTTGCCAAGAGTTTGACATTAAACAAACATACACACCTACATCACCCCCCTCCTAAATAGGCAGAACCCACTGGCTAAGAAATCAGCCCTTGGGAAGAATGTTGATGTGGGTTCATGAACCCTTCAGGCTTCCAGAACAGAAACCATTCAGAGCTCCGCCAGGTCACCTGCAACATGTCCCTTACATTCAGCTTTGGGCTCCAAAGTGCGAAAGGTAAGGCTCAGTTTTGACTTACAAGATATTGCTATTGCTTTTATTATACAAGTCTACCATACAGGTGTTGAATATACAGGAATATATTTTTAAAGAAGTCCTCGGGAGACTTCTAGATCTATGTGTTCCTGAGATCTGGTAGAGATCTTGTTCCTTCCAACTTTTGCCCACAGAGAACAGCCAGTGGCTGTGCCTTAGACAGTCACTGAATGTGATGTCATTGGGAGTCACTTTGTAGAAGTCCCTGCATCAAACTCAGGCCCAGTGTGCAAAATGAAGGCATCTTTGCTTGATCCCCGTGGGTGCTCACATGGCAACAGGAACTTGAACCTGGAGCATTCTGATTCTTCACTCTGCTACTCTGCTACCCCCAGTTTCTGCTACTGGTCGCCGAGAGAGGCTCTGACCTACAGTCTGGAGGATGGGCTCCTGGGAAACCCTAGAGAAGGGGGTGCAGAAAGACCAGGTCCCTGGGGCTCATACAACAGAACCCATCTCCCCAGGTGGGTGTCCCCGACCCCCGTCTCCTCCCTGCTCACACACCCCCTTCCACTGTGCTGCGTCACTCTGAAGCACATGAGCCGAGAGAGAATAAAACCATGTCACATTCACATGTCATCACTGTGCTGTGCTTGTCCTCACTGATAAAGGAAGCCCATCAATACGCAAAATCAATGCACAAAACCCAGGTGTCTGAGCCCAGAGAATAAGTTAATGGGGATTAGATGTCACTTCTGGGATTCCGTTATACAAGACTCCCTCTTGGGGGCAAACTCGCCCAGAGTTCTGCGGGCTGGTTTGATGGAGTAAGCGGCCGTGTTGGCAAAGCCTGTGTGCTAAGGAATTTGGAGCAGCTCTAAAATCTGCAGGAACCTCTAGGAGCTAGGGAAAGCCTCCAGTGAACCAGCAAGGAGCAGCTGGAGCCCCCAATTCCACAACTGCTGGGAACTGAATTGTGCTAACCCTTTGAAGGAGTTTTGAGGCAGATTCTTCCCCTGTCGAGCCTCCAGAGGAGAGTGCAGCCCAGCTAACATCTTGACAGCAGCCTCACAAGACAGCAGAGGAGCCAGCTAATTGCACAGACTCCTAAGCCCCAGAAACCAGGGGGCTTTAAGCTACTGCTTTTGTGACACATTATAGAACTAACATAAGGCCCATCACCCACTGACTTACCAAACATGACCCAAGTCCCAATGAGATCTACATGTTCACGAGCCATTTATGTCGGCTGTTCTTATCTCTTAATCTGTCAGTAAATGAAAATATGTACATTTCCCCCAATTTCAACTTATTACATTCTATAGGCAATTTTCAATGAAAAAAGCAGAAAGGGAGCACATTCCCGTTGAAGAAAAACTTTGAAGCATAAACTTAAGTACTATTCTTAAATAACTTAATTGTTCTTTTCCATGGGATACCAGGGTGCCCCAAAGGAGCCAAAGGGGCCAGGATGTAGTAGTGACCCAGGCAGACCCCAGGACAGCAGGCAATGATCAGAAAAGAGAGCGCACCTCTGACCTGCCTGCACACCTGGAAGGCGGAACCTGGATTTGGGGGCATGCTCTCCTCTCTGCATGCTCCCTGCCAGGCTTGTCCTGTATTTTTCTTCTGCCCTGGCACAACCTGGACTCTTGAAGGTCATAGCTCTTGCTATCAGTGAAAGGAGATGCTAATCTGGGCTTAAACTCCAGGCTGGGTCCTCAGCAACCCAAACAGGTTGGATCCATGCCCCTTCGCAGTTAGACAGGAAGCCAGTGAGAGACTGACTAACTTTGTGGTCCATAGTACACCAGATTGGGGTTTGTATCAGAAAAGACCCCACACAACTTCCAATCTGTCTTTTAATTGGGTTGAGGTGGGTTGGGGTGCAGAGCTGCTGGGAGACAGGTACAGAGGATCACCTTGTGCATGGAAAAGCATCCACTCAAGACTTGGAACAGAGGGCAGTAGCCCAGACCCCTCAAGGATGTCAGAGGTCCTAAGGCCCAGCAGCTCCATCTCCATCAGAAGCTGCAGAGGACTCAGGGGCAGCTTTTGGGGACAGTGGCCATGCAGGACCCGTTCTCCACCAAGTTGCTGACAGTTCCGCTACCACCAAGGGAGTGGGGACTAGATGGGCAGAGGAAATGGGATCCATCCTGCTGGCAGTTCCTCCTCCAGGTGTAATTTTCCTTACTGGAGGAGAAAGAAGAATCTTGAGCTTTGTCCCTCCTACCCGTGAACACACTGCCTGTGCTTCTGAAAGGGCGGGGCTGGATGGTTTCAGGAAAATGGCAAAGCCACTGAACTAAACAGGCCACCTGAAGCTTTGGAGACGTCTCTGGGTCCCCTGCACTCCAGGCCTCCAGCCCTGGCTCACTTAGCCTGGGGGCCAGAGATGAACTTGATGCAAAGCCAGACAAGCCTGACCTCAGGGGGGCTTGCTCTCAGGCACCCCTTCCAAAGCCTCGTGCGTAATTTTGCCACAGTATTTTCAGAGTTGTTTTTCCACAGAGCGCCCCTCAAATTGTATAAACTTCAGGTTTTCCCAAACCCGGGTCCACCCTCAAGGGGACCAGCTGGGAGTGACCAGCCGGTTGGAGGCTTAGGGAGGCTGGGGTCCCTTGGGTGGCGTGGGACCAGCCTCGCGGCAGCCAAGCAAAGTAACAGCAAATGCGAGGCCAGGCGGGCCAGGGGAGGCGCTGCCTGTTGCGTGCCAAGCCCGGCACTGCTAGGCGCCCCCCCCCCCCCCAAGCCAAACAGCACCGGGAGCTGGCTTAGCCGGCAGGGGACACGCCCTCGGAACCACGCCAACCGCCCCGGGGAGGCCAAGGACTGCGAGGATCCCCTGGGCTCACAGCCGGGCCCCCGGGGACGTGCGCCAGCGCCGGGTTGCCCAGCCTCACCTGGCAGGCGCCCCTCCCCGCCTGTACCTGTGGGCCAGCCCCACTGAACCCAGGAGCTGTGGCTAGGGGACACCCTGGAGCTGGGGTCCCCGCCTGTGGTTTAAGAAGGTTCTGGTCACAGGGCTGGGTGCGTAAAGACTGGTGGTGCTGCGCGCACTTCTAAGGAGCCCGCCTCTGTTATAGGTGCTCTGCCTCTTTTTTTTTTTTTTAAATTTTCTAGAGGCATGTCTTATTTATTTATTTATTTATTTATTATTTGTTTGTTTGTTTGGTTTATCCATGCACTGGGTACAGTCAGAAGCACGGGAGGGTGAGAGAATTCACCAGAGCCAGAGCGGGGAGCAGAGCAGGCAGAAGGACTGAGGACACTGCTGAGGGGAGCAGCGGGCGGCAGGAGAGGTCTGCGCGCCATGTGGGACCCTCCTCCAGTGGCCGGGGAGCAGCCGGGGATCGAACCAGCTGCAGAGGCTGCGGGCAGCTTCGCAACCCAGCGCTCAACCGCTGCGCCACCGGGGAGGCCCAAGGTGCTCTGCCTCTGTTTAAAGAAAGGGGAAAAGAACAGCCTCTGGGCTCCCTTTGCTTCCAACTTTCCTGGATTCATCCCTGATTTATTAGGGGGTGGAGAGGTGCAGGACAAGGCTCAGCCAAGCTTGAAGGGCTGAAGGGCAGAGGAGGGTGGTCCCGGCGGTCAATGCCTGCATCCCCAACGCCACCAGGGAGCCCGCCCTGCCCCCGCCTGGTGAGTTAAGACTTCCTGGACCCCACCTGCCTCCTCAGGTGGGGTGACCACACTGGAGTCAAGGAGGGTGCGGAGGAAGGTGCCCGGCACGGAGTCCTCACTAAACCCTCTGCGTAGGGGGACGGCAGGCTTCCGTCGGGCCCCAGAGAAAATGCAGGCCCTACCCCACACCCCACACCCCACTTCTCATACCAGTCACGGGGAATAAGAAGTTTCTACCTTCACACAGTCACGGCTGAGTCCCGGTCAGCAGGCGGGCAGTGTAGAAAGACACTGGACGCTCAAGAAGACTGAAGTACAGGGGTTTGGCAACCCTCTTACCTTAGGAACCCTCTTACCTCTTGGGTCCACACACCGAGTGAAGGAGAGAAACAAATGCCAATTTTGATGCTGGGGATTGGCTGAATTTCTGTGCTGGTGAAATTGTAGCCCTTCCCTAGAAAACTGGAGCTGTGGGTGGGAAGCAGCAGCCCCCGGAGGGTGAACACAAGGTCGGACGTGCAGGGAGGACGGGAAAAGCCTGGAGTTCTCCGAATTCGCAACCCTCTAAGAGCCTCCTGTGTCAGTCGAAACAACCCCTTCTCTCCTGTCTGAAATGCTTCTCAAAGACACTGTCGTTTCTTCCCCTTTCCCTAAAGGAATCCAGCTCTAAGGGAAAGCCATAGACACACAAAAAATCAACTTGAAATGGATTCAAGATGCAACTGGACGATGAAAGAGTGACAGCTTTACAGTGCATAGCCCGCAACCATGAAACTCCCAGAAGAAAACATAGACGTAAAACTCCTTGAGGTGGATCTTGGAGTTGAAATTTTTAATAAATCACAGCAAGCATGAGCAGCAATATAAAATGTAAGTAAGTGGACAACTTCAAAGAAACCATCCAGGGAGAGAAAAGATGATCTACAGAATGGGGAGCCCTAGGTCAAACAGAAGGGGTGCAGCACCCCACCCCATCCACGCCAGACCTGCTTTTAGGGGGAAGAGCAACTCAACTGTGATCACCGGTTCTAAACAAACACCCGCCTTAAAAAGGACAATATTGATCTCATTAGATAATGGATTGAGGTCAGACCAGCTGAAACCAGCTCTTCCATAATTCACGTCATAGTTCAACACGGATGACTCCTTCTGGGGGATCAGACCAAAGTGGCCTCCCCTCTGTGACTGGAAAGCGAACCCCTTGTCAGAAGCAATGTGTTTAGGACTGACAAAGTGATGATGGGGTGGCAGGGCGGCCGGCAATTCCAAATGGAGACATGGGAACCTGTCTCAGCATGAGACTCCCTGGCCTCCCGTACCGGCAGAGGCCACAGTCATCAGCCTGCAGCTGAGCACTACCCGGGGCTGGCAGAGCATCGGCAGTGTCCAAGGTCAGCGCTCATCAGCTTGGGCTCCTCCAGTTTAAGTTTTTGAATCTGAGACAGGAACGCGCCCCACTGGGGCAGTCCGCCACAGGGGTGGCTCCTTTGGGAAGGGCCGGCCTGTGTGAATTTTCCGCGTCCTGAGGGATGGCCCCATTATCTAAGAAGAAAGTCTTTAAAAGAGAAAATGGAGGAATAAGGCAGATGCTGAGCAGTCAAAGAACGAGACTGTCATAAACTTAAGCTGTTCTCTTGACTCTCTACCTTCTGAACACGTTTCAGAGTTTGAAATTCCATTACTGTGTGAGTCTCGGTGAGGAGGCAGTACCAGCTAGTTCCTGGGCACGGGACTTGAGCTCTGCCAGGCGCTCAGTGTCCCTTTCAGGACCACAGGTCAGTTTAGAGTTCGTGCTCACGTGGTGGCGGTGATGCCAGGGGTAGCACGGTGAGTAGCGATGTCCAATATCTAAGGATCAGCCTGGGGGTGGCATGAGGAGGCTGGTTTGTGAGATCTGATTGGGCCATGGTCCCAGACCCCTAGTTTCCTTAGATCCAACCCATATTCAAGCCTGATTTTCCTGTAGAGCTCGTGAGCTCCCTGACAGCTTTCCATTCAATTCTTGGTCTAAGTAAGGTGGAGCTGGCTACTGCTGTTCATAACCATCCATCTAACTAGCCCGGCTCATCGGAGTCTTCCTTTGCTTCTGCAGGGGAGATGTTGGGACTCACTGCCCTCAGCCCTTATATTATCAACCCTGGAAAGAAGCAGCTTTGAGAAACACTGAACACAGCCACATATCATCTGCAACGATCTCCCCTTTATTGATATTAATCACAGTTATGAGGTCTTGTCCATCAGAAAGAAGTTTGCCTTATGTAGAACTACATACAGAGACATAGAAATACACACACACACACACACCAACCACCAAACCAATTAATCTTGACCAATCAAACCGTTGAACGTGTCTTCAATTTTGATCATCAGAACTTCGGAAGAACATACGCAGGCCCAGCAGGAGACTGGCCTTTGGGGTCTTAGCGTATTCGCAGAGCAGGGAATTTACCCTGCGAAGCAATCGAACGTGTAAACTCAGAGGGCAGACATGGGTGACCCAATGCCTGAAACCTGGCTCTTGTGCCGCTGCCTGGCCAGCAGAGCCCGCTCAAGATGCTAAATGCCCGTGACCATTGCAGACGGCAGGCCTCGCTGTGTGTGCAGCAGCGGGTGCCGCCACCCTGCAGCGGAAGCTACGTGGAGTAGGTGGCCACTTGTCTACTTCAAGTCATCCTTTAGGGTCATTGCAGAGTGTTGGCTGATGTTGCTAAAATTTACTGTAGAAGGGAAATTAAAAAATATCTCTTCCTATTCCTTCCGTTCTCTTCCTAAGCTCTCTGGCCACACTCCAGTGAAGTCTGCTGCATGTTAAAGGTTCAGGGTCAGGTCACAAGTCACCAAGTGGTCACAGAGTGAGACCCATGGCGGGTTCCAGTGTCTTCCGTTGCCTTATCTTTGCTTAAATGATTTCCTCCACAACGAAGTAAAGGGTTTGAGTTGCAGTGGCCTCCTCGTGTCCCCCGGTCTCTTAGAAAAATGAAGGCTATAAACGTATCAAAATAATTGTCCAGGGGATTTGGAGACCATGACAAACGGCTTTGCTGTTGGAGCCCATGGACAGCAGGGCCCCCCATCAAAGCCACAGTCTGTTCTCTTTTCTCAGCCTGTGTCTTCGCCGCTTCCATATTCCCTTAACGCAACTTTGCCTTGAACCAAAGATCAGCTGACTCTCCTCCCTGCACCCATGTCCCTCCCATACACTAAGCATCTCCCCCTGGAGGCAGACAGAGAATGTCCCTCCTTGGGCCTTGGGGAGCAGCGACGCGGCGATGCTTGAGTCCCACGCGGTGGCGGAGCAGCAGCGTTGGTCCAGCAGGCGGGACGCGACAGGCATCCTGGTGGGTCGGCTCCAAGGCACCAGGCAGTCCGGCCTCGTTTCCCCCCCACCCCCGGTGGCTTGCTTCTGTAGGTGACCTTGAGGAGCTGCCATCGAGTCCAGCAAGGGAGAGTGAAGACATCCGAGCAGAGCTTTCCCTGGTCCGTAGGCTCTGGGAAATCCCACTGCAGAAAGCGTCCCTTCAGCGGCCAAGCAAAACACGTGCCCTTGCGTGACACCTTGAAATTCCAAATAAAACCAGTATCTCCCGCAAAAGGAAAAGTAGAAATAGTCGTAATCAGAGTCAATCAGAATAAGGAGAGGCAAAGGAGGGAGAGGAAAAAGGGTTCTAACGTGAAGAAAGGGGCTGGCGGCCCCACCGCAGCCAGCCGTCGCCGGTCCTCGTGCTGCCCCTCCTGGGGTCCATGCGGTCCAGCGCTAGCCCAGGCCAACGTCCAAGGACATCATCACCACAAACCCCAGGATGGAGGCCCAGGACGCCAGCTTCCCGTTGCCACTAGGAGGGAAGGAAGGAAGGAAGACCTTAGGGCACGCGGGATGGGTCCTTGCCAAAAGCATCCTCTGCAGGGTGCATTCCAGCAGGGAATGTGCAACCACTGTTCATAAGGCGATGACACTGACAAAAACATCTGGGGGGGTTCCACGTCAGGCAAACTGAGGAACCCACGTCACCCCAAAGGATGACCACCTGAAATCAGCGCTGCTATTCCCGCTGTACTGATGGGGAATGCCCGAGGCCCTGGCCCTGGAATCTGTGCTGAACAGTAAGTGTCCACTCTTTACCGAAGATATGATCTCATCTGCCCTTGTAACTGACTGGTCTCAAATCATCACGCTATGAAAACCAAAATGGACAAAGAAGGGAGCCCCCTCCACCAGCGCCCCCACCCCTGGACACCCGGCCCACAGCCGGGCAGTGAGAAGAGGGGTAGGGATGGCTTTGGTTGGCAAAGCTTATCTAGTCCCTCAGGCAGCCCCAGAAAGATGGGAAGTAGGTATTGATTGACAGATGATAGATTGATTGACCGACAGATGATACATACAGAGATAACAGTTGATAGATGATGGATAGACAGACACTGGACAGATAGACAGGCAGCGGGAATGAGAATCAATGAAAACAGACAAAAATGCCAGCTGGGGTGGGAGGGCCGGGTGGTCTAACTCTTCACCCAGGGGCCCGCGAGTTCTCTTTCTTTGACTTGAGGCGGGGGTGGACGATCTTTGGAAGAGGTGGAAGAGAAGTAAGACGTGGCAGATGAAGAAAGGGCCTGTGGGGGGCTGGGACGGAACAAGGAGGGGGCGGGGAGGGGACAGTCTCCCACCTGATCTGAGCTTCGGGGATGATGTCGTCCATGACCACGTAGACCATGGCGCCCGCAGCGAAGGCCAGAGCGTAGGGCAGGATGGGCTCGGCCAGCACCACGGCAAAGGCACCGAAGATCCCGGCCAGAGGCTCCACCATGCCGCTGAGCTGCCCGTACCTACGGAGAGAACAGACTCGTACCATCGGGGGAGGGCCAGGTAGGCGCCAGCCGGCTCAGGCCACCCACCCAGCCCCAGGGGACGATGCATTTGATGCCATACCTGAGCACTGCATTTTTTTTTAAAGATTTATTTATTTGACTGGGTACAGTCAAAAGCGCGGGAGGGTGAGAGAATTCACCAGAGCCAGAGTGGAGAGCAGAGCAGGCAGACTTGAAGAAATACACTGCTGAGGGGATCAGCGGGCGGCAGGAGAGGTCTGCGCGCCATGTGGGACCCTCACCGGCGGCCGGGGATCGAACTGGCGCTGCAGAGGCTGTGGCAGCTTCGAAGCCCAGCGCTCAACCGCTCAGGCCCCCCACTGCATTGGTTTTTGCAGCCACCTCCTCCTTTCCTATAAATCAGTGACGAGAGGCCTGCCCTGTGCTTTTTTTTTTTTTTCCCCCCAGATTTTAACTTTCCAACATTGTCTTTTCAAACAGCGCCATTGTTGGGACAGCATTCACACGCCGAGGGGCACGTCCACTTCACGTGTACAGTTCTGTGGCTTTTAGTACATTCAGAGGTTGTGCAAGCATCACAACTCTCTAATTCCAGAACATTCTCTTCATGCCCAGAAAGAAACCCCTACGCATTAGCGGCCACTCCGCATGCTTCTCTCACTCCAGCCCCTGGCAGCCACTCATCTACTTTTTGTCTCCATGGATTTGCTGCTTCTGGATATTTCATGTGAATGGAATCACGGCCTATGGTCCCTCTGGCTCGTTTTGCTGAGTGTGTTTTCCAGGTGCGTCCAGGTGTAACAGGTATGGCCCTCATGGCCAAATAATACCCCATTGTGCTGAAGCTCCATTCCCACTGGATGCCCGAGAGGACACTGACCTGGTGGGAGGTGATTTCTCAGAAACAGTGTGTCTGGGGTGTTTTGGTGTGTTTGGGCACCCAGGCCCCTTCTGGAGGGGCTGTCCCCCATCCCTGCTGTCCCCCATCCCTGCTGAAGATGTCACCTACCTGGTCACGTGTACATCAAGGGCCTGGCCCTGATACCCCTATTTTAGATTAAGGTAGATTGCTCCATTGACAAAAATCCCTCCTTTTGAGCTAATGAGAGTGGGTCTCTGTTACCTGGAAGCATATGAGCTCTGCCTGAAACAGCCACCTGAGCCCTGAGGATTCAGAAAGCGGGAGGTAACCCTGAACCCTACAGCCAAGCCCCCGGGAAGACACAGGCTACGGTCGAAACATGAACAGACCAGGAGTCGGGACCTCACTGTCCCTCGGAGTAGGAGTTCGGCAAGATTCCCTGCCCCTGAGCCTCAGTCCCCCCACCTATAAAGTGGGGGTGGGAGATACATACCCCACCCAACCTCCCCAATGACAAGGCGGGACTACAAACCACCTCCGAGCCCAGGAGAGGCTCAGAGCTTCACCAGAAGCTCAGGTTCCATTCCAGGTCAGAAGAGGTTGTTCTGGAGGAAGCCGGCATGGAGGACCACACCGCTGACCTCACCCTAGCCCCTGGCAGCGAGGCCCAGAGGACTTACCAGAAGGCTTTCCAGGTGGAGAAGCCAGCCCCTCGCAAAGGAAGGCTGACAGCAAGACCCTCCGGGAAATTCTGGATCCCAATTCCAATGGCTAAGTTCCTGAAAGACCAAGAGGGCACATGAAGGAGGTGGTCCAGGACCGAGCACCCACACAGACAGGAGACCCTGCCTGCCCAAGCCGTCCTGTGGCGTTAGACACCCAGGTGAGACGTGTGACAGGTGGAGGAGGGAACCAGGTTAGGGCACGGGTGCCAGTGGAGAGCACAGCAGCGGGGCGGGGAGGGAGCCACCCACCCACTCTCAGGCTGTCCTGGGTCCCCGGGTCGCTTGATCCTTATGTGCTACAGGAGCGCCAGGCACACACGGGCGGGGGGTGCAGATGGCCCCAGTTCTGCCACTTGGCTCCACGACATTGTGTAAATCACTGAACTCTGCACACCCCAGATCCTCATATACAACGAGGAAGGGGTTCTGTGGGGAGAACAGCATCCCACAAAAGCCGGCAGCGTGACCCAAGGGCTGTAGGATCCTGGCGCGTGTCAGTGCTCAGCACGCTTTGGCCCCATTCTCTCGCCGCGTGGAGACACACACACCTTTCACCCCAAGCACCTTCGCAGGTGGACGCAGGAAGCGCTGATGCCCCGCCCGGGACGAGGGTCCCCTCCCGGGCCGGGACTTTCGACCCACAGACTCTCTGTGCCGCTCTAGCCCTGGTACCCCACTTCTCTGGGTCCCTGGGGTGCTCCCATGGTCCTCCCTCCTTCCTCTCCCTTCTCCTGCCTTTTAGGGATACAGAAGGTCTGTGCTGAGTGAATCAGTGGGTTGGTGCGTGACAAACCATGAGAGCCGTTTCACACACAGACCGGATGTCAGTGCAAAGGGCGGGACAGACAGAAGAGACAGTGCAAGTGCAAGACGCCTCCCCTGACAAGAAGACACCAGTGTCGGTCAACACTGTGTCAACTTGCAGAGACCACACCTTGCAGGATGCACCTAGGGCGGCTCTCAGGGGTTGGTCTTTGCCTTCCATGGAGGGCCCCTCTGAGCACCAAAGACCTCAAGGGCGCGAGGAGGGGGTGCCACTTGGCCAGAAGTCCTGGCAGACTCCTCTGCTGTCCAGGGCGGGTGACAGGGCTTCGTTCAGGGCCCTGTCTCACTTCTCAGCACCTGGGTTCCTGGTCTAGGCTCAAACCCCATGTTGGGTCACATTGTAGCAGAGGCCTGGCCAAGTTACAGGACCCTGCCGAGCTTGCTCCCACCAGCCCTGGGCAGAAATGCAGTTTGTTCTAGAAGCTTCTACCATCAGCTCCAGGCCCAAGCAGACACTGCGCTCCAATCCCAGGAGCAGGGACCACTTAAAATACCTGTTGAAGGAGCAAACCTCAAGGGCAGCATCATGCCGCTGTTCCCTTAGCCCTGCCCTCCCTTCTCGGCCAGGTCCTCAGCAGGGTACTTGTCCTCCAAGCACTCACTGCCCCCAAATGGTTCAGCAAGTACATCCAGCATTCTTGACCTTGCAGTGAGGAAGGTCAAGGTCTCTGGCCAGCTCTCGAGGCCCTTCCTTGCCTGATGTGGACATTGCACCCTGTGGCTCGCCATCCACTGCCATCACCTACCCCCCATTCAGAGGCAGGCGCGGGGCTTACCCCCGGCCGAACCACAGGGTGGCCAGCCCAGCGCCGCCGGTAGGACAGAGGTGGGGCTCCCGTCCAAAGTCCTTGCCGCGCCGGAGGCTGATCGCAGCCACCCGCCAGGCGGGCTCGGAGCCTCCTCCACATCCTGTCCGGGAGCACCGTCCTGATAAGCCACACAGAAACCCCATTCTTCTGCCCCTGGCAAACCACCTTACCTCTGCCCTGCCCGGTTCTGCCAAGCAGCTTCCAGCCCAACCAGATGCCGCACCCTCGGGAGCCTGCCAGGTGTTCTCAGCAGGGCGCCGCCTCGCTGGGTGATCACAGAATCTCCCCGGGGTCTGGGCTCCTGGACCACGGCTTCTCCGCCCTCCCACATTCACGCCTGTCCCTTCTCCACATGGCTGTCCTGTGTCCTTGCTCTGCTGTACTGGGCATCTGTCGGGTGTCCACTAGGTAGGGTGACCCGTGGAGGCTATGCCCCCACACCCCGGTTCCACCTGCCCACTAGTACTAGCACAGAAACATGAATTCACCCCACAGCCCCCAGGCTTGCCTGGCAGTGCATTCCAGGCACAGAGAGCGATGCCAGTGCCCGGGATCAGCTGTGCAGCACCGGGCTGAGGCCTGCAGACTTTCAGAACGTGCTGACAGTGCTGAGAACCAGGGACCTAGGAGGTCATCCACGAGGATGAGGATGGTGGTCAAGCCCACCTCCAACGGGGCGCTCCTTCCTGCTGCTCCCCCACACCCAGCCAAAGCGCCCACCAGGAGCCAGGATGGCCCCGGGACTGGCCAGGCAGCCTGCAGGCTGGGTGCTCACCATGCAGGAACCACGAGCTGGGGAGAGCTGGAGGGAATCTTGGGGAACATCAGAGGCCCCCGGGAGGCAGGGCACAGGGCAGAGGTGATGGAGAGTGACAGCAACGCGTCGTTGGTTCGCGGCAGCAGAGCAAAGAGGCCCCTGCAGCGCGAGCGCGGGCCAGGCTGGCTAGGAGCAGGGACCCCAGAAGGGCCGGCAGGGATGGGACGCTGCTCGGGCGGCAGTTCTGCTGCCAGGGGCGCGGGGCGGGGAGGAAGTCCAGACACATGCTGCCGCCCTACTGTGCTCCCCTTCGGCCAGGTGACCCCGGGAGTGCATGAGTCTATTTCCTTTTCTGCAAAATGGAGGTAACCGCACGGCATCCACGTCACATCGGGGTGAGCGGAGGGGAGGGGCGTGAGAGGCCGTCCAGGCAGCCCTGAAGACCACGGCTTTCCCGTGAGAAATCTGAAGACCTGCTCCAGGACCCGTCCTTACTACTCTACCTCGGCTTCCACATGTAGTAAGATGAAGAATCCTGTGTCTAGGGAACATTTCTCAGGGACACTCTGCTGCAGCTGGGGTGCGCCCCCAAGGGACGCTCTCTGCCAGCTTCCTGAGGCAGAGGGGTTTGGCAGGTGCCTCCTTCATCCGTTTTGATTGGGGGAAGGAAGCGCAAACGAGAGGTTTCCGGGAGAGGCTATGGCGGGGGGCAGACGGCACTCAAAAGTGGGGGAATCCCTGCGCCCCTTCGGGGGGCACAGCAGCGCCGTCCTCTGTTGTCCTTCCCACCCGGGGCCGCGCAGGCACCGTGAAGCCTGCGAGCTGGGGGCAGGAGAGGGAGGGCGTTGAAGGCTCCTTAAGTGAAGAAACCACTGGCACACTGCCTGGTGACCTCCTCCCTCACCCCTAATTTCTGCCCCAACTCCCGTGCCTCAACCGTCATGGTCTGTGACCTCCCGGTCAGAACCAAGGCCAGTTTGCAAAAGGAGGAGTGACTCCCCCAGCCAGGGTGCTGACGCCAGGCTGCTGGGAACCTGTGTCCTCGAGGTGCTGCTATCACGACCAGACAGATACCTGCAGGGAGCGGCGGTGGGGAGCTGCTGACACAGAGAGGCAGAGCCGGGGCAGAGAAAGACGATCCAGCAACTGCAGTGGAGGAAGAGCTGTTTGAGGCTCATTCTAGAGATGGAGACCCTTGGGCGATGCATCTCCTATAGGAAGGAGGCAGGAGCTGGCAAAGGTGTGAGGGGGAGAGCACGCCGGCCTCTCTCTCCTCCTTCAGGTCAAGGGCAACACAGAGGAATCAAGCCTGGCCCCAGACACACAGCCCCCCCGGACTTTTGTCCTGCTCAGGGGGGAACCTAAGGGCTCAAAAGGCCCGGCCCCACCCCAGGGGTCTTCCGGAGGCCAAGTGTAGGGCTCTTCTCTTCTCGGGCCTCCACCCCGTCTGTCTTTGGAAGCAAATCCCGCTGGGAGGGGCTTCTCGAAATCCAAGTATTGGCCATTTCCACCTTTCCAGCCTTTCACTGAGCCGGGGCTGGGGGAGCCTGCAGCAGCTTGGAGCATGCGGGAGCGCACAGACCCCGGGCAACAACCCTCGGGCCGAAACCAGCTGGCTTAGCGACCCCGCCCCAGTGCGGAGCCGAGGTCCCCGGCTAGAATGAAAATGATGACAATCATCTTTGCCGTTTATTGACAGTGCTAAGTGCCGGGCGGGGTTGTGAGTTGTTAACGTGCAGTCACTCACTTTCCTCGCTGCCACCATGATGCCCATTTCACAGATGGGGAAACTGAGACACAGGAGGCTGAGAGACTGGTCCCTAGGGAGACCGGCCGGGAAAGCGACAGTGGGTACCTCCACCCATACTTAATGCTCCGCGTCCTCTGCCAGTCCTGTGCCGACGCAGCCACCCATCCCAGAGGGGTGGTCTCCCGCCCTCAAGCCCCGAACTCCCTGCACTGACGCTGCTGCCTCTCTTCTGCTCGGCCGTGGAGCTGGGCCCGTGCTGGCAGAGCAGGTCGTGGGGGGACACGTCAACCAGAGGCAGCCAGAGTCTTGGCTCACGCACCAGTGTGTTTCTCAGCCAGTTTGACACCCGGGGCCGAGTCATTTTTGGAGGTGGGTGTGGGTCACTGTGCTGTCAGGCCAGTGGCCCCTACCACTCCGGTCATCACAAAATGGGGGTTAGATGGTTAAATTGCTCGCAGACCCCAGAGCACAAAAGAAAATAAAACATATCTAACTTTCTCTTTGAGGTTTGAATCCACAGACAAATGGATTTTACTGGCAGACGACCCGGTCTGAGCAAGCAGAAGTGACTGACCTTGAGCTGAGCGCCAAGATCAGATGGGGTCAAGAAACTGCAAAGGCCTGGAGGAAGAGGGACCCCCAACTGAAACCCCAAACTCCAGTTACTGCAAGAAGAGCCTCTTCATCCTTCTTCATGTATGAGCCCTTCATGTAGGAAGCCAAAGAACTCCACATCCTTTGTCCCTGGTCTAGTCTGTAGCCAATAAAATAGAACATTGTTCTCAAACCTGGTCCCCCCAACCTATATAACCTCAACCCCTTTCTTAATCGGGGAGGCAGATTTGAGTTTATCTCCCACCTCCTTGCCCATCAATTAGCAATCAAGCTCCTTTCTTTGCTCAAGCCCTCGCGTCACGGTTTGGCTTCATGTACACCCGGTGGGGACCCATCACTTGGTAACAGCAACAACCTAAAATGTGTCCGGTCGCAAAGTACCCCCAAGGGGGGCCAAATCAGCATTGGAGAGCCACTGACCAGAGCAGCAGTTTAGGGGAGCTTGCTTCCTTGGCAAGTGTCTGAACTAGAGAGCAGCTCAGTGAGAGCCGGAAAACATCTCACTCATGGATCTGCTGTGCGAGGCCCCAGCTCAGCAGCCTTCCAGGGGCCGGGCCGTGTGAGGCAGGGCCCTGGGTTCAAGGCGCAAAGAACACTCAAGAACCAGCAATTCTCTCCGAAGGCAGCGTGCCGGAGCCTCCTTGCCGTGCCTGCCGGGACCACCTTGCAGGCTGTGCTCTCTGGCGACCCCCGGAGTTGTGCAATGGGTCATTCCTGCTTGAACCCCGGCCTCAGACTGTTGCTCAGAGAAGGGTTTCATTCCGGGGCTGGAGGGAGCTGGATTCCTCTGGGAATCGGCAAGTCCTTGCAGCCTGCAGCCGCAGCCCAGCTCTCCAGGCTATGTTCTCTGGCCGGCTGGTTATGAAAGG
The DNA here is from genome assembly GCF_964194135.1 of Talpa europaea. Classification (NCBI taxonomy): domain Eukaryota; kingdom Metazoa; phylum Chordata; class Mammalia; order Eulipotyphla; family Talpidae; genus Talpa; species Talpa europaea. Next base: position 130,962,091 of record NC_140074.1, read on the forward strand.
AGACGGGCATATTCCTGACAGGCCCCGCTGCAGCCTGGCTTTCAGATCCTCCCAGGAGCCGTGAGCGTGTGTGTTCTTGCGTGGCAGGCCCTTACATACTGTTTTGATGTTATCGTCCCACCGTGAAAGGCTTGATTGTTCGGGCAGGGCAATGACATCACCGGCTTCCCACTCAGGCGGCCTGTCGAGGTGTTTGATGAGCCTGCAGGTGGGTAGGGGCTGGATGCTCCCTGCGGGGCCGCCCAGCCCTGCCTGCTCCGTGGAGCTGGCTTAGCACGCAAGGGAGCTCTCCCCACCCCTTCTTGCAGTTCTGGGAGGCTTACTGCCACAGGCTGGAAAGGTGGATGGACCCATCGGTTCCCCCAGAGTCTGCTGCCCTCCAAGAAATGGGAGGGGAAGAGCCCCAAAAAGGGAAGCCACAAGGCAGGGCGGTGTCCGGGGTGACTCAGGCCACCATTGCACACCCCCTCCTGGCGGCGTGGAGAGCGGCCTCCCTGATCATCGAGGGCATCTCTAATGCCCTGAGGGAGGGGACCTTGACCTGCTAAGGCTTCCAGCAAATAAAACCAACCCTGTACGCAGGCCAGGAGGCATAGCCTGCCTGCCGTGATTGAAAAGGAACCCGAGGGTGTACCCCCAAGAGCAGAGTGCCTACAGATTCATGAAAAGGCCTGTCCAGGAGCTTCCAAGCAGCCCCACACTGCTAATGTGGCCAGTGCCGGGGTGACAGGGCGAGTAAACTGGGTTCCATCGCACAACACAATACTCCACAGCAACCCAATGGCCTGAAGCAGCAGGAGGAATCCCAGAGGTGAAAGGTGGAATGAAAGAGACCAGACCCAAAACGGTACAGGCTGCGGGGTTCTATTGCATAAAGTCCCCAAACAGGCCAAACGAAGCCTTCTTATCTACTAATGGGCGCGAGTGTCCATGGCCAACAGCAATGTTGCTTAGTCGTTCTTGGGGTGTTTGGAATTTTAAAAACAACGCTTTTAACAGAAAATGACAAGGCAGGCGTTCGGGTCCCAGTTGAGGGGGTGGGTCACCCTTCTGGGAAAAGAGTAACTTCCATGGGCTTTTAATAAACCTGTTTGACTCAGCTGAATGGACGTGCAGGCGAGAGCACAAACCATCAGTGTCTGCTTGGGGAGTGTGCAGTGAGTCTCCCGAGCCCCACATCCAGATCACGGGAGGCACAGGAGCCTCAACCCTGGGCTGCTGCTCGTCCTGTCTGCCTCCCTCCCGAGGAGGAAGCTGTCCTCTTCCCACAGCACACCTGACCGTGGCTGCTGGACTTCACAGAAGCTCAGCTGTCCAAGGCCCCTGGGGAGGGTCACCCCAGGGAGAGGGTCACCCCAGAGTTTGGGCAGGAAGGGGGTCGCATTCTCCCTCCTGCAATCCTGGCCTGGGCTAGCTTCCTCAGACCTTGACTTTGGAGGTCTGAACAGGGAACCCAAGCTTAGCCCCCTGATCTCTCTTAATAATTCTTCATTTCCTGACACGCCAGTCAGTCCACCTGCCGGACCCCCATTTGAGGGGAAGAGCTGCACCGAAACCAGTTAGTTCTCCAGCACACAAAATACCCCCCAGCACCCCAACCCTCCTTCACCCTAGGCTGTTTTTCATCTTCATTTTTTTAAAGCAGTTTTTTACTCCTAGCCTAGTGTAGATTATTCTCACACTTTGTGTTTACTGCTCATTTTTCCCCACCGCCCACCCGACATCAGAACAAGCCAGGCCTCTGTCTGTCTGTCTGTCTGTCTGTTCACTGATGCGTCCCTAGGACACACTACATTGCCAGGGGCACAGAGCAATGGAACAGACCGTGATTTAGCAAGGCCGACGCCTGCTCCCAGCTGCAGCTGCTCAATCAGTGGTGAGCATGTGACAGCTCCCTGGGCCTTGGTGTCTTTGGCTGTAAATTAAGGGTCCATGAGGCAGCCCAAAGTTCTCTTCAGCTCCTAAGCTTGCTGGTTCCTCTACAAGGAGGGCATTGTGGGTTCCCCAGATTCCAGGGGCTGCAGAGACGGGCTTCCGCTTCTGCCAGTGCTCATTTTCCTTGCAGGGCACATCTGGAGAGCCAAAACACAAAGCCATCCCACTGTGCACATCTGGACAGCATCAACCTTTCGCTCCGAGAGGAAACTCCAAAAGGGCTGCTCAGCGAAAGCGGCCGTGCAGGCCAAGTGAGAGCGGCTGAAAGGCTCCTTTCTTCTCCACCCACAAAATAATCTTCTGGGCAGGATCTTAGGAACTGAATGTGCGCTGCTGAGCAAAAGACACGCTCGAGAGTCTTCGACTGCAGTCTCTGTCACGTTGCTCTCTTTGCTGGCTCCTGCCCAGCGCCAAACTTCCAGAACTGTGAGTTTTTCCCCTGTTCCTTGTTTAGACCTAACTATCCCTACATGTATCCCTGGGGCATGTGGACCAAGTTCAAAGCTGAACACCACCTGCTCCTCTTTCTCCTCCTCTAGGGAGTCACCGAATAGCATGCCTCATCAAACTGAGTGGAGAGCTGTGGGCCAGGGGAGAAGTTGCTGGGTATTTGCATGTAGTTGGAATGTGCCCCCTCCCTCCCTTGCTGGCTGTCCAGATGCAGGCTCGGTGTTTGACAACCAGCCTGGGCCCCTAGAACAAAGAGAACTGACATCCCCTTGCAAATGGAATGAATGTCAGGGGGCCCTCACAGGCTGCTATATCCTCAGGTAGCAATACAAGCCAGGCCGGGAGGGGGTGAAGCATGTGGGATGATGTGGGGTTCCACCCAAGTGCAGCTTCATAGCCAGTGCTGTCAATGGCTTGATAGCCAAGAAACTCTGGAGCCTGGGAAGCTCCAGCTGCGCCAGGAAGCTTTTGAGTCAATTTCCTATAAAAACAGGGGATGCTTATAAGGAGTGGATGAAGGTGGGTGGAGACCTAGGGGTTAGAGTGTCTGGCCGTTCTCATCCTCAGTTATAGGAAGCCCAGCCTGGGCTCTCACCCTGGAACAACAGCAGAACACGCATCGGTGAGACCCCACCCTCTACGCGGAAGCTGACAGCACAGAAAGCATGTGGCTCCCAGCCCACATGCTCCAGCCCCCAGCCCACCTGCTCCAGCCCCCAGCTCACCTGCCCCGGCTCCCAGCCTGCTCCCTCTGAGTATAGACCAAACCTGAAGGAAGCCAGGCAAGAAGCCAGGAAAAAAACCTACAAAAAGACACCTATCCCTTGTGCTGTGTATTTTTGGACTGGCTTTCTAGCTAGCTGGGGGCTCAGAGCTTTGCCACTGGGAGGTGGTGTTTTCTTGGTTTCTCAGTATGGGAGCCTGAGGGGGCATGTCTGTGAGGCCAGTGCCAATGGCTGGGCTGGGATGATTCATCATCCAGGAGGTTCTGCTCCTGCTGTTTTGCACATGCCAGTAACGACCCCAAGATGGTGAGTGAAGCAGCCACTTCTGGTGCCGATCACAGAAATGCCTGGCTAAGAGCAGCCCCAGCAAGCCACTAGTACAGCTTACTGAGCCTCCAGGCAGCGCTGGCTCTGTGCTAAGGACTGTTGATATATCCTCTCCTGTACCCTACACGGGCGGCGTTACTAACCCATTCCATAGAGGAAGAAACGGAGACTTCGAGAGGGCAGATATCTTCCCCGAGTTCATCAGCCCACAAGGAACACAGCTGAAATTCGGCTCAGGTCCGAAGACTCCAGAGGTCAAGGAATTCACCAGTGTGCCCAACGCTGCCCTCCACTCTCCAGAAAGAGTGCAGGGCGGGGTGTCTTCCTATAATCTCGGGCTGTGGCTAGGGGAGGTATTTCGTATCAGGAAGCCATCAGTTACCAGTTCTCCACCACAGGGTGGGACCTCGCACAGTGTACAAGATCCCTGTTTATTTAAGAATGTGGGTTACTTATCTGTCCAAGAAAAAGAGGTTTTCAGTATTTTCTTTTTTTTTTAATTTTATTTTTGCATAGAAGAACTGGGGTGTAGCCCAGAGGTGGTGGGGGTGAGAGCACTTACCAGAGAAAGAGTGGGGAGCAGAACAGGAGGATCTATTGAAATACACTGCTGAGGGGAGCAGTGTGGAGACAGGAGAGGTCTGCTGCGCCCTGTGGGTCACCTCCCTGGTCAGGGATCGAACTCAGGCCATAGAGGGGATAGCTCAGAAACTTAACCCCTAGGCCACCAGGGAGGCTCTGGTTTTCAGCATTTTCAAAGGGGTGGCTGGCTTTTGACATGGGCCTGGTGTCTTGATTTCTTTACCTCTTTTTTTCCTAAATTCTTTTTGAATTAACCTTGATTTAAAATATCGTATAGGGCTCAGGTGGGCATCTGTATATCACCACCAAAAGCCTAGTTTCCACCCACCACTACACAACTGATCCCCTTTACCCACCTTCCTTCTCCCTTGCCCTGTGGTAACCACCATTTTGTTCTTATAATCTAAGAGTTTGCTTCTGTTTTGTTTTGTTTGTTCATTTATTTATTTAGCTTCCACATATGAGTGAAATCATACAGTATTTGTCTTTTTCTATTTGACATTTCAGCTAGTTTAATGCCCTCTAGGTCCATGCATGTTGCCACAAATGGCAACATCTCATTTTTTATAGCTGTGTAGTATTCCAAATGAACATAGATTACATTTAAAAATGAACAGATAACAGGGGCCTCCCCGGTGGTGCAGAAGGTTGAGCACAGCGCTGTGAAGCTGTCCACAGCCTCTGCAGCGTGGGTTTGATTCCCAGCCGGCCAGGGAGATACCCACATGGCGTGGCAGACCTCTCCTGTCTCACCTGCTGCTCCCCTCAGCAGTGTCTTCGATCAGTCTGCCTGTTCTGCTCCCCGCTCTGTCTCTGGGGAATCCTCTCACCCTCCCACACCTCTGGCCTGTACCCCAGTTCTTGTATAAAAAAAAATAAATCTTTTTTAAAAATGAACAGGTAACAAACTAAGAGGGAAGAGATATGTATAACCACACAACCAACATGGGACTGATCCAAAATATGTGGAGAATCATGCAACTCAACAACGAAAAGCAGTCAGATTAAACAATGGGCAGAAGATCTAAAAAGACACAACTTTTTTCTCTTGACCAAATTCGTAACTGTAGAGAAGTCCTTGGTTATCATACACAGATCTTCATCAGATCCAGTGAATGCCAGTGTGTGTGTGTGTGGGGGGGACATTCCCCAAGTGCCAGGAACCCCGAGCCTCCCCTCTGGGATCACGGCTGGCCCTGGCACTCTCATTGAGTGGTGGGGAAGGAAGGGCATCTTCAGCGTGAGGGGACAGTGTGACACGGGCTCTAAATTCAGGGCATAAAAGAAAAGAGGCAGCAGCAGCAATGGTGAAGCACTGTCCTGTCAACAGCTGCCTGGTCCCCACCCAAAGAGCCACTTAGGGCCATGAGGAGTTCAGAGCCCATCAAATTAGAGCTGAGGCTTGGGATGAACCATCCTCTGTGAGCACAAGTTTGAAGATGTGCCCCCCACCCCCGACTCTCCTGTCACAGCAGCCAGGTCTCTGGGCTCTTCCAAAGGCCAGGCCACCCCAGATAAAAAAGGCAGGGAAAATGCTTTCCCTTGAGGGCAGTGAAGGAGCCACGAGTCCAAATGCAATCCCAAACCGATAATAAAGCAACAATCCAATCTATAAAGGCCATTCGGGACGACCAGAGGACTCAAAGGAGGATGGTCTATGGGATAAGGTTATCAAATCAGTTACATTTCTGGATCAGTGATATGGAAATATTTGTAGACTTATAGAACAGCTGCAAAAATAGCACAAAGACTTCCCATATACCCCTCACCCAGATTCCCTAATGTTAAAAAAGTCCGCAACTAACATCCCATACATGAGCTGACATGGTGCGATGCTGCAGGAATTATTATTGGTGTATTATTGGTCTTCTAATGGCATTTGTCTATTTCCTCCCATCCCTTCTACAACGATCAATTGGAATTCTGCTGCTCCCCCATCTCACCCCCTCCCTCCCTCCCCACCCCCTCCTGGAGACATCACCAAGTACAAGCTCAAAAAGATCCCTGTATTCTCCTTTTAGCCTGAATTTCAAGCTCAGTCTGGTGGAAGCTCCTTCCCGCTTTATGCATCTCAGAAGAGGGTTAAACATATTCATCAGCTCACACCCCATAAACAGAAGAAGAGAAGAGCATTTTTGGAATACCACACATGTGTACCTTTTTTGAGCTCACAGAAGATTTTCCTATAAAGCTCTGTTATAACTGGGTGGGAGAGTGCCTGTTCGGCTCACAAAAGCCCATTTAACTCAGACGTGAGTAGTTTATAAGTATTTAAGTACCTCCAGGGTTATGGAAAGTTTATGGGGGAGCTCAGGATCTGAATCACCATTTATAAGCTATTTTATTTTTTTCCTATGGGAAAATGCCTTCCCTCTGAACAGCGAGGAGGGAACACGGGCGCTGAAGAAGGGACTGAGTCGGGATGAGAGACTACAGGAATGTTCCCCTTGCTTTGAAACTTCGAGAAAAGTCCTGTGTCTTTGGGGTGATAACAGAGAAGCAGTTCGGGGTTGGGTCAGCCAAGGAGTAACTGGCGAGGCTGAGGCTGTGGCAAGAAGTCACGTGCTGGGGAAGGGCTGGAGGGAGGCAGGAGCGGCCAGTGGCGGACATTAGCCCAGGTGAGCGAGACCACCAGGCGGCAGGGCAGGGAGAGAAGTGATGGATGCCACCCCACTGTGGTCTGCGCCGACCCTTCCTCTTATCACAGATGTGCCATGCAGCGACAGAGAAAAAGACCCTCAAATGACCCCTGAGTTAACAGCTGAGCCCCTTGTAAGCTCCCTTTGAACCTCTCATCTGAACTACGAGAAACTCGCTGGATCCCCCAAAGCCTCTCTGGCCTTTTAGCTATGAGCCCCCATTAGGATGGAGGGAACCTTCACCCCCAGACCATCACCTACGACCTGGCCATGCAGGCCTGCTCTCCGGCTCCAATCGGCAGGTAACTTGCACCTAAAGCAAGCTGCTGCCTCCATGGAGTCTAGCGCTCCCCTTATCAGCCTATTATTTCTATAACTGCTTGACTTATGAGTCAGTCTCAGGGTAAAAGTTCAAATCTGAATAACCTAAAACATCTAGCATTACCTCAGGCACCCAAGACAAAGCTCGAATGTCCCCAGCACAAAACAGAACAAAGCGTGTCCCCGGGAACCTGCGCCTCCCCCAGGAGGGAGCAGTATCGGGACCTCCTGGCCCCTGGGCATTTGGATCCTTGTTCTTTATGGAGGGCAGTGGGGGAAGGCGAGGCCACTAGCCCCTAGGGCCGAAAGTCTAGCATGTGGCCAACTTGCCAGTGGATTCTCAAGAAGACTTTGCTTCCTGCAAGGTCTCCTAGGTGACCCTGTATTCTGATTCACCATGAGCCAAGAGCAACGTAACTAGGCTCAACAGGCCCAGGTCTTGGGAGGAAGGAGGGGGGCAGGCAGACAGGAAGGGTGGGAGGGAGGCAAGGAGGGAGGGAGAGAGGGAGAGAAGGAAGAAAGGACAGATGACTGGATTTAAAAAACCCTCCTGGAAGAAAGAGGAAGGTCTCAGGATTGTGCCACTTCCTTGCGGCTGACTGCAGAGTGATGAGGACAGAACTGGGCCCTCTGCCTTGCTCTGTAGAAGCGCCCACTGGGTTGATCTAAGAGAAAACCCCCTTTCTGTGAACTCACGGCCAGGAAGCTACGCCGCAGCTGCAAGTCAGAAGAGGCTGCCTGTGGCAGGCGCCCAGGACGGACACCACCACCACCCGCGTTTCCCTGCAGAAACTGAGCCCCTGGATTCCTCCTGGAAGCCTGGCGGCTTGAGCTCCTCCCAGACTGAAAGCGGGGAGATGTCCTGCAGGACCCCTTTCAGCTGCACCCCTGAGTGCTGCAAGGCAGGGGTGGTGGCATCTGGAGTGTGGATTTCACAGTCAGGCTTAGAGGTTAAGTATCTGCAACGACACGCACGAGAGATGGCCAGCTCTAGTTCTGGCCCCAGAAGAGCCACGAGGTTATTCCCCGGGCCTGGCAGGTGCTGAGATTATCCTCCAGGCTGCCTGGACGGCGCGCAAGTCAGAGTCCAGGTCCCAACTCAGCCTCCTGCGCAGGCACATCTGCGCTCACGGCCACGGTCACAGCACACCTGCAGGGCACCAAGGTGCGGGTCGGGCCATGGCCCCATCCCATCTGAGCGTGCAGGCAGAGCGCAGGCGCCTTGGGGGGGTTGGGCAGCAGGTAGCAGGGGCCTAGACACCGGACGGGGGGCAGTTCAGGAGCAGGACTTGGGTTCCCTGTGCAGGGGAGGCAGCAGAGGGCAAATAAGAGGCTCCAACCCTTGAAAAGCTCAGCGCCGGGCAGGAAGCAGCCTGCGACAGAGCTGGGTGGCAGGGACGTGCTCAAGGCTAGGGAAGAGGCAGACACCCTGCGGCGGAGCAGCAAAGAGAGGCACAGAGTCCATGAGACTAGACTGGAAACGCCTCGATGTATCTTGTGTGCGATGAGGCTTGGCCTCAGGGACAAGAGGACAGTCTGCTGGGATGGGGGCCCAGGGGCCCGGGTGTGGGCAGATCTGAGCCGGAAATCGAGCTGTTTTGAAGTCAGCACATCACCCATGTTCCCAGCCACGCCCTGATCCCTGCTCAGCGTCTCGCACCTCTGAGCGTGTTCCCAGGGAAGCCAGCTGACCCTCCAAAATCTCTGCCAGGGTGGTCTGACTGTTCCAATTTTTTTTTTTTTAAAGATTGCATTTATTTATGCATACAAGAACTGGGGCACAGGCCAGAGATGTGGAAGGTGAGAGACTCACCAGAGTTAGAGTGGGGAACAGAACAGGCGGATTGACTGAAATACACTGCTGAGGGCGAGTCAGGAGAGGTCTGCTGCGCCATGTGGGTAGCTCCCTGGCCAGGGATCCAATTTGTGCTGCAGAGGCTGAAGACCGCGTCACAGTTTGCGTCTTAACCCTTTGTGCCACCAGGGAGGCCCTGACTCTTCCAATTTTGTGCAAGCAAAGCTGAGGTTAGGGGGCTAAGGGGCACCCCCAGCCCACACCCCATTCAGAGAGCCTCAGTTTGGACTCAGGTGTGTTCTCCTTACACCCCCCACATTAAGCCCCTCTCTGGGTGTGAGGATCCCCTGACTCCAGCAGACCCCCCTGCACTGGTCACAAATCCAGAAGCAGCCGCAGTGCGAGAGGCGCCGGAGCCGCCTGCCACTGGCTTTGGGCGGTGAGCTGTGGACCTAAGGGCAGACCGTGCTGGAGGCCCCGGAGCTTTCCTGGGCCTGCCTGGGCCTGTTTCCACCCTCTGAACGAGGAAGCTGTGCTTGGCAGGCGCCCGGCAGGACAAGACTCTGTGCTAAGATGCCTGAGCAAGGTGCCCAGGGATGGAGGAAGCTCTGCCAGCGGGCGCTGGAGAGGGCACCGGGCCGTGAGAGTCAGCGCAGGAAGGACGTTGCTCCTTCCCAGCCACTGCGCAACTTTCCCAAGTGGAAGTCCTGAAGCTGTGACCTCGTGCTAGACACCCCCTGCACCCAGGCCAGCCCACCCCATGTGCATGCCGGCTGGGCAGTGCCCCGCTTTCCAGGCCGTGGGAGATGCATCCTCTGCCCCCTACATGTGCCCTCTGGCTCCCCAGGTCTAGCAGGGCTTCGGCTGGCAACAAAGGGGACCCTTGGGGGGCAGCAGCCAGTACTTTCACAGTGGGGGCCGCTGGGGCCAGGCGGGTAGAGGCAGCAGGACCCAGCGGCAGGGATGGACTCAGTGGGTGTCGTGTGGATCCCAGACCCAGGCTGCTGGCTCTGATGCAGAGGGGTCCATGTGTCCCTCTCGTGAATGCCCGGCTGTGGTCCCAGAGCTGGCATGTGCCAGGACTCAGGGTTACAGGAGGGCACTCAGGTCAACAGGAGGGCCAAGAAGACAGGCGCCCCTGGTAAAAGGGCTGGGGGGCAGCAAAGGAGGTTTGGAAACCTGCTGCTGGGAGGGGGAGATGGCGCTGACCCTGCAGGGAGGCTGGGGGGCGGGAGGGGGAGGCGCAAAGAGAAGTCTGGCTCTGAGAAGGGAGAACATTCCAGAATTGGGAGGACCCACCTGTGGCCTTCTGTGGACGCCCTTGGGCATGCCACGAGTCCTGTTTCGTGAACAGTTTTGTAAACTCATTCCTTCCTGCAATGCAGCCCCCTTTGGGTTCCCCCAAATCCTCAGGAACATTTGACACAGTCGAAGCACCATGTGTGGAGGTGAGGGGGGAAGAGGAAGGAGTCAGCGGGAAGGGGGGCTGCCCCTTATTCTCTGCTCTTTTCCCTCTCTCCTGGGACCGTCAGCATTTGCAAGGGTCACAACAAGCGTGGCCAAGGTCAAGGCGACCAGAACACAGCCTCAAGGCGCCCTGCAGAGCACAGACCTGCCCAGACTACCCTCAGATGGGAGTGGGGGTGTCTAGGTGGGAAGGGGTGAGGGCCTCTCCGTTCGCCAGAGGGCTCCTTCTTCCCCGCCCTTCTCAAGGGCCCCACAAGCCTCCTCTTGAAGGCGGGACTCCATAAATGGGGATTTTAAGCACAGAGACAAGCTGGGAGCAGCTGGGAGCTTTTCAAAGCAGAAGCCGACTGGCTCCGGGCGTGAAGCTGATGGAACACGTTGCTCAGGTGACGGCGGAGCACGGTCCCCTCCGAGGATCGCCAAGTCTGGGGGAAAGACGAGCCAAGGCTTTGGTGCAAGCCCCGGCCAACCGCCCCCTGGCAGTGGCGTCGGGCAAGTTCTCACATCGGCTGCGCCTGCTTCTGTGGAACATGCTTCATGCCGAGTCCTAGGCCTCCTCTAGACACCGCAAGCCCCACCCGGACCCTCCAGCGAGAGCTTCCAAGACGGTGACAACCAACCTGAAATGACCAACCAGGCACCCGGCCGACCTAGACTCGGCCACTCATGCAGCAGCAACGTACTGATCCAATCTGGTGAGCGCTGAGCTTACTGCCCTCAGAATGCTTCCACTCCAGGGACTCGAGCCCACAGGGCTGGGAACAGAGGCGCGGGCTGTGACATAATTTCAGCTGCTCAAGACTCATTCCACTGCCAGGGCAGCAGAGAACCTGTGGCACCTGGAAGGATCATTCACAGGTGGAAACAGCAAGGAATAATCCCCCCACCCCTCGCCCACACCCCCCTCCAGGGTCCCTCTGGACCCTGGTGCTCAGAGCGTGTTTGAAAACCACTCACACCCCAAGGCCACGAGGTGGGGGTGGGGTGAGGGAAGAGGAAGATGAAGAGGTGCATGAGTTTGCACCAGTGTCCGCGGGAGACAGTGCGCCCTGGCCAGCTGGGCGAGAGGCAGAGGGGCAGCGGCGAGAAGAGTGACCGAGAAGGCCAAGGGGCCTCTCCCAGCTGCGGGCGGCCGCCTGTCTCATTCTGGCCTGAACTGGGCGCTGACCTCTCCAGCTTTCTCAGGCCAGACCTGTTTGCCAAGAAGTACTAGCATTACACACAGTGTGGGTCCACCCAGCGCTGCGAGGATATTAAATTCTGTCAGCATTCTGTGGGCGCCGCCGGATGCCAAGTACCTTCATAGAAACCCAACATCTGGATTAATTTCACATGAGGGAGCCTCAGACTCAAGTGGAAGGAAAAAGGGAAACTAATGTGAGAATTTGAAGGTGCCCTCCATCTGGGTCAAGAGGCCGAGCACCTTCCATCCCATTACACACGCACTTCAGTCACCCCTGTCCTGGGCGCACCCCAACTGTGCAACTGTCTGTTCAGTCCCAGGAGGGTGCGTGAGCACCTGGTTCATCACGGACCCAATTTCTCCAGCTGCAGGAACCTCTGAGCCTCCAGCACACTCCTGGCCTGGGGAGGGTCGCTACCTTCTTCCTTCCCTGCCCCCCCCCTTCTTTAATAAAAACAGATGTGCAGGGTGGCAAAGCTGCCAGCAAAGAGCTCAGAAGCAGCCGGCTCCTGGGATGCTGGTGTGTCCTGGCCTGCAGAGAGCTGGAAAGCTGGTACATGTTACTAAAATATTTTATTTAAAAATTAGATCAATGAACCTTCCATTCCTTGGGTGGTCCTAGAACAGCAACGGTCTGGCTTTCCACAAGTAGGGCAGATGCCATGTCACTGGGGCAAGCTGCTGCTGCTCACCAAATCCAGTAGCTTCCAAGACCCCAAGCAAAGGGGTCCTCCTAGCCCCAGGCCCATCTCTGCTGCCAGGGATGCCAGCATCATTTTCCCAGAGCACAGAACTGGCCATGCCCCTCCCCTGCTCGAGAACATGCTATAGCTCCCCGCTGTCTACAGCCGGGATCTGCACGCTAAGGCCGGGAGCCAAATCTAACCTGCCCTGTTTTGATAAATAATGTTTTATGGGAGTCAAGCCCCAGGGCTGCTTTAGGGCCGCAAGGGTGGAGCTGGGTAGTGGCTACAAAGCCTGAAACGTTTACCATCTGCCCTGTGGAGAAAAAGATGGCAGATTGGCTGAGTCCTCCTGGGTGCCCTGCTCTCCAAAGGCTGGTGCCTGTGCTCAGGAAGCAGCCAGGGAGGGCGGGGGAGAGGAGAGAGAGGAGGTGGCCTGGGCTCCCGGATTATAGCTCAGACTGAGCCACCACTTCTGCAGAAAAGCCTGGAAGAGGCCAGGCAGGGAGCCCGCAGCATGCTCAGCACAGCCCACTCCCGACGCTGGGGTTGGGGAGCAGACAGGGGAGCCGACACTGGGACTCAGGAGCTGATGCTGGGGTCTGGGGAGCAGACACTGGGCCTTGGGGTGCTACATCACTGCTTACCCCACAAAATCCACTGTGGGGTGGCAACCAGGCTGTGGGATGAGCACACCCAACCGAAGGTAGCGCTTCACTCTGAGGTTCCAGTGTCCTTATTTGCACTGAGTCAGGAAAGCTGAACAGGCGCATTTGGGGCCCTTCCCTGAGCCTGGAGGCCCTTGGCTGCTCCTGATCCAAAGGAACTGTCTCCTACCTCTGCTGCTCACCACCCTGCCTTCTCCAGGCTGCCCCCAGGGAGCCCCCACCATGGCTCCCCACCTCCATCGGGGGACTCTGGCTTTGGAGCTAGGCTGGTTTTGCGATTCCTTGACAAAGAGCCAGTTCTGGGTTGCACACTGAACCAGCCAAAGCTTTGCTCCCTCCAATCTGTGAGCCCTCCAGACCCACTTTCTGTGGGGTTGGTGCTTTGGGAGGGAAAGAGGGGTTTTTTCCATGTTTTCTCCATGTTTGTCCTCTCCAGGAGTCCCCCCACTGGTTAACGGCTGCAGGCAGGGAAGATAAACGCGTGATTAATGAACGAACGCTCAGAGGGTGAACCTGGTGGTAGGGGCAGCAGGGGGGAGAGAGCATCCGTCTACCACCGTCTGAAATAGACTCTCCCTTTAACTATACCAGGGCCTGGCTCAGCCGGACAGTCGTCACTTGGTTCCTCGCAGGCTCTGCCACCCCGAGCGACACTGCTGCGTGTCCTCCCAGGAGGAACCCCCCCCTCCTGCCCCTCGCTCGAGGCCCAGGCCAGGTGGGGGATGCACAGGGCTGGCCTCGCTCTGCGGCGGGGCAGATCATCCCTTCTCTCTGCTAAGAAATCTGCCCCTTGTCTCGGTCTGGTGTGCAATTCCTTGGTTCTCTTTGGAAATCAAGGGAACAGCTTGTAGAGATCAGAGATCAGTCTGAAACAGGAAATCTATTGGGGTCACCCCACCCCAGAAGGCCAGATGCCTCCAATTTCCCTCCCCTGGGGCCTCCTCCTGCACCTAGGATACCCAGGCTCCGTCTCCTTCCACCTGATCACTCTTCGGCGCCCACACACTCAGGCTCCTGCGTGATCAGCCCCTCCCCACCGCAACAGGCCGGCCGGCAAGAACAGGACCTTCCTGGGTCACCCGTGGGTCTGCCTGGCCCCCAGCACCATGCAGGGTCCCCGCAGGAACTTGCAGGATCTTATGGCTGAAAACCCCTTCACTCCAGGAGGACCTCATACAAAGGGCTGGGGTATGGTGGGCTGCATGGTGGTCCCCCCAAAAACTATGCCCATGTTCTGAAAAAAGGATTTTTGCAGATTTAATTAAGGATCCGAAGGGAAGATCCTCTGGGATCACTGGGAGGGCTCTAACTGCAAGACCAGCGTCCTTCTGAGGCACACACACGAGGACACAAGACCAGGGGCCACATGAAGACTGGGTGGAGCCTGGAGCTCTCTGCCTGCATCCAGGGGTGCTTGGAGCTGCCGGAGGATACTAAAGACAAGGGAGGGGCGCTTCCCTGGGGCTGAGAGGGGGTTGGCCCTGCTGACACCTTCATTTCAGACCTCCAGTCCCCAGAGCTGGAAGAGCACCCATGTCTGAGGCTTTAAGTCACCTGCTTTGTGTTAATGTGTCAGGGCGGTGCAGGAGGCTAACCCAGAGCCGTGAGCATCCGTAGCACCTGGATGGCAGGCGCGGGGAAACAGACCCAGTGCCGGGCAGAGTCTGCGAGGAGCGACATAATATAATTAGGTAAAGAGACGAGAAGAGATAATTGCAGCTTGAGGAGGACCCGGAGGAAACAGGCTGGGTGGTGGGATTCAGAGGAAACAGGGGTGGGAGCAGGAGGCAGGCAGCGGGGTCTGGCATTTCAGGGGAACTGGCATTTCAGCTGAGAGCTCAGGGACAGGAAGGACAGCGAAGCTTAAGAGAGCACCTAAGTCCTCCCCTGGGTCCCACCAGATCCTGGCCTCTGCCTCTAGCTGCTTCCTCCTTCAGTCTCCCCCACCCTCCACCCCAGGATGGATGAGCTTTCTAAAGCACAAATAATAATCGTTGCCATTTCAAAGGTGCCTGCCAGGACAGCTGCTGGAGGCGAGGTGGCTGGTATTAATTCCCCTTCCCAGATCAAAGAATCGAGGTCAGGGGATGAGGGATGATTAAGTGCTATTTGCTCCTTTAAACTGAGATCAGACTCCAGAGTCTGCGCTTCACCCTCCCCCAGGCACCACTTTCCTGGACACCCCTTCTAGCCTCGTCTTGCTCGGAAGCCTCGGGCGGGGGTTGCTCACTGTCTACCATGCAGCAACCCTCCTCCTCTGTGGCATGTCCAGTGCCCCCAACTCTCGCTTTCCACATGGACTGTCTTCAAATCTCCTGCCGCTCCTCACGAGGAACTCTCCAATTTACCCGCTTGCTGTCGCTTTGGTCTTCACGCCCCTCCATGAACCTACTTCTGCTAACGCTGTTATAAATGGCACTATGGTGACTGCAGAGATGCTCTCATTGCCCCCCCGGCGTGGCTGCCCTTTTCCTGCAGAGATGAGCAGCTCAGGAGAGGCTTCACCCCTGCATTTTGGACACAGGACTTGGGGCCAGGCGCCAGCTGGGGAGGCTGCCTGGGCTCTGGTGCCGGGTCACGGTGCCCACAACATTCTTCTTTTTCTCTTTTAAGATCGGTAACTCCCATATTCACTTGGCCATCGACAGCTTTGCGAGGTACTTGTGTACATGTCGTTTGATGGCAGAAACTTTGCTGAGCCCCCCAGATGAAGGCATGTCCCTTTTTGCTTTGCTCCCAATAAGGGCCAGGAGAACACCGGGGTTGAGGGAGGAAGCCAGGGGCAGACGGGTCCACCCGACCTCCTATAATCTCCGCCAGCACCCACCACCACCAACCACCTCAGAGTAGCCAAACTTGCAAATGTCCAAAACAATGAACTTGCTATACTGCTAGGCAAACCCCGGCTGCTGCCAGATCACGTCGGCAGAGCACTCATTGCAGAAACGTGGTCATGCCAGGACTCGAGGCCAGGCCAGGACCACCCCCAAGGGCAGAGCACCCCCGAGGTCAGGCCAGGCCTACCCCCAAGGGCAGAGCCCCCAGGGCCCAGGTTCTGTCAAGGCTCTCCTGTCCGGCGTGACTTCTACGTGGCCATCGGGAGGCGCAGCGCTGCCAAGGCCCTGGCCACCACCCTGGGGCTGGGCAATTTATTAGCAGACAGGAGCCCCACAAGCTCGGTTATCACAGTTACAGCCCTGTCCAGAAACAATGTTGCCTTTCAGATTGTTTTCCGCCTGGGACAGTGGATTTATAAACTGAACTGGTGACTGGGAACAGTCCCGGGCCTGCAAAGACTGCACGCCTTGTTCTAAGGGAGCCTGGTTTAGTATTATCCTGATAAGATAAACACAGATAATGACTTGCCAGGGGAGGCGGGGAAGCGGCGAGGGGGGGCACTTAAACATGCATGTCTCCACGTCCCGTCCCCATACGCACGCGCTGAAGTTTGGGGGCTGCCTTTCAGATCAAAGAGAGAAGGAAAAGCCATTTTCAGGATCTCTTTCCAGAAAGGAAGTGGGATATAATTATGAGACGTTAGGTTTGCCTCTCTCTGAACAGCTCAGAATTAAACAGAATCGGTTTCTTCCAAAAGGGTGGTCCAGAAACTGTCCGCAGCGCCTTCGGGGCCACGGGAATGGCTGGATCCTATTGTGGGGTTCGCAGAAGGCACTCAGTGCGCATATGGGGCTTATTATCACCAGCTCCTATTTTGGTGCATGCTGACAAATTTCCACAATAAAAGCAAAAAATAAAAAGAGGCAAGTTTGGCTGAATAATTGTGGGAGCTGGATGGAGAATATAGTATCCTCCCCCTTGCATGTTGGTTTAAAATGAACCACAGGAAATAGAAAAAGGACTTTGGCTGAGATGGAGGACTGAAAACCCCTTCTTCTCGCTCATTAATTCATTCAACAAATGTTTGAGTCACCCACGGTCCCGGGTGCTGGGGAAACAGCTTTGGAAACCCTGGGTCCCGGACCCCATGTTGCTGACAGTTCCGGATTTCCTGCTGGGTGAGCCTCTGGGTGAGCGTCCTGGGCAATGAGGGGTGGGTCTTCGAAATCACTGGAGACTGTGCTGGAGGCTGGGGTCCAGCGAGCGGCTCAGCCCGCCCCTGGGGACTCTCTCCTATCGGTTACTCCTAAGAATCCTGGAGCGGGATGGAGGGAGAGGGGCCTCAGAGAGTCCCCACAAAGCCGGCTGGGGTCTGCTCATTAACGTCACCGTGAATAACAGCCGTCCCTTTGTCCCTGCCTCGCAGGCTGAAAGGTCTTTCCAGAGAGGCTTCGGCCCGCCCTGGCCTGGGGGCCGGCTGCAAACACTCAGGACAAACAGCTGTCTATATCCTGTTTTTAAAGGTCTCTGGGGACCCAGCCATCCCAAGACAGAGGCTGGCAGGGACTGGGGACAAAAGTCTTCTGTGTTGCTGGCGCACACGTGGTCTGTCTTAATGAGCGGGGACGGGCTGCGGGGAGCCTGGAATCACCAGCTCGGGGGCACAGACGTGCACCGTTCAAGGCTGTTTCCAGAACCTGGGTTTGGGCGATGTCCCACTCGGAAAAATCAGACCACACGAAACCCCACGGGGAAGGGCCCCCCCGGGGACCAGGCCACTGGCAGCTTAGCTCGTGGAAAGAAACGCAGGGTGTCTCATAAGAAGGGAAGCTCTGGGAGGGGATGGTCACTAAGCTGGAAACCTCGCTGGTTTTGTGTCGATGCGTCTCCATGCCCCTTGGGGGGGCCGTCAGGGGGGGGGGCATCACGATGCCGCTGACTTCGGTGCCCGGGGGGTGGACCAGGTGTGGGTCAGCTATTTCCCACCCTGTGTTTCTGATGAAAGTTGCTATTTCACACCCTGTGCTTGCTCTGATGTGTTTGAGGGAGACCAGGGGCTCGTTCTGTTTCCTGATAGTTTCTGTCAGTCACTGAGATGGAGTGTTGGGTGCGAGTCAGAGGTCACTTCTATCTCATGCCCGCAGCTGCCTCGGGCATTCAAATCTTACAGTTTGAATGACAGCAAAATGCCAGAGGACGGGCTGGTGAGGTACAGACATGGGGTCACACACAGAGCGGGGACCATCTCCACAGCGGGCGCCGCGTGAGCTTGAGCTGCCAGTGTCTGATTATGGGTGGATTTTCTCCATGCAGGTTTTGGATTCGCAGATTCAACTAAGCACAGATGCGGGCGGGTTGAATTCAGGATGCAGAGGCTGGGGGTGCAGAGGGCTGACCAGGAGGGACTTGCACAGCACAGGCTTTGCTATCTGCCGCGTGATAGGCAGGGTCCCGAAACCCACCACCTTTGGACACCAAGAAGGACAGTAGTTTGGAGGGGCAGGGAGTCAAAAAGTTATACTCAGATCTTGGACAGCACGAGGGTGGGTGCCCCAACCCCTGCGTTGTTCAAGGTCAATGGTAGGACCACAAAAGAAGGAGCTGGGGGCTACTGGGGAGGGGCTTGGGATTCAGGGGGCACAGCCCCTGCCCTCAGGTCCTCGGACTCTGGGAAGGCCAGGGAGAAATTATCCAGTGAGCCAGTGGCCATGGGCAAGAAAGGGGTGAGGAGGTGACCCCAGGGCAGCGTGGAGCTTGCACAGTGGACACGGCTATGGTGACACGGTGGCGGGACACGTGAGCACATGCTCACTCCTCCCACTGGCAGAGCTCGGAGACCGCAGAGGAACCGGCCACGTCCTGCGGTTCTCACCCAGATGTTCGCACAACTCTGCATTACGCACAGTGCCTCCCGGGAGCTTAGAGACCTGGAATTTCGCCTGGAGAGAGGGAGGGGCGGCGGGAGGCAGCCAAGCCAAGAACGGTTCTACTGGAAATTGGGAGCAGCTACCCCCTTCCACTTGGGGTGGAGGGTTAGTTTGGGGTAGCTAATTAGGGAGGTCTAGGGGTGAGTGACAGTGCTTTGGAAGGCAGAAATGCAGGTTACAGGACACAGACATCTCTCAGCATGGGCAGATCACAAACACACCTGGATGCACCGGCCCTTGCCCTGTACCTCTGCACCAGTCTGCAAGAGATGTGCATTCTGTTACCACGAGTCCGAGGATAGGAACCCACTGTGCTTTCGTTAACCAGCACCAGGTGCAGAGGCACCTACTATGTGCTGGCACATAGTAGGCCTTCCAATGTGGAAAGGAAGTACTACCTAAGGCAGCGAGCCTCAATCAGGGCTTTCCCTGCTCCCCGTGGGCTCTGTCTGGGGACGTTTTTGGTTTTCACAACAGTGCGGAGGGGGCTCCTGGCATCCAGCAGCTGGAGGCCAGGGACGCTGCTAAACACCCCTCAGTGCACGGGACAGCCCCACAAAGAACTCCCTGTCCAGAAGATGGGGGCACTGAGTTCTCGCAATCTCCTTGCACAGCCTGGGGTGGGGGGTGGTGCCTGGGAAGGGGTGAGAATTTCTCTTGCTGAGGATTTCAGGTTGGATCCCAGCTGGCCTGTGGTTTGGGCTTGTCGGGTGAACAAGGAGGACTTACAGGGGCCGCTGATCTCGTAAGCGCCACCGTCGCCCCGTCACCATCACTGGCGTGGAGCCTGCCGTGTTTTCCTTCTGCTGCCTCTTCTTCCCACTCAGATTCACTTCATGGGCTCGTCCTGACACGTCAGGGGGTTTCCATCAGGAGTGGATCCTTTCCAAAGCAGAAGGCAGTGAAAAGTCCTGTCTGTGGGGCTGACGGCCCTGCTGTGTCTGTGCCTCCGGAGGACAGACACAACAACGTGACCCTCGTGCACCAAACCAGATCCCTCGAGACTCAAGTTCCAGCCTGCAGACACTTTACGGCCAAGTCATGAGATGCAAAGTTGATGGTCTCTTAATGACAGAGGTTCAGCGGGGGTCAGAGATAGGCGTGTGTTACGGTAAGAAAACACTGCCAGCTAGAGGATGCCTCTGAATGGGCATCTTCCTGCCTGGGTGAAAGTCACCGTAGCAGGGACCGCTCCCAGGTTAGGCTTTCCAGCTGTCTTGGCCCCAGCGTGTCTGGGTTCTGAGCGTGTCTTCACATTCTTGGTCTTGACAACGGACCATGAGGTTTTCTGATGCACTGAAGTACTTTACCAAGAGCAAACTAAAGACTGGGTTCATAGTCAGTCTTTAAGTCATTTTCAGAATGCGGTAACCTCCCTTTGCCAACCAAGATGAATTCAGGAACTACTGAGAGGAGACTGTGTATTTCTGTCAGACTTAAACCTGGGAGGACTCAGGCTGGTGCTGCGGGTGGGAAGCCATCCTGACTCCACGGAGAATGGACAAGAGGGCGGAGCTGAGTGAGAGAAAACTAAGAGGCTGATGAAATCATCTGTGCTCCTGGATCACACTGTACCTGAAGCCAGCACTTGGGTTCCTCAGTTGTGTCAATTAGTCAATTCTCTTTTTAGCTCAGGACAGTGTGAATGTGGTTCTGTTTCTTACAAATGAAAACAAAGTATCTCATTAAGAAACTGGAAATTCACTCTCCTGGCTGGGAACATAGACATAGAAAAGTTGGTCATCAAATCTTGCTCCCACCCTCTGTACCTTTATCTGGAAAGAGAATGTAAACTGTAGCGCAGCTGGGGAATATGGTTGACTTGATAGGAACCATCTTGATCGGCACAGTTGATTTTCTGTGAAAGCCAGTAGTAAACTCAAGGAGTTTGTTTCTGTGGGTGTTATTCCTCAAACTACACGCCCCATCCTAATCCATCACCATTGCACCCTGGACTCCAGCTAGCCATTTGCAATTGCAGACTCGGGGAGACAGGCTGGATGGATGGACTGGGTGAACTGGGTGGACTGGCCCCTTCTCGGAACCTACAGGTCAACCTGCAGGTTTTGGTCACTGACCAGGCTCCCCAGCTCAGTGGCAGAAGCTGGAGTAGATGCAGCTTCCCATGCACGTCCACGACAGCAAAGCACTTATCTCTATCATGCAGTCTGGCTTGAGACCATACAAATGGTAAGAATCGAGCAAGTGCCACTTCCTCCCTAAATCTTATTTCCCATATATTTTTCTCTGGTTCCACAGCCCCCAGAAAGCCCTCAGCAATTTTCTGCTCCCTGGGTCACATGGCTTGCAGCTCCCGGCCACCCCCTGGGAAGCCTAACTGGAGGGTGTGGGGACCCACTGGGCGGATGGGGCCCCAGGTGTTTGGGAGCTGCTGGGGCTGGCAAACAGCTGCCTGCTGACACCCTGGGTTTCAGATGCCGGGTGTCACTCTGTTTGTTTTCCTGCTGATTGAATTACTCATGCCTCGTTTGTCCACGGCCCTGAAACAATCGCTTTTGGAGGCATTTAGAAACCCGAGGCTCTGCGGTTTGTCTGGGCTGGTTTCTGTTTGCGGAGAAGGAGCGCTCGCTCGTCTGGGGCAGGAGGAATGAGTTGCTCAGCCGTATCCTTGACTTCCCGTCACGCACACCTCGGCCTTCTCTCCAGGGACCAGGGTCCTCAGGGAATGCCTTGGTTCCCCTTAGAAGCTGCTCAGGGAGCAGGGTGGGGATTCGGGCTAAATCCGTAATGTTCCCAAATGACCATCAATTCCGGAGAACACGGGGCGGAGAGCACGGGACCCGCGCCGCAGGCTCAGAGGCTGTGGCAAAACAAATAATTACCAAGCCTGTTGGTAAACAGAACCCGGGGAGACAAGTGAAGTCAGCTTGTCCGCTCTTGCCTGTCAGACAGACTTAATACCATCCTGTTTCTGTTTTCCTTCTACCTGTGACCCAAGTCCGAGCTTGCTTAATTTCTGTTTATAACGTGAGTCTCATGGGGACGCAGGGGTTGAGAGGTTTGGTCGGAGCGGAGGAACGGACGCACCTAGCCAGGAGGGTGCCTTGGGGACCCCTGTGCTCTTAACCTAAAGGTTAACCATCACCCGAGAACCCAGGCCCCAGCCCAACCTGATGAAGTCAAAATTGCTGCAGGGGACACCCAAGCATGATCATTTTCGAGCTCCCCGGGGATTCCAAAGTACAGTCACGTCAAGAGCTGTGCCATCCAGAATGGGAGCCACGAGCCAGCGAGGCTGCTGAGCAGCTGGAATATGCTAAATCCTTCGGGCCAAGTTCAGGATCCAGGACCAGGTGGCTCCACTCCCACCCCAACCCCAATGTTCTACCTGAACACTGGATCTTGGAAGAGAACGTCTTCTGTGTCCCCCCCACAATGCTCATGTGATGGTTCATCTTATCTATCAACTTGACCTCCCAGGTATTTTGTTAAACATCATTCTGAGTGTCTCTGTAGGGCAAGTTTAGGATGAAATTAATATCTGTGGAGTACAGCAGATTGCCCTCCATAATGTGGGTGGGCCTCGCCCAATCAGTTGACCATGTGAATAAGAGAAAAAGACGCATCTGCCACAAGGGAAGGAAAAAATTCCCCAGTAGGCTTGTCAGCCTCGATGACCACAAGAGCCAGTCCCATATAATAAATCTTTCTCTCTACACACACTTCCTATTGGGCTCTGTTTCTCTGGAGAGCCACAGCACACACATCCTGTTACCCCAAAAGTCTCAGCTGCAGCTGGTCACCTCATCTCCTAGCGTGAGGGTGGCCTCAGCTCCTCACCCGTGGCAGCTGGACCCAGGCTGTCATTTCAAACATTTTCTAGGGTCTCCCTGCTCCTGGTGGTGCAGCGGGTTGAGCACAGCGCTGTGAAGCTGTCTGCAGCCTGTGTAGCATGGGTTGGATTCCGGGCCAGCCCAGGAGATTCCCACATGGCACAGCAGACCTCTCCTATTGCGCCCGCTGCTCCTCTCAGCAGTGTCCTTCGGTCCTTCTGCCTGCTCTGCTCCCCACTCTGTCTCTGGTGAATCCTCTCACCCTCCTGCGCCTTTGGCCTGTACCCCAGCTCTCATATAAATAAAAAATAAATCTTTAAAAAAAACATTTTCTAGGATGTGTCTAATCGCTAGTCTTTTTTTCACTAGCATTGGGTTCTAGAAGTATGATTTTTAATGATCACTTTGGTGATCATTAATTGATCTGGCTGCTCCTCTGGGACACATCGCCATGCAGGGGGCTCTGCAGGGCTCACCTGCACATCACAGTAGTCTGTTTTCTCTCCTTCGACTTTAATCTTTTCCCTTTTCCTTTGCTTCTTTTCCTTTTTTCTGTAAGAAGAAGGAATCCCTCTTCCTCCACATACTGTTTGACTTTCTGCAATATCAACAGTGTCCTAATTTCCTGCCAGTGACTTTATTCTGGCACCAAGATTTCAACTCCTTCATGGTCCTGACCCTTTTTTCAGGTCATCCCACGTTGGTTTTCACCTTCCTTTGTCTTCTTTGCACTAAACCCTGTTATTCTTTCATCTTAGGCTTAATAAATTGTTCTCATAGCCAAGAGCACAGAAATCACACAGCTTCCCCGAGACGCTTACAGCTGAGAAAACCTTTCTGGAGGACGGGCAGGCAAATGGCCTTTCTTAATCCAGTGCCCGTGGGTTTAGAATCAGGGGGAAACTCTCCCCCAGAGACTGACATTGATTCCTTGTCTCAATGTTGAACGTAGTTGAACAGTTTCATCATTTTGTGAAAAGGGTTTCTAGCCAGATGCTCTTTTAAACCAGATGTCCCAGAGTGATTCTTCTGGAACACAAATTCAATCACACCCCATCTCTTCCCATAGAGGCTCTGCTTTGCTTTGGAGACAGAACCAAAAGCTCTTCATGCTGGCTCCCAGCCTCTGATGATGCAGGCCCTGCAGACCCGCGCAGCTGCACCCATTTCCCCATCTGCCTTCCTGATTCCTGCTCGCTCCTCGGGGCTCAGCTTGGGTCACCCCCTTCTACCAATCCCCAGAGGGAGAATTCCAGATTGGAATCCTGTAGGGCAGCGACATGAAACCAGGTAACTAGGCTTCTGGCCAAAGGGATGAGGGGACAAACTGGATGTGACCTCTGGGGCAGGCCCTTAAAGGGAGGCAGTGCACGCCCTTCTCCACTCCGCTTCCCACCGCCCTGTTTTCGGGATATGGGGTGGCGGGGGCGCCACCTTGAACCATGGAGCTGGGAAGGAGGAGGAGATGGTGACGTGTCCTAAGTCACAGGTGATGGTGCTGAGGCAACACGCGCCCCAGGCCTTCCCCGTCTGTGCTCCAGGTGAGAGCAGAGGCGCCTTCTTATGCAGAAGGAAATACAAAATGTTCCCATTTACCACAAAATGGAAGGCTGTGTCGTTTGTAAAGCAAGTCAGAATGCCAGAGACTACACCGGCTATTGTCTAGATGAGTCAACAACGCAAAAACTGATAAAAACAAGTGGACGTTCCTAACCAGAGTGAGGACTCCTGGGCTGAGCGGGAGGAAGGAGCGAGGAAGGGTCACGTGGGCGGAAGGAATAGGTGGGGAGAGAAAAAGAATAAAAACAGAGAAAAGAACCCAGGCATCTTCCCTCTCTCTGATGACAATGACCACTAAGGTCAAATTCTCAAGGCAGGAATTTTAAAAATCACAAAACGTCTTGCCAGTGTCACATGGTTTGGGATCTTCTTGCCAAGGGCCAGCCCCTGTTGGAAGCGATACGGAACTGTACTGCGGGCAGCAGACTCTAAACATAGAGCGGGGCTGGGCGCAAGTGCTCGGGCTGTGGGTGATGAGGATGCAGGCGTTTGGCCTGCGAGGCTGGACACCCTCGAGAGGCTGAGCGCCCCGCCCCGCGAGCCAGACCCTGGTCATGCCCTGATGCCCAGGGTGCCAGGAGAGAATGGCAGGGAGCGTGAAGATGTGCTGGCAGCTTCTTTTCTGCTTTTAGAAGGTCCCCATGAAAGACACGCCAGGAAGGCTCCTTTCCTGGGTCCTGTGTTCGATGTGGCGGGGGAGGCCTGTAATCTGAGAAAATTCTTCTGCATCTTCAACAGAAGCTGTGGCCATGATGGCTGTCAAGCTGAGGCTTAGTGGGGGATTAGCAGGGATGCTGTGACCCCCAAGGCTGCTGGCAGAGAGGTGGTAAAGCCTGTTGCCTCCCCCGCCAGCAGCATTATTTGGGGTGTCTCAAGTTCAATGCCATGAAGTTGGGCGTGAGCAGACAGACCAGCGGCCTGTAGAGAACAGATGTGACTCTTCAGGAGGGCAGACAGACAGGGGACCCTGACTCGTGACCCTGCTGTCCTCTGCCCACCTGATCTTCGGCTGAGCTGACCCCACGGGACCCTCTGCGGGCTGCAAGCTTCCTTACTAGGAGCTCCAGGTGAGGTGTCCTCGCCCGAGGGCACAAACAACAGACGTCAACTGGAAAGAAAAAAAGCTTCCGCTAAGTTTCCGTTTTTAAAACCTTGTTTTTCAACGGCAGGTTCTCCAGAGGCGATACGGAAAGAACCTTTGCGAGATGTCTCGTGGCCCTACCAAAGAGCGGTTTGTGTGATTTGGACGTCTGAGCTTTGAGTCTGCTTTGAAAGGCTTCCAGTGCTTTGCTGGCGAAGCGAGGAACTTCCCACAGGGCTTAAAGGCGATCCTGCCCCGGGAAGGTAAGCCCAGCACACCCCGTGACGCTCCGTCTGCAGAGACCCTCGGTCACAGAATATGCTTTCGTGTGTTTAACTAAAACCACAGCAGGAAACCAACTGAATTTCGGCCTTGCAAGTCAATGCCTTGGGTCAAGCGGTGATGCAGCAGCTCGGGGGATGTGAACCCCAACAAGATAAAGGACGGTCAAGGGTGGGCACTGGCTGAAGGGGGGCACTGAGGCCGAAGCGGGGGCTCTGGGGGCCGGCAGGGCTGCGCAGTGTCCAAGCACCACACCGGGTCCAGAGCACGCCGGCCCCAGGTCCTGAACCTGCAGGCCAGGCCTGACGTTGGTGAGGGACGTGGCTTTGGGTCAGTCACTTCACTTCTGTTCTCTCCCGCACAGAATGAGGCTCTCTCGGGCCTCTCCCCAAGCGAATGCAAATTTTAAGGTCTTCACATGCGTGGACTAGGGAGCTTGCGACTCGGGGGGCCCTTGTGATCTCTCCCTTCCCTGTATTGGAAACCGAGCTCAGGTCCTGGTTCTCCGGCCCTCCCCTAGCAGGCCCGGGGGGACGCCTGTGACTCCCCTACCTGCAGGCGGCGGGAAGGGGGGCATGAGGTGATGTCAGCGGCAAGCTGGGTGGGGGCCAGCGCAGATGGTGGGGGGGTCGCACCCCCACCCCGCCCCCCAGCTGATGGAATCACACTGAAGAAAGGAAACATGTCTTTTAAGAACAAGCGAGAGGTTGATGACTGAAGTCCTAAAGAATTCTGTGGTGGAACCTTTTTTTTGTTGTTTGTTTTCTGGCACAATCTGCCTCTGTCTCCGAGCCGAGCGCCGTGCTCCCGCGACAAAGGCCTCTTTCTTACGACAGCCTCGCGGCTCCAACGCCCCGAGTCTCCCCGGGACCCTTGTCGGGAGGCGGCCGCTGAGAACAGGAGAAGCCACTACTTTTCTCCAAGTTGGTCCCGACTGGACCGAGAGAGACGTCAGGAAGAAAACACAGCACAACCAAACACAAAACCCCAAACCTTAACGTTCTCCCGTGGTAAAACACAGCTGCCGCCAGGGAGGCACAAAATGCATCAGGACAGAGAAGAACAGGGATTTAAAAACCTTGCTCGGGGTTGGTGCTCACAGGGGAGGGGCTGGAGGGGGCCAGGAGGGGGCTGGGTGGGGAGGTACAGCGACATGGGGGGCTCTGTCCCATGGCCTTGGTGACAAAGTGCCACAAACTGGGTGTCTTAAGACAGCAGAGGGTTAGTCTCTGTCCTGGAGACATCAGCGCAAAATCATGGGGTCAGCAGAGCCAGGCTCCCCCCAGAGCCCCCCCAGACATTCTGGGGGGTGGCATTCTGTCCTGTGTCATTTCTCCTCATCTTATAAGGACACGTAAGTGGAGGGCCCGCCCCATCCAGCAGGAGCTGATCCTAATTAATTACGTCTGCAGAGACTGGGCCGTCAAAGGTCAACTGGAGTGGAGTCTCACCGGCAGAGGCTTTATGGGCTCATCTGAGCGAAGACTGGGGCTCAGAACAGCGAGAGCCGTTCCCACAAACACAGGTTTGAAGTTAGCAGAGGGACAGGGAGTCACCGACATTAAATATGTCATTATTCTTGACAGGGGGCTCTGGGCCCTAGTTACTCTGGCCTGAAGATGCAGGGGTGCTCTCTGTGTGCAGAGAAGGCAAGGCCGCGGATAATCTCTCCCATCTGAAGAGCGCGCTGTGGCCAGGCAGGGCCGGTGCCCGTGGCTGAACCTCCTTTATCAGGCGCCCTGGTCTCCTGCAGGTCTGCCTGCAGGCAGCAGACTTTGCGTGGCTGCGTCAGACCTCAAGCCTGTGCAGATGGCTCTGCTCTCCTGTCTGCTGGCCCCGGGAGGAGGGGTTCCCAGGGGGTTCAGACAAATCCGGTCACGTTCTCTGGGACCCAGGCTTAGGCTGTCAAATACATCTTTTGGGGGGACATGATGCCACCATTACACCACTGTTGTAAAGTCCTGGGGCGCTCAGGCGGCTAACCACCAGTCCCCAATCTGGAGCCCACAGGACAGGTAACTCTTACACGGGCGCTCTGTACCCATCCACCCGTCTATTCACCCCTCGACTTTCCAGAAGGAGAAGCTGGGGAAGTGGGTCATTGCAGAGAGGTCCCCCAGGCCGTCTCCACCACCTCTCAGGTGTCTTCCCTGCCCCGCCCCTGCCTCCCCTCAGCATCTCCTGCCTGGAGGTACCCGGAAGGGCTCCCAGCTCTTGCCCCAGTGCCAGAAGTCTGCAGCGACGCTCCACGCTCCACACACTCCCACATAGACGTTTGCTTCCGGCTAGGAAATCTAGCCCTCCCTGGGGAGTTTCATATCTGCTCTCCTTCCCACACGCCCGATGAGCCTTGATTTTAAAGACGCACTTGACAATGGCACCAGAACTCCCAGGGCCAATGCCGAAAGCATTGGCTTTCGCCACCTTAGGCCCACGCTACCTCGGGGACAGCTTCCCAGCCTCTGCGCATGACTGGAAGGCAGGACAGCCCAGTGGTTAAGGGCACAGACTGGAGAGCCAGCAGCCCAGGTCCAGATCCTGCCTCACCCCTCCTGCTGTGCGCTGGGGCTCAGTCCCATCTGCAGATGGGTGATGTCCCCCTGACGGGGATCTAAGGTGAGCTAATGCACACGAGTCAGCGGCACAGGCCCCGCACGTGGACGGGGCTCAGCGAGTGCCAGCTTTCAGGACAGGCCACGTTTGCGAGAGGAGGGCTGTGGAGGGCCGGGCGGAGGCTGCCGCTCACAATCTTCCCAGTCGAATGGGCCTGGGTGAGCCCATGTGGGCAACTCGCCATGGACACGGCCTCAGAGGACATCCCAGGTTCCAGGGCCTCCTGTCCACACTGGGGCACGCTGGGATGTGCCGGGAGGCCCATGAGAGCAGGTGAATAGCCACAGCCACAGCTGTTCCCAGCGGTGTCACTCGGGCCGGTGGACCGTGGCGCTTGAGCTGCCTTTCGCAGTTTGCCAAGCAGAGTGCCGCAGAGTGCAGAGGCGCCCCACAGCCCGCCTGAGCCTCCCTGTGGGCCAGGCACTCCTTCCTAGTGGACGGGGTGGGGTGGGGGTGCAGCACAGGCAGGCAGCGACTGAATGGAGGGAAAGTGCCGAGCTTTGCGGGGTGCCTGCCTCCCCCCAAGCCTGCTTCAGTCTAAACAGACTGCACGTTGTATCCAGATCGGTGCCCCCTGCCAAGAGGTCCAACACCATGGCCAGGGACTGGGTGGGGGTGGGGGAGGCAGTGCAGGAGGGGTGGCCGTGGCATAAACAGTCTCTTGTGCTACTGAGGGTGAAAGGCTGCCTGTAGACGCAGGAGGGGCGCATGGTCCCCCCCCCTTTATTCTGAGAGCGGTATTCGTACAATTACAAGGGCCTGAAAGTGTGTCCAGGGAGCTGGGGGTGGGGGGCCAGAGGGAGGCAGCTCGTGGGATCAGGGGGCGTCTCACACTCTAAAGTCATCTCAAGCACGCCAGGCCTCTGGGGCAGAGCTGAGTGTCCATGGGGTGGCCCTGGGGGCCACGGAGAACAAGAGGCAGCCCAGGTCTGCTGTGGGGAGGGAGAGGAGGGCCAGGCCAGAGGTCAGTTAGGAGCATGTCCACTCAGTGCCCAGACCTGATGCAGTGTCCGCCTGGAAAGGCCAAAGGGGAACTGGAGGACAGGACACTCACACACCGTTCCAGCCTGGAGCTGGACATGGGAGGAGAAGCAGTATGAGGTCCAGCCAGAGCCCCGAGAGACCCCAACCCTCCTGGACCTGGGCCGGGCCTGTGGGGGTGCCAGGCAGAATGACAGACGCTGCTTCTGAGCCACTTCACTGAGAATGAGCACTGAGGGGTCCGTGGTGTGCCCTGTGGGTGCTCAGGGCCCGGCCTTCTGCCCAGAGTGCAAAGGGCAGATGGTGACCAGGTCAGAGAGGAGCGCTGGCCTCCTGCACCCCTCATACCCCTCATGCACCCCGCAGCACCCCTCGCCAACACCCCGGAGCCCACGGGCCTCCAGCTCCACCCCTGCCCCCAGGACACAGACAGGGCCCGGGAGCCTCAGACGCGGCCACACGGTGCACACCATGGAAGGCCTGGAGAGTGACTCCAGGTTCTTCTCGCTGCCTGGCTTCCTGTGCCCCCTCCAGAGGGGTCTGGATGTGAGGGGAGCCCCGAGCTCGCCGGGGGCAGTGGTGCAGGCCTCAGCAGGGGCACTGTTCCCTCTGCCCTGTATGAGGACACTTTGTTTCCCCACTTGGGAGCGGACTCTGTCTTCAGAGTCTCCAAAAAAGACCAATCCTTGGCAAATCTCTCTGGACTGAAAGGATGGACGGAGGGACAGACGGATAAATGGCTTGATTTCTGGTGACCTAGAACTGTCCATGGAAGCTGCTTAATCCTGGTTTGGGTTTGCCGTGTGTCTGGCGGACCTTTAGAGCCATTCTGTTTACTTCCAGAGCTGACATAATTAATACCATTTGCTACAAAGCCACTGGAAGAATAAGCATGCCATGCCCAACATGACAGACAGAAACATGGAACGGAGTTGGGGTGTTCATGTCTCTCCCCTGCCGGTGCAGACAACAAAACCGTGGAGAAAGACGCTTCCTTATCGCTCATTGGCGGAGTTCACATTTCTCCTTCCCTTACGTGCAGGGTCACGTAAAGGCTGTATTGTTATTTTCTGACATGGGTACATGAAATAATGACAGATTTTCTAAACTCCTGCTATGAGTGAGACCATGTGGTATTTTTCTTTTTCTTTCTGGCTTATTTCGCTGAGCATGATCCCTTCCAGCTCCATCCACGTCACTGCAAATTGCATGAGTTTATCTTTTTTGATGGCTGAGTAATATTCCATGGTGTATATGTACCACGTCTTCTTGATCCAGTCATCTATTTTGGGGCATTTGGGCTGTTTCCACAGCTTAGCTATTGTAAATAGTGCTGCTATAAACATAGGGGTGCAGGTGCCCTTTTGAATTAATAAGGGACCAGGAAAAAGAATAACTATAATAAAGAAAAAAATCAAAGTCAACAAGCAACTATAAACCAGAGACATGGGGGTGGGGGCAGGGAGAGGAGGGATTGGGGCCAAAATAAGGGGGGTGCAATTGTCTGGGGAATAGAACCAAGAAGAAAATGCATACATTGTGCAAAAATGAAAAGTGCTATAAGAAATATATTAAATATATATATATACACACATATATATATAAGTGACAGAAACAGTTAAGGGCTGAGTTGAATGAGGGGGACGCATCAGGGCCAAATAGGCAGAATGTAAAAATGCTACTATTTTTGAAAACGAGCAGAACACCTTAACCAATCTGTGCACACACGCCTGGGCCTTGACTCTTGCAGGGACCACTTCTGCGTCCGCCACACGCCTGGCCTGGGAGGTCACCAGCAAGCTATGGAGTCGAACTACCACACGGTGGCGCTGCCTGCCCACCCAGCAAACCCAACCCCACCCCCCCCCTCGAGTCCCCCACCACTTCCCCCCCCCCCCATCAATAATTCAGGGCTAGGTCATCATGTGTGGGAGGACTGAGAAGAAACTTCCCATGAGTCTCTGGAATTCCAGGCCAGGGAGTCTGATGGGGTGGGGCGTTAAAAAAAAGCTGAGGGCACCGTCTCCTGCTGCAAATAAGACCAGCACAAGACTTGACCTCCAGTGAAGTGACTGCAGGCAGTGGAGGGAGAGTGTGTGCTGGTCCAGAGAAGGGGGTGTGTGGGGGGGGTGGACTCAGCTGTGAAAGTATCTCCTCCCCAGGCCCCTTGCTGTCCTGCTGCCTGGGTGCTGGGTCTCAGGCTGTGATGGCTCTGAGGGATGCCCCCTGGGCTCTATGGGGGAGACCCAATTCGGTGAGCAGGGCGGAGATCAAGGTCAGCAGCTCTGAAGAAGGGAGAGTCTCCCCAGGACTCTTTAGGAACCTGGGAGACTTGGTGCTGTCCCGGGGGCGGGGTCTAGGGCATCGGGGGCTGGTGTGGGGGGGAGCTGCTTGGATGGGCCTGGAGGCAAGACCTCTCTAGCTCAGCCCCAGAGGCTCCTCCCCCGGCAAAGTGGGAACTTTGAACACTGAGCTCGCTGACCTGTTTTCAAGAACACAGGGGAGCAAATGGAGGGGGCTGTTAGGGCAGACACATAAGTAATAAGCCTCCCTTGCCTATTTTTTCAGCCAGGCCGAAGGATCTATCTGGCTTGTGTTTTGCTCTTTGATCTGGGAGACAAGCAGAGACTTGAAAATTTATTTCAGTGCCTCCACGGGGAACTTAATGAGCTTCTGGTCCAAGAGCAGGCTAATTGGGCAGGCGTCCTCACCCCACTAAGTGTCTGGGGTTTGGTCTGGGGCTCTCCTCCCGGGGCGGGCCGGGGTGTGCTCTGGGGGCTGCCCTGGGGTGCACGGTGGAGTCTGCAGCCAGCGTCCTCTCGGCCAGGGTGCGCTCGGGTGACAAACACCTCCCCTCCCCACGGGCTCAGGCAAAGCTTCCAGTAGGAAGTGACACGGGAAGCAAAATGCCGAAGCATAAACAACCTCGCTCTCCTTGCTGGTTTGAATTAGGCTCGCTCTGCGCTAAGTGAGCGCCGCGGGCAGGTTCCCTCCCCAGAGAACACATTCTTGGAAGGCAGCGCCTCTTCAGAAGGGAAAACTGCTTCGGAGGCAGAGTCCCCAAGGGCGAGTGGTTGGAAGAATTTCTCTGTGGTGAAACCCAAAGAAACTGCTATAGGACCAGATGAGAAAGAAGGGGTGTGCCCCCCAAACTCCAAGCTGCCCTCTGCAGGCTGTTTCTCCACCGCTGAGATGTTGGGCTCTGAACGGACACCCCATCCCAGGTGGCAGCAACAGAGAGGGAGGTGGACACAGGGGAAGTGGGTGGTGGGATGGGCGCCCCAAAAGGGCTGCAGTACCAGCACTCGACCACTAGATGGCAGCAGCCACACACAAGACAATGCTCAGGGCCACCTGTCCCGGGTTCTGATGTGAGAAACTCAGGTGGAAATGGGGGGGGGGGGGGCTGTCTTCTTGGGAGGCTGTGATACCACAGGCGAGCTAAGAGAAGCCCCCGCTCTAGATGCATGAGCACAGGTAAGGAAAAAGTGATCAAGAAAGAGCCGGGGGCGCAGTGTTTGATGATGAGCCTGCCCTAAGACTAGGACCGCCTGCTAAATTCGGGGTCCGCATACTTTTCCTGCAAATGCCAGACGGTAAATGTCTGTAGCTTTTCAGCCTCAAGACTCTTTTTCCTTCCTTCTTTCCAAATTTTGTTATTGAGATGTAAAGTAGGCTGATACCTTTGCCTCCGCTGCTCCAGGGGCGGGAGGGTCAGCCTTCTCCCAGCATGGACTCACCCTGCCCACCCCACCATGTTCCGCTGGCCCCTCCCTGCCCCCAACCTGCCACCCACCCCCTCTGGCGGCCTCATTTTTGCCGTCAGAGGTTACGAGGTTATTACTGGTTTGGTTTTGTCATGTTCCCCCATATTCCATAGAGAGTGTCCCCCCCCCCGCCCCCGCCCAGTGCATGTCTTTCTCCTGCTGCGGGCTCCGCTGATCAACATCCCGTCCACGTCACTGCAACTCAGCCTCAGACTCTGTGGCGATGACAGAACTCAACCGTGTCGACATGAGGAGCCCCAGACAACGTGACAAGTCATGTTCCCACAGAACACATCTGTGGAGCCAGGGGTGGGGCCCCCACGCACCCACACAGCACGGTTTGCTGACCCCACACGAAGTGACTAGGACCCTCCGCCGGGCTCGGCTGCTCGGTCGGCGTGTCCCAGAGTCACAAGAATACATCCTTCCTCCTTCCTCCCCTCCGGGCCCTGCTGGGCACCACTGCGGGCCTGGTGTCCCTGACAGCGGAACCCGAATCTCCCTTCCACACCCGACCCAGATGCCGCGGTTCCGTGTCTGAAGCCCCCGCTCCCTCCCGCAGGACCCCTACTCCCGTATCAGGTGAAACTGGGCGGCCTGGCCTGCGCCACAAGAGCTGTGCAGCCGCTGAGCTCTTCCCCAGGGCCGCTCCCCCAACTGCCCTCGGAGTCCATGAAGGGCCCTTCCCCGGCCTCACCCCGGTGGCCAAGCTCCTGCTGAAGTGCCCAGTATCCCCGGAGAGAGGATGATGCACCTGCGGTGGGAAGCCAGGGGGCCCATCCCCCTCCACAGCCTCCCCACCAGTTAATTCCAGTAATGAATGGAGAGAAGGGCGGAAAGAGAGGGAGACCTGAGTGGGGAGAAGGCCTCTCTGTGCCGAAGGGGCAGAATGTCCACTCGTTGGTGGCCATAAGTTGAAAGATGCTGAAGTCCCCACCTTGGCAGCACTTTCTCCGTATTCACACACATGTCCTTCTCCTATTCACCCCCTAATCCTGCAGCCAAGGTGGCTGAGCCCCAGGGGGCCAGGCTTCTCATTAAGGCGTCCCATCCAGTCTCACCATCACCTACCAGATCTCTCTTGGGGGAGCAGGGCTCAAAGAAATGGGCGATTTGGCACAGCCTCTATCTGATCTGATCAGAAGGAAAACAAGAACATCCCTCTTTCACCTTTGGTCCTCCATAAAGCACCATGGGGGGGGGGTCCCTCAGTCACGTGTCTCCCCACTGGCTCTGGACCTACGTGCACACAGCCCCGACCTGACACACCCCCCATGAAATGCTGTCCCTTCTAGGGGCACCTGGCATGGGCCGCTCACTCGCCCACTAGTGCCCCCACCTGGTCTGCAGGCCTCCCTCGGGGCCCCACACTGCTGGTTGTGTGGTCCTTGGCCTTCCTTTCCACCAGCACATCATTAGGGTGATCTTCTTCCAAGCTGACCTCCCACTGCACTGAGGTCAGAGCACGGAGTGGACGGTACTGATCTGGGGCTCTGTATTCTGACTTCCTCTGTGGCACAGTCATCAATTTTTGGAAACAGGCACATGTGTTTGAAAAAAATGTAGGTTTTCCCACTGATGGTTGATAAACGTCCATTTTGTTAACCTCTTTTTTCCATTCATGGAAGAATATACTATCCCTTAAGGGGGGTCCGCCCCCGACTGGGGTTTTGTCTGTTTCTCCTTGCGATTCTGACAGCTTTTCTTGGACAGCTGAGGCTTTCACTGCCAGCTGCACCCAGACAGGGCCAGCCCATGGTCCTAGGCATGGCCTCGCCTGTCACGACGTGTTGACCTTCATTCTGCATGTGACTTTCTGCCTTACGTCTCTTTGTTCTGATGGCAAACTGCAATGCCTGCTTTCTTTCCATCAGCAGAATCCTTGTATCTTTTTTCATTCCTTTATTTTTAACTTCCCCACGTCATGCATTAGGCGTGCCACTTGTTAGTCACCACAGAACTGGAATTTTAAAGAGCAAATCCTATGTCTTTTGAAGATGTGCTTAGTCTGCTGATGACTGAATTACTCTGATCTGCACCCCATTAGTCTGTCTCCCTCCCTCCTTCCCTCCCCTCTCTTTAGAATAATTGTCCTTTGGATTCACTAACATATTTATCATCACCTTTTTCCTCTTACCCTGATGCACCTTCTGCATCGATCCTACAGCAGGGAGGTCTTAGAGCAAAAAGCCTGACAGTCTTTACTTGTTCTTGCTGGAGCGTTTAGCTTGGCGAATTGACCCTTAGATTAGAGGTTGTCAAACCACAGTCCAAAGACCCACCCATTTTTGCAAATTACCCTTTACTGGGACAGCTATGCCCCTGCGCTTACATTCCGTCTTCAGCCACCCAGCACCCAGCGCAGGGCGGAGCAACCGTGACAGGAACACAGGGCATGAGCCACCTAACGTTCAGAGCAGGCTTGCCTGTCCCTGCTCTTCTCATAGGGACTCTTCTCAGCAGCTTGGAGAGGCGGCTGCCGGGTCTTCTGCCGGCAGTTCTGGGCAGGATGCAGTCTCTCCCTCTGGTGTCTTTTCAGATTTTCTCTTTGCCGCCTGTGCCTGCAGGTGAACTTCCTCTACAAGCTGATTTGGTTTGATTTTGCAAATGCAAACTGTCTTGATCTGAAAACCCATGTCTTTCTCTATTTCTGGAAAATTCTCTTTTGATATTGCCTCCTTTTTTCTGTTCCTCTTCTTTTAGGATTCCTATTAAGACAATGCCGAGCTTTTTGTTCTAGATTCCATGTCTCGTTTACTCTCTTCCTAACACACTGTGGGCATTTTCCTTGACTGAGCCATCTACTCCATGAATTCTACCTTTAGCTACATCCATCAGGAAGAGTCTACTCGTCTAAACTTTCGCTTTAAGTTGAAATGCGAATGTCTATGATTTTCATTCTAAAGGCTCAGTTTGATTCTTTTTCCCCTCCAAATCTGCCTCTTCTGTGAAATTCATCTTTTATGGTTATAATTTATAGCCCTAATTCAGTACAAAAAGCACGCTAATTTTCTTCAATTTTATAAAGCTTCTTTAAAAAGAAGCCTTTTATTTTAGAACAGCCTTAAATGTGTGGGAAAGCTGCGCAGACAATGCCAGTGACTCACTGTCCCTACCTATGTACCCTAAACACACACTTGATTGCTGGAACAGCTCTCACAGAGTAAAATCTGCCAGGCTGCATCCTGAGTTGGAATCCTCACTGGATGATCTAATAAGCTCTTTGTCTAACCATCACTGAGGTTTTTATTCCAGTTAACACCATCTTACAGCCTGACTGCCTTCTCCTTCCTCTCCTACAAGAGTGGAATTGTATTCCACGCAGCTGATCAAGTGCAGTAGCGACCCTGGAACCAGAGACGGGAACCCGGCAGCCAGGGGCTGCCGCGCCCTGTGGACACCTGTGCCGTTCTCCTCCTGCTTCTGGCAGGGCTGCCTCTGCGCAACCCTCTCAAGACACCCAACCCAGGGCAAGGTGAGCCAGCTGGCAGCTGTGTCCCTTGGCCTCAGGTGAGAACAGCCACCCCTCTGACCCTGACTGAGCATAATCAGTCTCCTGCATAGCTGTTTCTGTCTGCCTGGTCTCCAGCTCCCCAAGGGGTATCCCTTTTGACTCTCCAGCCACTAGTCCCCATCCCCCCCATGAAACCCAGGTCTGTGTGAGCTAAGAAGTCTTGCCTGAGGGCTGCTCATCATTTCGCCACTCAGGAGGAAGGTCACGGACACTCTGGATGAGAACCCAAGTCAGGAACTTTATCAGAGGGGAGCATGGACTGCAGGGTAGGTCATCTTGAGGGAAAGCTCCTTCCCTGTGATCTGCCTTGCAGGGACTCCTACCTGGATCACAGGGGCAAGCGGGGATGCAGGTTGATCAGCACCCTGGGACAGTAGGTAGGTGAGCTATCGGGCATAAATGCAAGCTCTCCTCCCCCACGACGGATGCTTATTTAGCAGGTTTTTGTGAAGCTGAAATCTCCGTGGCCCACAGCCCCAGCAAATTCCAGTTCAGGGGATCTGTGGAGAGTTTATGTAACTCAGAGAGAATCTGTTTGGTGGAGGGAGGGGGAGCTCGGTTGGAATGATTTGTGCTCTGCTGTCCTCAGAAATATAAAGATAAGCAGAAAGTACCGGTGACAGGCAGAGGGACATCAGAGCGACACTGTGAGGCAATGCCACAGGAGATATGGCGCTGCCCGAGAGCAGGCCTGGCTTGTGAGCACAGAGCCGGGCAGGCTGGCCTTGCAGGCACGGGCCTTCTGTAGCATGCCCACCCCACCCCCTGTGCTGGGAGGACATGGCCTTGGCGTCTGGAGGAGCTGGCCCCAACGTATTCAAAGGCCAGAGTCTTTCCCCACAATATTCATCTTCAGCATCAGCCCTGGACACTGTCTGCTTAATGAAGCCAAGATCAAAATGTTTGTGCCAAGAGGCAAAGCGCAGACTCCCCCGCCCCATGCCCTGCCTGGGAGAGGTGTCCCCAGGGCATGACAAGTCCCAATTAGCCCTTGTTTGGATGACATTTCTTACATTCTAAAGATCCTTCCCTATTTACTGTCTTATCTGACTTTCATAATAGGCATCAAGTTAACAGTCAAGGCTGGAGACAGAGTGAGGAGGTGGCCTGGGAGTCTGACAGGCAGGAATAAGAAGTTGAGAACTGGGATAATTCTGGCCTAGAATGACCAGCCCAGACACGATCGGGGCTTCATGAAGTCGGCACATCCTGTAGCAAAGACTTAGAAGTCAGTGACCGGCCGTGGTGACACTCAACACACAGGGGTCCCACACCAACTCGGGGGGGCAGACAGAGGCGGCACTGGGCACAGAGGCCTGGGCAAGCTCAGTGACCAGGTGGGAAGGGACAATGGACAAGTTAGTTCCTGCTGCCCAGAGACACAGGGTTGGGCAATATGCACGTGAGGCTAAACTGTCCTCGGCTCCTACAAAACAAAAGACAAAAACCCTCATCGAACTTTCACAGACACAATTAAAGTGCCTGTGACCGGCCTGAACAAGCAGAAGTAACTAGCCCTGAGCTGAGCCCCCAGGCTGGCTGGAGCCAGGAAAGAGCAAACACAGAGGAGGGGACCACCCCGAGGGAGGGGCCCCCACCGAAATTCAAAACTCCAGTTATCTGGAAATAGCAAAACAACTTCATACGTCTCCAAGTTCTGCCCTGTGACTAGCCCACGAACTTCAGCCAAGTCCACGTTTCTTTGCCCTTAGCCCTCACTCAATAAAACATAACTCCTTTGTTCTCAACCCTAGTCCCCCCAAACCTACATAACCTCCTTTCTTTTTCTTTTTTTAAGATTTATTTATTTATACAAGCACTGGGTACAGTCAGAAGCGTGGGAGGGTGAGAGAATTCACGGGAGCCAGAGCAGAGAGCAGAACAGGCAGACTGACGAAGTACACTGCTGAAGGAAGCAGCAGGCGGCAGGAGAGGTCTGCACGCTATGTGGGACCCTCGCCTGGAGGCCGGGGATCGAACCGGCGCTGCAGAGGCTGTGGGCAGCTTCGCAGCCCAGCGCTCAACCGCTGTGTGGTTGAGGCCCTATAATCTCCTTTCTTAACCTTGGAACGGATCTGAGTTTACCTCTTGTGCCTCCTCCCAAATGATTCGCAATAAAGCTGCTTTCTTTTCTCAAAACTCTATGCCACTATAATCTGGCTTCTATGCATGTCGGGTAGGGAACCCACAGTCGGCACCAGCTCCAGGAGATGAGGCCATTTCCTTGGGGAGGCGGGTGTATGTTTGGAGGTAGTACTGTCTGGAGGCGGAGGAATGTGTTGTATGCAGGGGTCAGAAACCAGTGGCCCCTGGGCCAGCAATTAGGCCTGAAGTATATGCTTTAAGCAAATGTGAACGTCAGTGTGTTTAGAGAGTGGGCGTGCTGTTTGAGGTCCACCTCACCTCGCCATGCCCACCCAGCTGGCGCCTCATTTTTGACACCTGAGTCCCCTGAAGGCATCTAAGACTGCTGCCTCAGGCTGCCCGCCTGCTCTCAGAACAGAGAGGAATAGAAAGGAGGAAAGTCTGGCTGAAGAGCGACTCACTATCACCGGCAAATAGAGGGGTGTGCATTCATGAGAGAAATGGACGCCTTGATGGTTGGGGAACACTTCCGAAAGGCCCCCAGGACAAGATGCCTGGATGAAGCACACAGGCACGGGGGAGTCCGGGAGAGAGAAGGGGAGGGCTTCAAGAAGGAGGGAGCACTTAGCAGTCCCAACACCATCTCTGTCATGCGTTTTTGCCTTTATACATAAGGGGTTTGGAGAACAGGAGCAATTACACCCATGGCTGCCATCAGTCATCACAGGCCAAAAAGGTGGCACGACCCTGCTTTCCGAGGGATCCCTCTCTCAGGCGCGTGCTTCACCTGCCTTCCTCCACCTGGGCCCTGTGGCCTGGAGGTGCTCAGCAGGTAACAAGCATTTCCGGAGCCCCCCTGGGGGTAGTGCTGAGTTCAAGGGCAAGGAGCCAGCCTACCTGGCACTCTCGAAAGTGGCGGACGCTGTCTTTTCCACGGCCCCGAATCCAACTCCAACAGCCAGACCCTCTGAAACAGACATTAGAAAACATGCAGGTGAGGAATAGTCATTCTCGAGTCAATGCACACACAGAAATGTAGCCCGAACCAGTCAGCTACCAAACCAGCTGGCTCAGCCCATGTCCACTGAGAGCAGGGTGACAGCCCCGCGTGCCTGCGGGTGTGCTCTGGGGCAGCAGGAACCCGTCACACACACCCTGGCATCACAAACTCCATGGTCTTTTCTGCATAATTTTACTGCACGCATAATCACTCAGCAAGATTATACTCACTATTCCACTCTTCAGAATAGGCAGTAGCTTCGCTTCTTTCATAAATCAAAGCAGGGGCTTCCTTGGTGACCTAGGGGTTAAGTCTCAGCGCTGTCACCACTATGGCCTGAGTTCGATCCCCAGCCAGGGAGATGACCCACATGGTGCAGCGGACCTCTCCTGTCTCCCCGCTGCTCCCCTCAGCAGTGGATTTCAGTAGATCCACCTATTCTGCTCCCCACTCTGTCTCTGGTGAATCCTCTCACCCCGGGGATCTCTGGCCTACACCCCAGTTCTTCTACACAAAAATAATTTTTTTAAAAAATCAGGGCCTCCCTGGTGGCAGAAGGGGTTAAGGCACAACCTATGAAGCTATCCACAGCCACTGCAGCATGAGTTCAATCCCCAGCCAGGGAGCTACCCACACAATGCAGCAGACCTCTCCTGACTTGCCCGCTGCTCCCCTCGGCAGTGTATTTCAGTCAATCTGCCTGTTCTGTCCCCCACTGGGATATAGGCCAGAGGTGTGGGGGGTGACAGGATTCACCAGAGACAGAGTGGGGAGCAGAACAGGTGGATCTACTGAAATACACTGCTGAGGGGAGCAGTGGGGAGACAGGAGAGGTCTGCTGCGCCATGTGGGTAGCTCCCTGGCTGGTTGGGGATCTAACTCACGCTGCTGCAGTGAGAGCGCGGAGATGTCATCAAATGTCTCTTTCCATCCTGCATTGATTTTGTGATTTAGAAACTAGAAGCTTGTGAGTCCCATAGGCCATTGGAATTTGACTGTTAGTCATTTTTTCTTTTATTTTTTTAACACCAGGGACATAATATTTATTATTATAATAGTACATGGACTGACACCAACATTTTAATGATACAAAACTGGGAAGGTCTTCCTATATCTCAACCTGGTGGAAATATAGAGGTTATAGTAACAACTCTGTTCCAATGAGAAACTCTGACTATTAGGGGAAAGAGATAGACACAGTCCTTTTTGTTAATTAAAAAAAGTGCCTGCCAAGAAAGCCCACGCCTCTTCCTCCCAGAGTTGGGTAAGAATACATGAGGCTTCCAGTAACAGCAAAACCCACAGAGCAGAAGCTTAAACTGGGGGTTTTCTTACTATGATCCAGGGGCCTTATCTGCCCTCTGCCATTTTTGTATGGCCTGCAACCTAAGAATGATTTTTACATTTTTAAGTAGTTGGAAAACAGGCAAAGAAAAAGTAATATTTCAGGACACATGAAAATTATATGAAATTTGGGCCTCCCTGGCAGTGCAGGCAGTTGAGCGCAGCGCTGTGAAGCTGTACAGCCTCTGCAGCTCAGGTTCGATCCCGGCTGGCCAGGGAGATACCCACATGGTGCGGCAGACCTCTCCTGCCTCGCCCGCTGCCCCCCTCAGCAGTGTATTTTGTCAGTCTGCCTGTTCTGTTCCCAGCTCTGTCTCTAATGAATCCTCTCCTGTACCCCAGTTCCTGCATGCATAAATAAAATAAATAAAACTTTTTTAAAAAAGAAAAAGATAGAAAATTATATGAAATTCAAAACTGAGTGCCCATCAACAGGTTTGCTGACAAACTGCCTAAGGCTGGCGTGTGCTGCGTCAGCAGAGACCAATCGTTGTGACAAACTGCGTGGCCCCCAAACCTCAGATGGCTGCTTAAGGATGTCTCTTTTCCCAGTTAAACTCCGATCTCGTCCTGTAAGACGACTCACCTGTGTCTATGCAGGTATCTCTTCATAAACCTGCCTCTTTCAAACGCAGCTCTTTACCTGCCTATGTCTATGCAGATGTCGCATTTTCCTAACAAACATTTAAAATGCAGCCTTCACTTGTTCATGCCGACGCAAACATCTTTTTTGTTAACTAAATCGGCCACTGGGGGGGAAACTGTGCGGGAACCTTTCTCAGAGGAACCCAAGAACCCCATGCACGGAGCCACATCATAAGAGCACAAGCTACGAGGGAGGCTGTGGGTCCCTGGGGCAAAGATCTACACCAGGGACCCTGCGCACCGGGAAGAGGAGTCAAAACCGGGCACCTGGCACCAGCAACATCTCCCTGCCTAGAAAGAAACTGCTTCTCTAAACCATAAACAACAGCTGGTGGACTCGTATTCAAGATTTTGCTCTGATGAGTCATTTCCACGTCGATGGTGGTGCAGCCCAGAGCAAGAGCACCTGCATCCGTTAGCAAACTGACCCTTTCTAGTGACTGAGCATGCTACCCCAGCACCTCCAGAATGCTCCCTGCGTTCTGGGGGCTGGGAGGGGGTGTACAGTTAGCAGGAGAGGAAGGATCTGCCCAAAGTAGCAGTAGCTGGAGGGGCAGAGCTGGGTCTAGAGCTAGCCACACCCCCCGGAACCCCACTTTCTCCCCCAATTTGCTGACCTGAGCTTAGGGCTTTCTTCCCCATGTGGGCAGCCAGAACAGGCACCTGAATCTGCAACCTAAGGAGGTTTGGAGCAAAGCGCACGTGTCCTACTCCGCCCCACCTGCACCTTGGCTGTGCCTGGAACCTTCTGTGATGGCAGGGTTTGCGAAGGAGCAGTTCCTGGCTCTCTGCTCTCCTGCAGCCCTAGGGAGGGAACTGCCCAGGCAGTTCCCCTCCATTTAAAGAGGGCAGGAGAAGCAGGAGTGATGGGAAAGAGACTGATTATTCTCCTGTCAGAAGGTGGGATAATGCCTGAGAGCTAATGGAATAAGAAATCCATACAAATTACTCACTTGGAAAGAAGGTAACAGAATTAAGGCAGAGACTGAAGATCCACAGATGGAGACAAACCCGCTGAATGGGAAGGGGCGGCCAACAGGTGCAGCCACAGCTCACACCTCAGGTGGGCCACCCGAGTGCAGCCCAGGCGGCTGGAACAGGATGAGGACACTGTCACTTCTCTGCACAGAAACCTCCACCCTGGGGAATAAATGCCGGCTATAGGGCCAGGCAGGGTTTCAGGGACCAACAGAAGAATAAGCCCAAGGCTGAGAAAGCTGCTCCCCACCCCCTTGGGGGTGGAAGGCAGGGCGTGCCTCTCTCTGTCCCCCCACCCCTCCTGGACTCCATCTCTCCTTCTGGGGGAAACAAAAAAGGCCTGGACAGACGTCTGCTCACGCCCTCAAACTGGCCAAGGCTCTGTTAGGGTAGAAGGAAAGCCAAGCTCCACCAGGACACACACACATGTGTGCAACTACACGGCCCCTCATGCGCATGCACACGTGCATATAAGCACAGGGGAGTGTGAGTAGGGGTCTTTCACGGGCACTCCTATTTGGGAGTCAGCCAGAGAAAGGCAGAGCGTGCAGTTATCCTATTCTCTTTGGTCACGGATACCATTTTCTTTTTCTCGATGGGTCCCACAATATATGGGTTTGGGGGGACCTTCCTGCACCTTCCACCGCCCCTCCAAACCCATTCACTGCAGTCAAGAAGAAAACATGCTCGTCCGTGGCTCTCCCACTATTATGGAGCCCATGGGACTTGCGAGCGGGCTCTGCACCTGCTCGGGATTAGGGCCGTGCTGAGCTGTCCTGGCGGGGCCTCACTCGGGAGGTGGGAGACAGAAATGGGGGTCTCAGAAACCAGCTCGCAGTAAGGAGAGGGATGGGGCGGGGAGTGTGGCTCTGTCCCCTTTGGTTTTCAAACCATGAGCCTTTGTGGTAGCCAAGCTTCCTGGAAGCGGAGGCAAAGCCCTCTGCACCTGCCAAGGGGCAAGCATTAGTCCCCTGCCTCTCCATTTCCCTCCGGTATATCCCTAACAATAGCTGAAGTGCCCCCCGTGGTGGGGTAACTGTAGGCTCGGTTATGGGCGCTAGGTCCTTAGGAGGTGACCACCTTCCTCTTACAGGGGTGGACCCCTTCAACACACCTCGCCACCCCCACACCATGTAGTCCCAGCCACGCAACAAGAGGAGCCTGGCAGCTCTATCTAGGAAAAGCTCCTGGGCAGCGAGGCTGGACAGAGGATCAGGGAGCAGGCAGAGCTGGGGGGACACATGAGGGCGTGTGCAGAGGCCCGTGTTCCCAGCTCATGGGTCTGGGTCTGGTCCTGCCCCTGTGGAAGATCTTTCCCATCTGCAACTGGGAACCCAGAAGCAGAGAAAAGGATGATACCAGTGTGCAAGGGCGGGGTGGGGGGCGTTCAGGCACAATGGCTGGGACCCACACAGAGCTCCAGGGGATACGGAGGACTCACGACCGGCTACCAGGGCACTGTGCCCAGCGACTCTGGGGAGCTGGGCTGGCCAGCGCTGCCCTTGCAAATGAAATCAGCTCTAACATTTCCCCGCAGCGACAAACTTTTCAAAGGTCAACCACTAGCCGGCTGCTTTTCAAGCTGCTAATACTGTATTTGCCCACTTCATCTTTGTCTTTGTGTTGCAAGGTTCCTCTCCCCATTCTGCAAAGGACTATCAGACTCAGAACTTGACTCAGGTCTAGTAGTAAAACAATAGGAAATGATCAACCTCAAGAGCCGGACAGCACTACCTCTATCAGACCATCCAAATGCCCCCACGGTTGGCAGACTCAGCGAGCTGCTGGGGGCCCTTTGGCAAAAGAAGGGCATGGAATAAAAATTGAAGAATGAGGACTGGGAGTAGCTGAGCATCCTTCCATGAACTGCTTACCTGGGGTCCAGCTCTAGACCAGGGCGGACAGAAGCTATACCTCCTATATCCCTGTTCAGCTGGGGTAGAGGTAGAAAGACACAGAGTCCATAAGGAAGCACAACCTCCCTCTCACTACATGCTATGCCATCTAGGAATTTAATACATTTTAAATATGTTTTCTGGGTCAACAGTATTTTTCAGTACCTGGAATTTTTGGCTCTCGAGGGGAATTGGAAGAAGGTGGTCAAAAGGTTCAAACTTCCAGTTGTAAGTTAGTATTAGGGATAGAGTATTAGCATGAGGACAACAGCTTACACTGCTGGATGACGTGTAGGGAAGTTAAGAGAGGAAGTCCTCAGACTTCCCATCACAGGGAGAAGTTTTTTTCTTCTTGTTGTATCTAAAAGAGATGACGGATGTGAGCTGAACCAGCTGTGGCTACCACTTGCATATAGTGATAGACATGAATTATTTCTTAACAAAACAGACAAAT
Source organism: Talpa europaea (assembly GCF_964194135.1). NCBI lineage: Eukaryota > Metazoa > Chordata > Mammalia > Eulipotyphla > Talpidae > Talpa > Talpa europaea. The sequence goes on from NC_140074.1 coordinate 131,006,624, forward strand.
GATACAAGTTGGGGGGGGGGAAATGCCTGCCCTATTTAAATATAAAACACCATTTCTAATATTATTGGAAGATTAGAAATAAATCAGCTCCTTAATCAACAAGTCGCCAAAGAAACAGGACAGAATACTACTCTCTATCTAAATATCACCCCACCCCTTGACCTTTGTAGATTTTATAGATTGGCCAGGCTGGTGGTGGAACCGTCTCTTAATGCCATGGTGATCCCCAATGTGTGGGGACAAATCCCACAGATATGTTGTTAGCAATCAGCAAGTTCACCAGGAAGTGAGAGTACCAGTCCAGACACTCAGATTTCTAGGTACCTATCCTTGCACCAAGCTACAGTGACCCTCCAGGTGCTTAAGATAGTGGACTAGGATCCAGAAAAACAAAGGTTGGATCTCTGAGTGGGCCAATAACTAGGTGGTCATGGTGGTGGGTTAGATATATCATTTTGGCTCTCAGGCTGGCAGCAAATGTAGTCAGTGCTTTTGGGGGATGCCCATTCTCCCCATGAAATAGCTGGGTCCTCATGGAACTAGCTGTCTCTCCATCAGAATTCAGCAGCAGAGGTGCTGGACAGTGCCTCTTGAAGCCTTGTCGTGCCTCTAAATTCCCCCTCCCACGCTCAGGTCTTGCTCAGTCACTTGCTCATCTTGGGGACATCTCAGCAAATACACCCAGAGCTCTGTCTACCATTACAGAGGCATAGGAGCCAAAGTAGGAGAAGAAATCAGAGACAATGGGTTTATTGTCTTTTCAGATTACAACCTGTTCCAGGTGAGGTCCCAAAGGCTACCTGTGGAGGCTGTGGGGCAGGTCCTTCAGGTGTCCTGCTGTGGGGAGCATGGTGACCGACAGTTGGGCTGCCTTTCTTCAGGACCCTCCACCCTTCCATCCGCAGGTGCTCCCAGGTGCTCCCACCAGGGACTGGGCATGGGGTGGATTAGGGTTCTTCTTAGAAGATGCCTTGAGCTCCAGGATCTTCTCAGCCTGCACTGGACTAACCAAAATCTTTCTGGACCTGTGCCATGGTGGGGGTGCTTCCTCTTCAGTCCCCCTTCATGCCCTCTTTACCACAGGCTGAGGATGCTCCCTCCCAGTGCCCGCTCCCTCCTCTTTATCCCTCCTAAGCATCCCCCCCAACAATCTCCTGCACATCTGATCCCTTCTTGGCACCTGCTTCTTGAGGAACCTGAGCAGATACACCATCATGGGGTTAGAAGTGAAATGCCCTGCAGAGCCACATGCACATTTGGAGCTAGCACTGTGAATTTGGAAAAATAGGGGGGAAAAAAACCTTAATTTTTTTCAGAGCTTACAGTGTACATTCCATACCATTCATTCAGTGAATGTGTACCAAGCCCCTGCTGGTGACGGCCATGTGCATTTCCTAGACGTGAGAGGCAGCTGGCACCCTCCTGAATACTTAAGCCGGGAGTCAACTGTAAAGATTTTTATGGACAGACAATTTGGTTGTAATTAACCTTAAACGACAATAAAAATAAGTCAATGTCGCTTAGAATTTATTCCATGCCAGATGCTGTTCTGCACTTTTTAGGTGCTGCTTGTTGAAAACCAAACCTGAAAGCAGCCCTGTGATTTAGGGACGAGGCAGCTGAGGGTGGAGGTGTGTTAGGATCCGTAGTGCTGCCCCAGAAGAGGGAGAGTCCAGGTGCTCCTTGCAGGAGGTCACCGACCGGGGATCAGCCTTGTCCTCAATGACGGAGACCCTGATGGAGTCTTTAAGATCTGAGTGATCATCTTTCAAGTGTCCTGCGGCCACCTCTGGGTTCCCCCAGCGCCGCAGCCAGCGAGGAGACCCGACCCCGTGCAGAGGCCCAGCGTTGCAGATTCCTAATAAAACCAGACTGAGCTGTAATGTGCCTGCCAGCAGCTACAGCTGAGGCTGACCGCAATATAGAGGTGAGAAAAATCAATGTGTGAGCGACAGAGAGACGATGTGTGTGTTTTTGATGTCACACAATCAAGGACAATATAACATCTCACACTGTGTTAATTTTAAAAAGGCAATAAACATGTCATCAGAAAAGGAAATGGACAAGGGTTTAGAGGCCCGGAGGCGGGGAAAGACAGGATACAGAGAGTGAGCCAGGGAAGGCTCACGCCCACCTCCCCACCAAGAAGACTGCCTTCCCACTGGACAAAGCCATCTTGCACCCCAAGGCCTCTCTCCTCCTCTTTGACAGGAAAGTGTCCCAACACTTCATTCCTTATTCTTCCAGGTCATCCATGCACCTGCCTGGTGAACACCTAAGATACACAGCTATTCCCTGGGGCTCTCCCTCCTCCCTACCCCACAGCGCCTCACAAGGGAAGCAGCTGGGTCAACACCCCTCCCTGCCCTCCACAGCTGAGAGGCTTTCCTCATTTTGGAAGGGGCTGTGCCTTGCCCCCAGAACTCCCACCTGAATCTGCTGTTATCTCCCCATCCAGTAAGGGCAGCCTTGGGGATCACATTCTTCTTTACACCTGCACTGTTTGTCTACCTGCACGCCCACCTCGAAGATCTTCCAGAACTTTCCAGTGTACCAATCTCCCCAGGCCTGGCATAATAACCTGCATCTCCATCCCTCCCCCTCTGTGTGTTACACAAGTTCTCATTGCAGGTCTCTAAGCTACGTGGGGTGGGGACCACCGCCCTGCCTTGGGCACCTTCTCCTCTGAGGTTCCAGAAGCCACACAGTGGATATTGAAAACCACGTGTAGAATGATGGTCTGCTCGAGAAAATGCTGGTTCTGGGGAAGTGAGCACATGGCCAAGGGAAACCAGTCCCATCTCGGGGACAGGCAGGGAAGGCAGGCGTGGATGCGTGGCCAATCCCAGAGCCTGGGCCACTGACACGCCCACTCTGCTGCCCACAGCTCAGGCCTTGGCTTCAGGCATGAGAAGAAATGAAACAATTGAGGGCGATGACCAGAAGGAGCCAACAAGGCAGATGAGGGCAGGAGACGCACAGATATTCTCAGACTCGGAAGCGACGTGTTGGCTGAAGTTCGCTTGAGAGCAGCAAGCTGGAGCCACAGGCTGGCCTGCTCTTGTGAAATGTATCTTCTGCAGACAGGGAGACAACATCTCTCCCAGCCCCCGAGCCTGGGGGTTCACCGTGGGTGTCCACCGTTGTGTGGCCAACAGCCCAGGCATGACCCAGCCCTGGGCAGCCCACAGTTCTTGAGCTTCTCCATAACCACCAGGCAGGGTCCTGAGCAATGTCACCGGCACTGACCTGTAGCCACACCTAGAAAAAGCTTCAGGCTTAACCAGGGACAACGTGGATGCTTCTTCAAGGAGGGGGTAGGAGCTAGAGGCCCAAACACCAACCTTCCCCAGAGCTTCTGAACTGACAGAAGCAGCTGGGCCCACAGAGGGGGCTGGATGGAGAGGAATCTCTATTTCCCATCAGCCACTACTGTATAAAGGCCCACGAGCTAAGGGTGATATGAATGAGGTCAGAAGTACGAGTGGAAACAGCTTTGAAGCCAGCATTGCTGGGGCATCCAACTAACTGCCCCAGGCCTCTGTGCCCCTCGGCTTTGGAAATGTCACAGCACCCCTGGTTTCCCAGACTTACTCACTATGTTGCCATTTGCACCCCTGAGCAGCTTGGGCCGTGCAAATGGGCGATGTGTGCTGATGTAAGAGACAGCAGGGATCCAGTCACCTCTGGGGGGACCATCATCACCAAAGTCCCCGACTACTTGCTCCACTGACCTAAGCCTGCTCCTGACTTGGGAGAGTCTGTGGCAGCCTCACTCCCCAGATGGGCCTGTGACGGCTTTGGGTGGTAAAAGCACTAGTTTCCAAGCAACCAAGTAAGGGGCCTCCGTTTATCGCTCTCTGCTTTACAAAACAGCTCCCAGCAGCGTGTAATTAAATTGGCCACGCTGACATCTCCCTGGAAAAACCCGGGCCCCCTAAGGCCCGCTAGGACCTTCCCCCTGCCCCCCACAAAATACAGGTGGACAGACTGACTATTCTAAATCGCGCCCCAAGGGGGACTCCCAATCTTGCCTTAATTGGGTGTGTCAATTGGTCTTAAGAATCCAATCAGCCGGCGACCCAATCCGCTGCTGACAAACAGGCCATCTTGTGTGCCCCGTTCTTTATTTAAAAAATAAAAAGCTTCTTCACAAAGGAAACCATAGCCTCTGACATGCACCTCTCCCGCCTGTCTGGGGCTGGCTGGACGCACGTGTCGTGCAGGCTACACTGCTGTCCTTCTTTCTTTCTTTTTTTAATTAAAGATTTATTTATTTATTTATACAAGCACTGGGTACAGTCAGAGGCGCGGAGGGTGAGAGAATTCACCAGAGCCAGAGCGGGGAGCAGAACAGGCAGAGTGACGGAATACACTGTTGAGGGGAGCAGCAGGCGGCAGGAGAGGTCTGCATACCATGTGGGACCCTCGCCCGGCGGCTGGGGATCGAACCGGTGCTGCAGAGGCTGCGGGCAGCTTCACAGCCCAGCGCTCAACCGCTGCGCCACCAGGTCAGGGTGCAGCCCATCAGCACCGGAGCCCAGAGAATGCCATATCCTCTCCCTCCTGCTCTCTCCACCCGCCTCAGGCACTGAGACATCTCCCGTTACTTCTGACTCATAACGGCCAGCTTTGGGTGCTCACTGTCAAGGGCACAGTGGTGCCTGGCCACAGGTCAAAAAAAAAAAAAAAAGGCTGGACCGATGTGAGTGCCCATCTCCCTACCCCCCTGGCCCTTTGCTTTGCTCCACTTCCTTTCAACAGCCCCAACTCCAGGCCTGGATGAGGCCCAGCAGCACCTTCGTCTCCAGAACAGCTTCTGTGGTTCTGGGGCCTCCCTACCGCCCCCACTTACAGTCCAGTTTACAGGCAGCGGAGGCACCCCACTGGCTGCTGGCCTAGGAGGGGCCCTTCAGGCTGGACCTTGGGACAAAAGGCAGCTGAATCATCTGAGACACATCTCACAAACACCCCCGGGATTCAGTGGAATGCGCACAGGACAGAGAAGCTGTGATTAAACGAGCACACGAGGTGGTCGCACTGGGTGCCGGGTCCAGGCAGAACTGGATCAGGTGGAAATAAGCTTTCTGGCTCCAGACGGCAGACCCAGCGGGAGATCTGCACCCCAACATAACCCTCCTGTAAGATGCTGCTGGGGACACCGCACCAGTCAGAGGGAGTGATCACGGGGGAGCAGGGCCGCTGCAGGGAGCCCCCCAGGCACCAGCTGATTTTGGTGGGTGACCCTGAAGCCTTAGCACACAGGCTCACAGTTCCAGTTCAAGTGAAAGGCCAGACTCCACCCTCAGGGCACGTTTTCTGGTCTGCCTTGAAGAGTTAGCTGGTCTCCCTTCCTTGGCTGGAAGGAGCCAGCCCCGAGCCAGGCTGCAAATTGAGGAGCGTGGCTCTCCCTCTTCCTCAGCAGCAGAGCCGGGCGCTCGCCTGCTCTCTAGCTGCGCTTATTCCTGAGCAATCCTGGATATTCACACGTTGCTCCTACGCCAGCGCTTCCCCGTAAACCCCTGTGGCTCCAAGTTATTTATGAAATCCCCTTCCTTGGGCAGATCCCACGGAGCTGCCACATGGCACCCCTCCCGGAGCAGGCCAGTCCGGGAAGAACTGAGAAATACAGATGGGACAGACCCCCGCATGGGGCAGACGTGACGACTCCCAGCAGGCCCATATGGCCGAGTGGTGTCACCCCCAGGAAGGCCACTCGGTGCCCACCCCAGACAGATGCTGGGACCCTGTGGGGATCCACAGCCACGGCTGCCGTGCTTCCCCCTCCCATGCCCCCCACTGCTGCCCTTGGCTCTTGGCACATGTGAACCATCCTGGGCTCACGTGGGGTGGCACGCAGCAAAACCAGGGGGCAGGCTGCCAATCAGAGAAGAGGAACCGGCACTCACAGGTCACCTTCCAGCGTGACAGATACGCCGGTCAATTAATTCTCACAGTAGCATTTCAAAGACTTCGCCCAGCCAGCCTGCGGGCGGGAAACTTGTACAGAAACTTCCACCTGGTCACCGCCCGCCTCAAGGGCACGATTAAAGGTCCCAGCTATGAGGTCCACTTTTGCAGTTCCTTGCCATGGGGCCTTCTTCGATTGCTCTGTTCTCTCTGTAAGATGGGGCCGTTGAGCCTGCCTGCCTCTCTGGGGCTAGAGAGGATGGGCTGCGCCCAAGCCGGGACCTGCTCTGTAAATCACGAGGCCTGAGTAACACGCCCACACTCGGGAGCTGGTAACAAGCGAGACTGAACACGATGACAACATCCTCGCTGAATTTTAAAGGGGATGAAGCTTTAGGCCACAAGAAGGACACCTATATGGGTTTCAGAAGGCACGTGGCATCCAGGAAAAGAGGTCTGGGGGTAAGGAGGGGGTGGGATTATGGATTTGGCAGGAACCCATCCCAGAAAATTGTAAATCACACCGGGGAATAGTGTGCTGGTTGAACAGCGGCACCTCCCAAAATCCAGGTCCACTGTGGACCCCAGAACACGACCTATTTGGAAGTGAGGTCTCCGCAGATGTAATTAGTTAAGGTGACACCACGCTGGACAAGGTGGGGCCTCGGTCCAGCCACGGACGTCTGCTACGTCCTCGAGAGGAGAAGGCCATGGGAGCAGGGAGCAGCCCCAGGGAATAGGACAGCCATGGAAGTTTCTGGCTCAGCCTTGTGCTTTATGTACTTGGTCTCAAGGGAGACAGCAGCAGAACCCCCATTTCACAGAGAGGCTAGGAAGGTGCTGGGGCTTGGCCAGGGTCACGCAGCTCAGCAGGGACTGCATCAGGGGACCCTGGACCCAGCCTGTGGGCCCCTTCCACGTGCCCTAATGGAGTGAAACTCGGCTCCTCGGGACCACAGGGGAGCCGGACAGGCTACTGCCACCATGGGCGCTCCTGTAGCTGACAGTGCTCCCTGAGGCCCTCACATTTTCCTTTATTTTGATAGAAGTTGTTCTTGAAGGCAAGCCTGTTTTCTGCCTCCTTAATTTAATGTAATTTCTGCCTTGATGACTCAGAATCATCGCAGAAGCATGCATTTCTGTGGAAGGACAAGAAACAAGATGGCCTCGGGCCCCGGGGTGGGGGGTGGTCCAGCAGGCGCCTCACTGCAGCCACCCCTGGCTGTTCTGCTTGTCCGCGCGGCTTCTGAGCTTTGGGACGTGTGTTGATTGATGTCTGATCCGGTGTCCCCAGGGGGTCTCTGCTTTCCAACCTGACAGCCGCGGGGAGGCCTGCCCAGCCCAAGACCTTGGCCCTTTCATTTCATTAGTGTTGTCTTCCTCTTGCCGTGAAGGTGTAGGAGGCAGATCACCACAACTCCTGGAGTCGGGCAGAGACTGAGATGGTTTTTATTCTCCTATTTAAAAATAGTTTTTGGGACTAGGCATTCTTTTATGGGTCAAATCCACGCGCTTTGTTTCTTTTCTGATCTCTCTCTTGGAACACAGAGGTCTCTGATCCCTAATTTCCTGTCGGCCAGCTGCAGTCACACCGAACGAGCTTTCACCATCCGATCCCACCTGGAGCCACGCCAGCAGCCACGCCGGGGCAGGCAGCGAGGTACAGCACCCTCCCAGAACGAAAAGCAGATGCTCATTTAGTGTTCCTCTATCTACCCACCCTCCCGCCACTGGCAGGAAGACCTTTAGAAGGCATGGGGTGGGGGGCGCCTTGGAGAATCTCCCACATATCCTGGGACCCAAGAGGTAGGTAATAAATTCTGAGCTGGCTTCTCCTTCTCCAGCACAAGCTCTGAGGAGGTAGCTCAGACTGTCCCACCCTGTCACTCCACTCACCCCTTCTCTCCACTGAAGGGGCACGTCACCCTCCACCCCGTCCACACCCACCCAACATCGTCATGACAGCATCTCTGGTAGAAGGGGAAAGTCACACCTTCCGGTCCAGCCGTCCAGGGCACCCACTCCCACAGGCAGTCCCAGCCACGCAAAGCCATGGGGAGCGACAGCCAAACCCAGAACTGCCTTTCGCGGGCCCACAAGGCCTGCTTTCTGCGTCTCCTCGGAAACCCCTGCCCCTCAGCAGGGCCAGAGTCCTACCTGCTGTGCACCCCCACTCTGCTGGGCTTAAGTTTCATCAGGGAACTCTTCCCAGCGACCCTGGGAGCCAGAAGGGCCCTCCTCCCTGCAACGGTCAAGCACCAACCCTGCCCCTGGGCTGTGCACCCCAGGACTCTCTGTGTCCAAGAGGAAGAAGGGCTGAACCCTAACTGCTTTGGTGCAAACCAAGCTGTGTGGGGACTGCAGAGCCAGGGGCACCCCACTCTGCTCAGAGAAAGCAGAGAGGAGAAACTGACCCCCCTTTGGGGAGCCTGGGCCAACTGGGTCTTCTCTGAAAACATCACCTAGAGTTGACACGGCTCCTTTCCTTGGCTAGGAACTGGCCTCACCCTCTCTGAGCTGGGCAGAGCCTGTCACAGCCCCGGCTTACCTAGAGCCCAGCAAGGATGCCCAAATCTGACTGAGGAGCTAACAGCCAGGCTGAAAGGTGCAGCATCCCCTGTCCCATCTGTGGGTGTTCTTGGTGTGTGCCCTGCCCACCCCTGCACAACTCCAGGCTGGGGCACCAGCCAGATGAGGACAGGACCCACCCCCCTGCTCGTGGCTGCACTACAGCAGCCCCTTCACTTGTATCTCCCCGGATTGGATCTTCGCAAGCTTAGCACCAAACAGGTCTGGCAGGTTCTGTGTGTCCTGGGTACCTGTGCCCCTATGCCCCCCAAAGCCAGGCTCTTGGAGGAAATCCTAGGATGCTGAGCGCGCCATCCAGCCCCCCACCAAGAAAACCCACCCAAGAGGAGCCCTTCTCCCCGAAACTTTCAGGGCGAGATGATGCTCTTGTTGTTACGAAGCCCACTCTCCCACCTTCCTCTCTCTGGACAGGCTTTGAAGTTTCCACCATTTGGCTGAAGCTCATTTCTCATCCAGCCTGAATAGCGGGCAGGGAGGCCACGGAGCCGCCGCTGCTGACATTCTTGAAAAAGAGTAGAGACAAGAGCTGCTGTTTCGACGGCACAGACTTCCTGGGAAACACCTCCGACTCTGCAGCCACCACCGGTGAAAAAGAGAACCACGATTCTGTTTAATAAACGAAGCCCCTGAACTGTAGTGGGTTGAACCTCCACCAAAATATGACCAAGTCCTGACCCCCGTGAATATGACCGTATTTAAAGAGGGGCTCTTGGCAGATGGAATGAAGGTCAGGATCTCAAGAGGAGATCACTCTGGACGAGGAAGAAGCGTGAATCCAGCGAAACACCCTCGTAAGAGGCACAAGAGATGCCAGAGGAGGACAAGGAGGGGGCGCTGAGAACCGCAGCCCCAGGACACGTCCCGGGGCAGCTCTGCCCTCCTTCCCGCCCCTCCAGCCTCTGGGAACCCACCTTGTCAATACTGGCATTTGGACCTTTTCGCTCCAGAACTGGGAAGACAACAAAGCCACCCTGTTTAGGGCCCGGCAGCCAAGGGAAACGAATAGGTGCCAAGTGCCTTGATGCCATATTTAGGGGGAGAATCTAAAGCCGCCACTTCAGAGGGGAAGAAGACACAGGACTGAGAAAGCCGTCAAAAGGGCCAGCACAGCACTCCAAGTGTCACCAAGAGCCACCCCATGAAGACGGAGGGGTCAGAGCATGGATGACAAGGTCACAGCCATCACCACGGCAGAACAACTAAAGTAAAAGAACAGAGCGAAGGTGGACCCCGGCCATACGCCGACTTCCCCAAACCCCAAGGCTGGGTCCCGGCCGGGCCCTGCCCGCAGAGTCCTGCTCCTCCCCACTGTGCCACCCCCACCAGAGGGGCTACGTGTCCTTCTGTCCCACACCAGAAAACATGAGCTACTCGCCTTTGCCTTTCCAGCCTCGACACCAATCTGCCACCAAGAACTGCCAGTTCTTTCCAAAGGCCTCTTCCAGCTGCGATACCCCCATTCAGGGAAGGCAAGGAGACCAGGGATCAGAAACCTACGGGGAGCTGGGGACACCCCACGGGGCAGCGAGCACAGGCCACAGTCCTGTGGGACAACCTGAGATTTTAGTGATTGACTGGGTGGGAAACCAGGCACCAGGGCCTGGCGCCCCATCCACAAACATATGGGACTCTTCGGAGAGGCCCCGGCGTGAGCCAGGAGAGCCAATGGAATGTTCTATTCTTAGTTAATACTGTAACTACAGATGCCTTCGAACCTGGCTCTTCCAGACAACAACCTACAGCCTGTGCCAGTGAGAATTTTACATTTATCATCCTGTCTCACTGTAAATAACCCAATTTCCAAGGCAAATGTCTATACATCCTCCCACACATGTCTGTTTTATACGTCTCATCTTGTCTTTTCATCAAGATAAAAGCGTAGTCCTAGATACCAAAATAAGCCCCCTCCCCAGGCCTCAAAATGTTCAATATGTTACAAGAACAGAAGAATCCGGGCAGCTTTCAAGATCAGAATGCACCCAGGATGTTCCTCGAAGGCGGGGGAACACACGCAGCAGCGTCTGGGTCTGTCTTTGACCCCTTCCTTCCGTGTGGACAGGAAGTGGGGGTATATCCTATGGCTGATGCACGGAAGGGATGGGGACACAGGGACTCTGGGGGGCCCTGTAGGCCCCCTCTCAACACAGGAGACATTCCATGTGCTTGAGACACAGTGAGGGGGCCTGGCAGCAGCTCAGGGACAAATACACTCAAGGCTCTGCCCACTGTCCTTTCTGAAACCCAAAGGCTTCCGGGCAATTCTCCTCTTCGAAGTTGAAATGTTGGGTCCCACCTCTGCTTCCGCTCCTCTCGCAGTGTTTCCTCCTGAACATTCAGATAATCACATATTGGCTAAGTGCCTAAGGAATCTTGGGGGTAAAGACAATGAGGTAGCAACATCAAATCCAGCCCTGTCCAGGTGAACCTCTGGCAGCCATTTTTCTGCACCCCCCAAGTCACCACGCCTCTTGTCCCCTGCAGTCTGTCCCCCTCCTGGGACGCACAGATCGCCCACTGGGTTTTCCTCCCCCAACCCCCTGGCCGGACCTGCGATTCTGCGATCTGGGGACACTGCCTCTCTGTGTGTGGGTTCGCGTCTCAGGGCTGAAGAGCCATGTTTACTTGTATGGCTCTGGAAACCTCCACGAGGCAGAGGCCAGTGTGTGTTCTTAGCCACTGTGCCCTGGTCCTTAGTAATGATAGTTTCCCTGGTCTTTTTCTAGTCAGAGTCCTCTGGGCCAGGGAGGCTGAGATCTTTCCCACTGGCTACCTCCAGACTCGGAACCCAGCTTCTCTGCCCCAAACTGCCTGGATCCCTCAATCAGAAATTTCTTGATCCGGCCCCCTTGCGAGATCTCTTCTGGATCAACTGCCCCAACAGCTCTTGGCGACTGCTTCTGCCGGCTGGACTCCTCCTTCCCTTGTTCCTGGGCATTAAGAGCTGTCTCAGCTGACCCTCTCTCCTGAGACGGACCCCACATTGGCAGCCGGAGAGTGTCTGCTAGTTCATGCAGAAGGAAGTGGACCAGCATCACCTGACCAGTGAGCAGTCCCAGGGTGGGCTTCCCGCCCTTCAGCGGGTCAGTTCTTTGGTGCTGTTGCTTTCTAAAAAACCCCACTTTTTCACTGGGCATGTTCAGTAACCTGTCCCCAGCAAAGGGAGTGGGAGAGCCACACACGCCTAGCACTGAGGCACAGGGGGCTCCTGATCACACTGGCCAAATCCCCACAGACCGATGGAGCAGACGTGAGTGGATGGTTTGTAATGAAGAGATGACACTTCTCTGCCGATGAACCCAAGTCCCAAGCAACACCAGAGACAGAGACCCGAGCGCTGGCAGGGCACTGTGTGTAGACACTGGCCACGGGGAGGGGCGGACGGATGGAGAGAAAGGACGCAGCCACCATAAGCCTGACGGGTGACTTGGACGGTGACGAGGCCCAGGACCCCACCCCCGTCTTTCCTTTCCCCTGCACTGATGGTCTTATCTTCACCTGAGCGAGCATTACGTCCCAAGGCCAGCGCTCCATTTTCCTCCCAATCACCCCCAGAGAGAAAGACTAAAGGCGGGGTGACTTCACTCTCTCTCTGCTACGACCTTGGCTCGTGCACCAGGACTTGGGGAACGGAGAACAATAGAGGACTGGCCGCCGAAACTCAAGTCCAGGAGGAATCTGTTGCAGCAAAAAGCATGTGAGATGGAGCTGGTTTGGGGACTTGACAGAAGCGGGAAAGTTGTCATCCGAGTGAGAAGCACCCAAGGGAGAGCCACCAGCCGGGAGATAATGGCCCGCCAGGAAGCCCCCTTCAGCCACACTCATCGGTCACCTGCTGTTGGGCCCGAAATGATCAGATAAAGGCCACCCTGTCGGGGAGCATCTGAATTAATAATAAGAAAGAAGCTTTTCATTATGAGGAGCCTGTGGAAGCTCATTCCACAGGGCAGTTTCAACACATCGACACCCAGAAGGCCAGGCTAGTGGCCAGCAGGGGAGGGAACCTGTTGGCAGGCATGGCCTCTGGCCGCACGAAATAAATAATTCATCCACATCATCAACTTCACCTTCTATGTGGTTTGGCACCCCTGGAGATATTGGTACAGGGAATTTTTCTTTTCTTTTTTTTTTTTTTTTTTTTGGCTGGGCTGGGTAGGGGCAGGGCTCCCAGAGGCCGTGGGAGAGCAAGTCTGTCCACTGTGCAGGGGCTGGAGGGGTCACGTGGCCATCCTGCCAGCAAGAAGGCCACTGTTCTGTGGCAGCGTGACGGGGAGACCTGCCGTGTGCTCTGGCTGTAGATTTGGGCATCGAGCACCATTTGTGTCGTGTTTCCTGAGGCCCCGGGAGATCAGACTTCTGCCTGGGCCAATCCCTCAGGCTTCCTGACCATCCTGGCTGTCCACAGTGCAGTAACACATACACTAGGAATACACACCCAGTGGCCTGGACAATAGAGCCAGCAAGGGAGTAGACTGCGCTGTTCCAGAACATTCCTAGGGGAACATTCCTAGACACCACGTGGCTATGTCCCCCTTCCTGGTCATTCCCTGCATCATGGGGACCTGAACCCATAGCCCTGAGGAGTGAGGTTACAGGAAGATCCATCTCTCAAAGGAAGCGACAAGTGTCTGGACCTCCTGCCACAGCTACCTGCAAAGCAGGTGGGACACTGAGCAGAAGTAAGAAGGGGAGCTGAAAGGGAAACCAGAGCAAGTCCACAGAGTCACCCCCAAATCAAGGACACAGCCCCCAGCCCCCACACGGGCAGATCTTTCCATGGACTTGAGGGTCTCAAAGTGGGCCCTCAGGGCTGCTGCATCAGAGCACACAGGGTTTGTTAGAGATGCAAGCAGCCATGCCCTCCCCGCCTCTGAATTAGACACCCTGCAGGGGGGCCTGCAGTGACGCCCTCCATGACCCTGGCGATGGTCAGGGGTGAGAGCCAGGGTGGCCCAGCCAGGCTGGCAGGAGGACCCGACCACGCAGCGCCTGTGCTCACACTCACAGCACAGAGTCCCCCGCTCCTGAGCAGCTGCCACGGGGCGAGTGACGCGCCAGGTGTGTGCCCACAGGACACTGCCCGTCTCTTGCTAAGTCCAAGGTTCCATGACACAAGGACGTGCCCAGGACAGCCTGTAAATAATACAGGTACGTACTGGGGGCTCAACATCAGTTGTTGGTGAACCAAGAAATAACATGGAAGGAGGAAGAAGAAGCGGCAAAAGAAGCAGGCCAGAGGAAATGACAGTAGGAAAGGAGTTAAAATTGGAAGGATTTGTATACAAATGCCATCCCGAGCCGGGTGCCCACCGCGTGCCCCTCAGCAGCCTGTCCCTTTGACTCAGACACTGAGTGAGGAGGCCGGAGGCCTGGGCTCAGCCCGGGGGGCAGGAACTCTTCAGATTGACTCAGCAGGCGTCTGGCCACAACAAAGCCTGTTTTCCAACATATGAGACAAGGCGCCTGGAAGTCACATCTTGTTTATTAAGCGAGGTTCCCCTTGTCATCCTCCTGATGATCACAGGCTTCAAATTCATTTGCTCCATCAACAGCGCCCAGGGATGCCAGCGATGGGGGTGGCCTCATCTCCTTCACTTGGGGTCACCCCATGCGCATGGGAGCTGGTTGCTTTGCTGTTCCCAGCACCCCTGCTCCCCAGCCCCCCATGGAGTGGGGCCGTCATGACTCAGCCTCTGTAGCCAGAACCTTCTCCCCTTCTCCGGGGAGCTGCCAGATGAGAGGGGAGGGCAGGAGGCAGAGGTGGACAATAGGGGAAGGGGAAGGTAAAGAGGAGCAAATCCCAACAAGGAGCAGCTGGGGAACAGGCCCCAGGCCCTGGGGCAGATGCACTCGCCCAGAGCAGAGCACGCACAGTCGAGCCCGGCACGCCCACCCTTCCTACCGGGTGCTGGCTTAGCACTGACAGTGAGCCAGACCCGAGGACGGCGCAGGCCCAGAGGCACTAGTCCCAGACCCTGATTTTCAAAGGTACTTGGGACAATGACACAGGCGCAAAGGATCAGCCTCTACAAGGTGGCAGGGCCCACAGGCAAGTGAGTGATTCAACCAGAGCTGTCAGAGGGAGCTGTCCCCAGGAAGGGGAGATCCCCTAAAGCTCCGAGGGAGACAGCGCCACTAGGGGCTCCTCTGGAGCTTTGGGGAAGATTCCCCCAAACAGAGAACTCTGGCACGAATGCCTGCGTGTGAGAGGCATGTGCACTCACACTCTGATCTGCTCTGAATGTGCGGGCCCTGGAATAGCCACATACGAACCAAGGCTCTGCCCACAAGGAACTCTCAATCAAGGTGACAAGTTCCCTGCAACCCAGAGCTAGCGGCGACTGTGCCGCTGTGTCTAACAGCACCAACAATTGAACGTGATTTCGAGGGATGCCAATGTCCGGGGGCGATATGGAACCTTCTGCCTCTGTAGAACGGGGTTTAATGAGCAGAATTTTTGCAAGACAAGGCACAAGGCAACTGCTGGAGGCAGCGGGCACTTGGCTGTCCTCCCATCGTCCACCAGGGGACCAGGCGACGGGCCGGTAAAGACAGCATTAAACGGGGGCTTGAAAGGGTGGGGCAACATTCTAGTCATTTTGTTCCATGGGCTGGCACTCAGGGCTGCTCTGGTCTGGAGGACTCACGGATGCCAGTTTGGGGGAACTGGTCACACCCCTGCTGCACTGAAGCTCCAGCCGCTCTTTCTTCTGCCCGTTGGTCTGCTGGGTTCATCCACTCACTTCCTTCTACTCCTGTTTTGCATCCTGGCGCCTTTTGTTTGGTTTGCTCTGCCATGTCCTCTCCTCCACCTTGCAGGCCTGCTCCCTCTGTCATCCAGCCGGCACGTCGCTGATTTCCAAGAGCTCCTTCTTCACCCGACTGCCCTCTTTATTACTGATACTGTCCTCTGCTCCCGGGGAGGATATTAATCATTTTTTTCATTTTCATGCTTTCTTGTGCTCAAGCTTTGCTTTTTTGTTTTTAATCTCCGAATGAGTTTTTGGTCTTTATCTTTCCCCCAGACAGCATTTCCCAGAAATCTAAGGGATTTTGGTTGTCCAGGCATATTTAATTTCAAGGTAATGACCCTCTCGCCAGAAGCCAGGGAGAGATGGGGCCCTTGGGTGGCTGGTGGAGGGAGCGCAGGGGGATTGGAAAGCCAGACCTCTCTTTGGGAGGTGAATGAGCAGTAGGTCTGGAAATCACTGGCCCTAGACCCTCCAGCTGTTCCAGAAAGAGCCCTGTCCTTTCCTCGCTGGAGGATACAAGAGCTCACGAGTCCCCGTATCAACTTTGCTCATCTTCCCTCCTTCTCTCTGGACTCTCAGGCTGGCCTGCTCCCGCAGGTCACTGTCAGAGGCCTGTCTGGGCGCCATTATCGAAATAATAAACATTCTCCTCCTGCCGCGTGCTGTGGGACACAGCTCTGACTCCTGCTGCACATCACAGCCACAGCTTCCTCAGCTGTCCCATCTGGTCTCTCCTCTCCTCCCAGCCCGGCGTCTAGGGTTCGTGAAGCTTCCCAGGATTTGCACAGCATGTTTCAGCTGGCTTGGCAATGGCTTCTGTTTCAGACACTTAGATCACATTTGTCCACTCCAGTCGACTGAGTTGTCGCTCTTCCCTCTGCTTTCCATACCCTAAACATCTGTTGATTTCTCCCCACCCCATGTCTCTGTTCTTAAGGGTAAGCGCTTTTAATTCCTACTATCATTTTCATGGGGTTGGGAGAAGGAGCAGAAAGGCACGAGCTAAGTCTGCCACAATTAAAGAACGTCTGCCTGGCTATGTATTCTAAATCTCTGGTTATTTTTCATTTTTAAGATGAAAATATCAGTAATAGTAATCACTGAATACCATGGTAAGGAAAAGTCTTTCTCAGTTCTCAAAGAGTACTGGGTGATCTGCTGAAGCTGAAACCTGCCACCCCCAGGTACAGGCACAAGGAAAATGGCTTGTGCACATGACACTCGTGGCTTTTCTCCTGTGAGCCCCAAGCCAGAAACACCCCGGTCTCCACCCAGAATGGAGACATGGTGGTCAACATGACAGAACATCTCAGAGCAAAACACGTGTTCAACTGTGCAACGCGGCAGGGGTGAATCTCAGAGCAGAGGCAGCTGGGAATAGAAGCCCAGATATCAACACGCATACTCGAGAACAGGCAGACCTACCTGTGTGGCCAAATAATTTATTTCTTAGAGGAAACTCCTGCCAGGGAAGGGCTATGTGGCACCCTTTTGAGTAGCGAGAAATGCTTTGGATCTTGATCTGAATAGTACAGGGATGTGGACACACAAATATCCCTTGAGCTTAAAGCTGATTAAGATTTGTCTTACTGTAGACATGTGATGACTTAAGAAAGAGTATCACTGATTGTAACTTTAAAGGTTTGTAGGAAAAGATTTCCTGGGTGAAGGAAGTATTTATTTAAAACCTCACGAATCAGGGTCTCCCTGGTGGCCTAGGGGTTAAGTCTCAGCACTATCATTGCTATGGCCTGAGTTCGATTCCCGGCCAGGGAGCAACCCACATGGCACAGCAGACCTCTCCTGTCTCCCCGCTGCTCCCCTCAGCAGTGTATTTCAGTAGATCTGCCTGTTCTGCTCCCCACTCTGTCTCTGGTGAGGCCTCTCACTCCGACCATCTCTGACCCACACCCCAGTTCTTCCAGACATACAAAAAAATAATAAATAAACCCCCCTGAATCTGAGAAGTGAGGGGAAGGGCCCAGCCTCTGTGTGTTGGAAGTGGGTCCCTGAGATGCTGGGATGAAGCACAGCCCCTTCCTACCCGCGACCCCACGGCCTTCCTGCCCAGCTCTGCACCAGCATCAGTTTGCTGGCCAACTGGGCATACTCGGTCTGAGTTTTGACCTATGGTACCTTGGGGGTCCATTCTAATTTTAAAATTCTTTGACTACTGGGGACGTTTGGGATTTATTTTTAAAAAACAAAAGGTCTTCTTTCTCTTTTCTCTTTTTTTAAGCACACACACAATTTTTGCTCTTTTCCTCCCGCCACAGACGGGATGGTGAGCTCTCCGAGGTCAGAGGACACATCACCAAGTCTTTTGTAGTCAACTAGCTCAGTGAGATGAATAGAACAGATGCCTAAGATGAAAGAGCCTTATTTTGCCATAAAATACATGATATCAAAAAAAAAAAAACCACCTATCTATAAACCTGTAAAATTGCATCCACGATAAAAAAAAATTTCTATCAGCAAAACTGTCTGGCAATATAAGGATCTGGAGAGCTGCTATTTCTACCAGATGATTTAGGCACTGACTGTACTGTCCGCCCCTGCCCCAAACCTGAACTTTGGAGAAACGATGTTGTATTTCCTTCGACCAGAAATAAGAAAGGTGAAACATGCTTGGCGAGAAAGCGGCTCCCCAAGGTCATCTTAATTTAACCAAAATCATTTCTGAAAGGTGATATGGATAGTGAGTCGATTTGACAACTAGCAACATATTTCCTTCATCAGATCTTCCCCCAGAGTCAAGTTTTAAAATCACCCCATTGTGGGCCTTCCTGGTGGCGCAGCGGTTGAGCGCTGGGCTGCGAAGCTGCCCGCAGCTTCTGCAGTGCCTGTTCGATCCCCGGCCGCCGGGTGAGGGTCCCACATGGCGCGCAGACCTCTCCTGCCGCCCGCTGCTCCCCTCAGCAGTGTACTTCGGTCCTTCTGCCTGCTCTGCTCCCCGCTCTGGCTCTGGTGAATTCTCTCACCCTCCCGCGCTTCTGACTGTACCCAGTGCTTGTATAAATAAATAAATAAATAAATAAATAAGTCTAAAAAAAATAAAACCACCCCATTGTATCCGAGGCATTGTTCTTTGAAATCAGAGCAGCAGTAAAAAGTAATATGGACTTGGATGATTTAGCATCTAGTGTCTAGGGTTGGATACAATTTATTGCAAAGATGCCTAAGTAATTTCACCGCATCTCTAAGATGGCAAAAGGAATAGTTAGCCACAGGAGAAGCTTACAGGCAATTTAAAAGCATTTACTGCTGAGTGAGCGCAGAGAGAGAACAGGAATAAACAGCATCAGTGACCTGTGTCTCTGCCTTTCCCAGGTGGAGCCTCGAATAAGCCATCCAGTTCCCTGGCCTGTAAAGTGGGAATATTAGGGCCACTTCCAAAGCCCACTTTTTTTTTTAAAGATTTATTTATTTATTTATTCATACAAGCAGTGGGTACAGTCAGAAGCGCGGGAGGGTGAGAGAATTCACCAGAGCCAGAGCAGGGAGCAGAGCAGGCAGAAGGACCGAAGTACACTGCTGAGGAGAGCAGCGGGTGGCAGGAGAGGTCTGCCAAAGCCCACTTTTTATGATGAGCTTTATTCTATGAGACATGGATTAAAAAGTGCAACAATACACACAAAATCGAGAGACACCAAATCTGTTCTTCTAGCTCCATTCTGTGTAAGTACTTTGATGCTATTTAAAGAGGCATCGTGTTTGGGCCATGTTGTTTTTCACGTGCTCCGCACCCCTGCCCTTCCTTTTGGAGACAACACTACCCTTTTCTTGAGAAAGCAAGAAAGTGCCCATCCAATTAGGCCCATCTTTTTCTTTTCCAGAACAGAACCTTGAGCTGAATGACACAGGGGCAGAAAATGTTGGTGCCCAGTCATTGTGGCATCAGTCTTGAATAAAGAGACTGTCCTTTCGCTCATGTCTGTCACTGTGGATGGTCGAGGCTGTCCCACCACTGGTCTACGAGGTCTGCTATTCCACATCCCCTTGATTCCTGAGTCACTCCTTGCGCTTTTGACAAAATCTGTGTGAAGATGAAGTCGGTCAGAGCTTCTGTTGCTTGCAGCCAAGAATCCTAACTGGTATTTGGCCTTCATTTATCCTTTGAGGTGATCAAATTGAATTCATTTTATTTTTATTTTTTTTTTTTTTTTTATTCTTTCATCTACATTTTTTTTTCTTTTTTTTTTTTTTTTTCTTTTTTAAATAAATTTTATTGTTATATTCCCCATACAATTGCAGCCCCCCCCATTCTGACCCCAATCCCTCCCCTCCCGCCCCCCTAAAAGTGTCTCTGGTTCATAGTTTTTTGTTGATTTTGATTTTCACTATCTTATAGTTATTCATTTTCCTGGTCCCTTATTTAAGTTTTCTAGATTCCTGCTATGAGTGAGACCATCCGGTATTTTTCTTTTTCTTTTTGGCTTATTTCGCTGAGCATGATCCCTTCCAGCGCCATCCATGTTGCTGCAAATTGCATGTGTTTATCTTTTTTGAATGCTGAGTAATATTCCATGGTATATATGTACCACATCTTCTTGATCCAGTCATCTATTTTTGGGCATTTGGGTTGTTTCCAAAGCTTAGCTATTGTAAACAGTGCTGCTATAAACATAGGGGTGCAGGTGTTCTTTGGAATTGATGTTTCTGTGTCCTTTGGGTAAATACCTAGGAGTGGAATTGCTGGATCATATGGAAGCTCTATGTTTAGTAGATCCAGAAATCTCCACACAGCTTTCCACAGTGGTTGGACCAGTTTGCACTCCCACCAACAGTGCAGAAGAGTTCCTTTTTCTCCACACCCTCGCCAACATTTGTTGTTGCTAGTTTTTTTAATATGTGCCATTCTCACTGGTGTAAGATGGTATCTCATGGTAGTTTTGATTTGCATTTCCCTGATGACAAGTGATGTTGAACATTTTTTCATATGCCTGTTGGCCATTTGCATTTCCTCTTCAGAGAAGTTTCTTTTAAGCTCTTCTGCCCATTTTTTGACTGGATTATTTTCTTTGTTGTTGTTGAGTCTCATCAGCTCTTTGCAGATTTTTGTGATCAGTCCTTTATCATTAGTGTTGGGTGCAAAAATGTTCTCCCAGTTGGTGGGGTTTCTCTTTGTTTTTGTTATTGTCTCTTTTGCTGTGCAAAAGCTCTTTAATTTGATGTAGTCCCAGCTGTTTATCTTTGCCTTCACTATCACTGCTTTGGGTGATGTGTCTGTAAAGATGTCTTTGATGTGCAAATCACGTAGTGTTTTGCCTATATTTCCTTCTATATATTTTATGGTTTCAGGTCTTATGTCTAGTTCTTTAATCCATTTTGAGTTGATTTTTGTGTATGGTGTGAGGTGGTGGTCAAGCTTCATTCTTTTGCATGTAGCGACCCAGTTTTCCCAGCACCATTTATTGAACAAACTTTCTTTGCTCCAATGCATATTCTTTGCTCCTTTGTCAAAGATTAGTTGACCATAAATCTGTGGGTTTATTTCTGGATTTTCTATTCGATTCCATTGGTCTGTATGTCTGTTCTTGTTCCAATACCATGCAGTTTTGATGATTATGGCTTTGTAGTATAGTTTGAAGTCTGGGAGTCTGATGCCTCCATTCCCTTCTTTTTTTTTCAGGAGAGCTTTGGCTATTCGGGGTTTTTTGTGATTCCATATGAATTTCATCAATAATTGTTCTATTTCTTTGAAGAATGACATTGAAATTTTGATTGGAATGGCATTGAATCTGTATATTGCTTTTGGAAGGATGGCCATTTTAATAATGTTTATTCTTCCAATCCATGAGCAGGGGATGTCTCTCCATTTCTTTGTGTCTTCTTCTATTTCTTTTAACAGTGTTTTATAGTTTTCTTTGTATAGGTCCTTTACCTCTTTTGTTAGATTTATTCCCAAATATTTGATTTTTTTTGTTTCAATAACAAAAGGGATGGTCTTTTTGATTTCTTCTTCTTCAGATTTATTGTTTGTGTATAGGAAGGCTACTGACTTTTGCGTGTTGATTTTGTATCCTGCCACTTTACTGAACTGATTGATGAGTTGAATTAGCTTTTCTGTGGAGTTTTTGGGGTTCTCTATATATAATATCATATCGTCTGCAAATAGTGATAGTTTGACTTCTTCTTTTCCTATTTGGATTCCTTGGATGTCTTTCTCTTGTCTTATTGCCCTGGCTAGGACTTCCAGTATTATATTGAAAAGCAATGGTGAGAGTGGACATCCTTGTCTTGTTCCAGATCTTAATGGAATTGCTTTCAGCTTTTCACCATTGAGAATGATACTGGCTGTTGGCTTGTCATAGATGGCCTTTATGATGTTGAGGTATGTTCCTTGTATCCCAAGAATTTCAAGGGCTTTTATCATGAATGGGTGTTGCACTTTGTCGAAAGCTTTCTCAGCATCTATTGATATTATCATATGGTTTTTATATTTCTTTTTGTTGATGTGTTGGATAACGTTGATTGATTTTCGGATGTTAAACCATCCTTGTGCCCCTGGAATGAATCCAACTTGGTCGTGGTGAATTATCTTATGGATACATTGTTGGATTCTGATAGCTAAAATTTTATTGAGGATTTTTGCATCAGTGTTCATTAGGGAGATTGGCCTGTAGTTTTCCTTTTTTGTGTTGTCCTTGTTCGGTTTTGGTATTAGTGTAATGTTGGCTTCATAAAACGTGTTTGGTATTGTCCCTTCCTTCTCAATTTTTTGGAAGAGTTTGTGAAGGATAGGCACTAATTCGTCTCTGAATGTTTGGTAGAATTCATTTGTAAATCCATCAGGTCCTGGGCTTTTGTTTTTGGGGAGGTTTTTTATTACCATTTCAATTTCGCTAATTGTAATTGGTCTGTTTAGGTGTTCTATTTCTTCTTTATCTAGCTTTGGGTGATTGTAGAGTTGTAGGAATTTGTCCATCTCTTCTAGATTGTTGAACTTGTTTCCATATAACTGTTCATAGTAGTTACTGATTATTCTTTTGATTTCTGCTGTGTCCGTTGTGATTTCTCCTCTTTCATTGATGATCCTGTTTATTTGTGCTTTCTCCCTTTTTTCCTTTGTGAGCCTGGCTAGGGGTTTGTCTATTTTATTGATTTTTTCAAAGAACCAGCTCTTGGTTTCATTGATCTTTTGGATTGTTTTTTTAGTTTCAATTTCATTTATTTCTGCTTTGGTTTTTATTATTTCTTTTCTTCTACTGGTTTTGGGGTTTTTTTGTTGTTCTTTTTCTAGATCTTTGAGCTTCGAGATTAGGTTGTTTCTTTGCGTTCTTTCTTGTTTCTTGATGTGAGCTTCTATTGCTATATATTTTCCTCTTATTACTGCTTTTGCTGCATCCCATACATTTAGGATATTGGTGTCCTCCTTGTCGTTCAATTCAAAAAATTTTTTAATTTCTTCTTTGATCTCCTCATTAGTCCAATGGTCTTCCAGTAGTGTGGTTTTTAATCTCCATGAGGTAGGAAAGTTCCTTGCCTTCTTTTTATGGTTTGTTTCTAGTTTGATGCCTTCATGGTCAGAAAAGATGGTTGATATGATTTCAATCTTGGTGTATCTGTTGATGTTTGTCTTGTGCCCCAGTATGTGATCGATCCTGGAGAATGATCCGTGTGCGCTTGAGAAAAATGTGTACTCCGTTTTTTTGGGGTTTAGTGTTCTATAGATGTCTGTTAAGCCCAATTGCTCTAGGTCCTTATTTAGAGCTTTAGTTTCTTTACTTATTTTTTGTCTTGTTGATCTATCCATTGTTGATAGTGGTGTGTTGAAGTCTCCCACTACGTATGTGTTTTCTCTGATGTCTGTTTTCAGAGAGGACAACAGTTGTCTGATATATTTTGGTGCTCCTTCGTTTGGTGAGTATATGTTAATGAGTGTTATTTCTTCTTGAAGTATTGTCCCCTTGATCATAATGTAGTGACCCTTGGGGTCTCTTTTTATCTTTTTGAGTTTGAAATCTGTTTTATCTGATATAAGTATAGCTGTTCCTGCTTTCTTTTTTGGTCCATTTGCTTGTAGGATTGTTTTCCATCCTTTAACTTTGAGCCTATTTTTATCTTTTGTAGCTAAATGTGTTTCCTGGAGACAGCAAAAGGTTGGGTTTTGTTTCTTAATCCAGGCTGCAACTCTGTGTCTTTTTATTGAAGAGTTTAGTCCATTTACATTCAGAGTTATTATTGATATGTTAACATCTGTATTTGCCATTGTGTTTGTCTTTCCTTTGATTTTATTTATTTATTCTTTTAATAACTTTTTTTTTTGGCCTTCTTTCATTGTTATTCGTCCCTCTGAGGTTCTGGCTTTAGGACTCCTTGTAGTATTTTTTGGAGTGGGGGTTTAGTTGCAATGAAATTCCGGAGTTTCTGTTTGTCTGGAAAGGTCCATATTCTTTCTTCAAAGAGGAAGGAGAGCTTTGCGGGATAGAGTATTCTTGGTTGGCATCTGTTTTCTTGGAGTCTGTTGACTATGTCCCTCCACTCTCTCCTTGCCCGTAGTGTTTCTTCGGAGAAGTCTGATGTCAGCCTGATTGGTTTTCCTTTGAATGTTATCTGTTTCTTCCCTCTTGCCAGCTTCATTATTTTTTCCTTGTCCTGGATTCTTGGGAGCTTTACTATTATGTGTCTTGCTGTATTTTTCCTTTCGTCGTGGAAGTTTGGTGTTCTTCTTGCTTCTTGTATATCAATTTTCAGCTCCTTCTTCACATTTGGGAAGTTCTCTTCAATTATCTCTTTGAATATTTTCTCTGTTCCTACATCTCTCTCCTCTCCTTCTGGTATTCCTATAACTCTTATATTTCCTTTCCTCATGGAGTCAGATAGTTCCCGAAGTCTTTCTTCGTTCTTTTTCCTTCGTACTTCTCTTTCCTTTTCTGTTTTGGTTCTTTTTATTTCTATGTCTTCAAGATTACTTATTCGTTCTTCCATTTCATCTATTCTGCTTTCATTGCTTTTCCCAGAATTCTTTAGTTCTTCCATTAATTCTTTGATCTCCTGCATTTCTTTTACTTCCCTCTTTAGGGACTCAATTTCTTTCTTCTGACCATTGTTTTCCCTCTCTAGGGACTCAATTGCATTCTTCTGATCGTTGATTATTTTTCCCTTATCATTGTTTTCCTTTATGACTTCTGTTAGTTTTTTAATCACGGCAATTTTAAATTCTCTTTCTGGAAGGCTCAGAAATTCTTCCAAGTTATTGTCTTTGCAATCTGGGGGCTGGCTTTCTTTTTGTGGTGTGCTTTTTCTCTGGAGAGTTGCTAGGTTGCGTGTGGTTCTTCTCTTCCCTACTGTCTGTTTTCTAATTTGCCGTATGCGTTGGGACACTGTGTAGTTGGGACTGGCCGGCATCTTGGGTGGGCTTCTCTGTTCCCCTCTGGTTCTTCCAGGAGTCATCTGTCAGTTTCAAGCAGTCTTTACTGGAGAAAGGTCCCTGTTCTAAAATGCCGATGTAGGGACACACTCCCCTGTGCGCCTGGTCTGCCCCGGCGGTGGGTTCCTGCTCCCCTCTGGGCTTGGACTGCAGGCCAGAGGGGGTCTGGCGTGGGCGAACTTCCCCCGCTCACCTCTGGCTCCTGAGGAAGCCTTCTGCAGGTAGTCTTTACTGAAGAAATGTCCCTGTTCTAAAATGGTGATGTGGGACACACTCCCTGCGTGTCTGGTCTCAGGCACACTCTTCTGCGCACCTGGTCTGCCCCGGCTGTGGGTGCTCGCTCTCCCTGTGGGCTCAGACTACTTGTTCGGAAGGGGCCCGGTGTGGGCAAACTCCCCAGCTGGCCACTAGCTCCTTCAGGAGCCTCTGCTGGCTTCAAGTCGCTAGGTGGTGCCAGAGATCTCTCCTAGAGCCCTTGGGGAGCTGATTTTCCACCCCGTGGGACAGGGAGCAGAGCGGGGATGGTAGGGTACACCTCAACGGCTTTGGGGTGCTGTGTCTGCCTTGTGCCCCACCGTCGTGGGGAACCCACGCCCCTAATTTCGTGCCCCGGGTCTCTGTTCCAAAGCCCTCAGTTCCAGGACGCGGGCTGTAGCCCAGATCAGTGGGGCGGGAATGGCGCCTTTTGAATCCTGCTCCCCTGCCTGGGCGCCTTGTTCCTGCTCACTCAGGATGGGCCTCCGCCGTCTCCCCCTAATTTCGTGCCCGGGTCTCAGTTCCAAAGCCCTCAATTCCAGGATGCGGGCTGTAGCCCAGATCAGTGGCGCGGGAATGGCGCCTTTTGAGTCCAGCTCCCTTGCCTGGGCGCCTTGTTCCTGCTCACTCAGGGAGGGCCTCCGCAGTCTCCCCCTAATTTCGTGCCCCGGGTCTCAGTTCCAAAGCCCTCAGTTCCAGGACGCGGGCTGTAGCCCAGATCAGTGGCGCGGGAATGGCGCCTTTTGAATCCCGCTCCCCTGCCTGGGCGCCTTGTTCCTGCTCACTCAGGGAGGGCCTCCGCCGTCTCCCCCTAATTTCGTGCCCCGGGTCTCAGTTCCAAAGCCCTCAGTTCCAGGACGCGGGCTGTAGCCCAGATCAGTGGCGCGGGAATGGCGCCTTTTGAATCCAGCTCCCTTGCCTGGGCGCCTTGTTCCTGCTCACTCAGGGAGGGCCTCCGCAGTCTCCCCCTAATTTCGTGCCCCGGGTCTCAGTTCCAAAGCCCTCAGTTCCAGGACGCAGGCTGTAGCCCAGATCAGTGGCGCGGGAATGGCGCCTTTTGAATCCCGCTCCCCTGCCTGGGCGCCTTGTTCCTGCTCACTCAGGGAGGGCCTCCGCCGTCTCCCCGCAAGCCTAGGTCGCAGGCGCGGGGACCTGGGCAGCTGCGATCCGGTCCGGATCCGCGCCGCTTTCCGCACGCAACCTTACCGGGCGGCCGGGGCTGTGTGCTGGTGCTGGTCTCCTCCTGGGGGGCGTGGCTCTCTTTAATGGCGCCTGGAGCTCACCTCCGCGGCGGATCCTGCAGGGTTCGCCTCTCCGGTTCACGGGGTGTGGTGGCTGCAATAGTTCCTTTCCACTCACAGTCCCACTTGCTGCGTCCGTTTTTCTTGTTGGCCGTTTTGGTTTGTTGTTTCCCTCCTTTCTGCCGGTCGGTCGGAGAGTGCCGACTTTGTGGGCGGGGGAGGGGAGCAGGGTTCTGCGCTTCCCTCCCTTCTCGTCCTCTTTTATGGCAACTTTCTTCTTCGGGCAGTTTGCTGGAGTCGTCCGTTTATCTTCCGTGTCCCAGTTCTCACTGGGACCTGCCGCTTTTCCTCCCTATTAACTTTTTTTAATGGGAGATCTTACTCGCAGCGTCTCCTCGCCGCCATGTTGCTCCGCCCCCTCTTGAATTCATTTTAAAGGACTCTAAGAAACTATATGGAGGGCATGATCTAATAAGCTCTTTCTTTTAAATTAGAATAAGCAGAGCTATTGCATATTCAGATCATAATCTTAATTTTCTGCTATGGTAAAATGTACTAGAATAACTTGGTAAACAGCAGGGCTTATCTCTCTGGACCACAACGAAGTATTCCAGAAATGGTTCTGTCCTCTTCTGTAATCATGGAGATCAACAGAAGCTGTGCCCCTCTTGGCTTTGACCCATCTACCAGCATTTCCTGGAGAGAAAAGTGTGATGACTGGAGCTCCTGCAGTAATCTTGTGCTATGAGGTAACTAACATCAGGAGCCACACGTAATGCAGAAAACTGAAAGGGGGCTGTGTCCCTCGATGTGCCCTGTAGCTGTCACACCTGTGCTGGACTGGCTGTCCCTGAGCTTCTTTTAAATAAGAGATATGCAGCCAACCCCCTATCTTAAGCGAGACATCAGAAAGTCCAATGAGGAAAGTCCAATGAGGACTCTGGTCTTCATAGTCCCAAGTGCTACATTGACCATTATCTGCCCAAACTCCTGCAGGCTGGGGTAAGTGCCTGACAGTGGTTGCCCAGCTGCAGGCTGTACTTCTACTTTCAAGACTGGACTCCTCAGAACGGACTTGAACTTGGGGTCCTTACGCCTCTGTTTGGAATGAATTCCCAGACACAGCTCTGATCACTGTGGGGCGGTGGGTCAGAGAGCTGTTCTTTCCAAAACATCTCTTAGCTGTTTCATTTGCTGTTCTTCTCCACCCCTATCCCTGTGCTGGGGAGGGAAAAAAAATAACCAGGTAAATGTACATCCAATTCCCCTCTTAATTAGAAGCAAAACTTTTGGAAAGCGGCCAGCACATTTGCTTGAAGAGCATTTGCAAATTATCCAGGAGTGCAGGGCGAGCGTATTAAGGAGAGGGACGGGCCTAAGAAAAGTTCCAGGCTAGTGGGGAAGGTGATCAGCATCTGCAGAGGCGCTTGTCAATCACAGCAGGGGCTGGGGTTGGTGGGGGGCACTAATCCCTCACTCACTGCTGGCCATGCTCGCTGGGGAAGGGCTTGCATGAAATATAACAAACCCACAGTGTCACCAGCACAGCTAGAAAATCTTTCATCCCAAACGAACACTCCAGATAGAGCTTCTAATGGATGTTAGGGAAGCACTCAAATAAGTAATCATTTCCTGGTAGCGGAGATTAGATTTCATACTCCATAGCCCAGCCCAGGCTTAAGTGGGGAGATATGAAGAACAGAGTTCTTTTTCCAAAAGAAAAATTTACTTCGAATCCATTAGTAAACAAGTAATTCGTTCCTTCAAACTCTGGGGTCTCGGGGAAAACACAGATGATCACCAGCATGTCTGACGCCAGGGGCCTAGAAGGCCTACGGGGTCATAAGGGGTGCAGTAGGGCATGGTCAGGGCAGGCTGGCTGAAGGTCAGTGGCGGATGCTGGGGTCTCTTTCCCTACAAGTGTTAACAGCAGGTTGGCACGTGGTAAGCACTCAAGGTGGCTCTGACATCACTGCCTCCTCCCAAGACTATTTTATTTTTTGCCAGTTCTTCCTTATGTTATGCTAATATCTAGTCACCTGGTCCTTATGCTCCTTGGTTCTGCTTCCAGTTTGGGCAGGAACACAGAACAAACCCAGACACCTTTCCCCAAAGTGGTCCTTCCAAGATAAAAAGCAGTTTATAGCACCGCTACCTCCTTTGCTCCAACCTGAAAGATAAAGTCATCTCAGCCACTGCCCCATCTTATGGCTGCCAGCCCAGTGGACAGGGGCTGGGAAGGGTCTCCTCTGCCAGACCAGCTCCTGGAGCTCTCTTCTGTCCTTGGGTACCAGGAGGAGGGTGCCCCCTCTGAGAGCGATGAGGAGCTACCACACCTCAGCAGAGAGGAGGCGGGCAGCGACTATTTCGATCATTAAATGATGGAATGAAGATTCCATTGCTTATTGCTCACTGCACTAGAACCCCGTTTTTTTTTTTCTTGTGCCTAACATGCTCGTATCCCTTGTTCGGGGATCTGATTTCAGGCCTCTATGTCGCCCCAGCTGCTGTTCATTTTCACCTGGCTAGAGCTCATCAGAATTCCAGGACATCTTTGGGCTTAATGATTTTATCATCCCCGCGGTTACCCGCCCCTCCCAGCTTTACAGCAGGTCAACTGTCAAGCTGTCAATGTACTCAGCTGCGTGATTAATTCTATTTGGCATCTATCTCAGATGGCAAGTTTTCAAAGGCAGGTTAATATGTCCTTTGGTCTCGCTGGAAGGGGAAGGAGTGTGCTATGGACTGAATTACATCTCCCTGCCCCCCAAGAATTCAGGAGTTGCTGTCCTAACCCCCAATGACCTCATTTGGAAATAGGGTGTTGTAGGTGTTATTAGTTGAGATGAGAGCCAACCGGAGCAGGGTGGGTCCCTAATCCTACATGACCCATGTCCTTACAAAACAGACACGCATGGAGGGACAGTGTGAGGAGATGGGAGAGGACAGCACCCATGTCCTTACAAAACAGACATGCATGGAGGGAAGACAGTGTGAGGAGATGAGAGAGGACAGCCATCTGCCAGCCGCGGAGGCCTGGGACAGATCCTTCCTCAGAGCCCTCAGGCGCAGGAGCGAGGGGTGGGGCAGGAGAGCCAGCCAGTGAGAGGCTCCTAGCTCAGGGCGCGGGGACAGTGGTCAGGGTTTTAGCCAAGATGGGGACGCAGGGGCAGGAGGACCCTGCAGAGGAATCAGACCTGCTGAATTTGGGATACTGGAGGGACCTTAGTGGAGTGGCTGAGCAGGCCTGCGAAGCACGTGTGGGGTCCCTCCTCCCTACGCCCTTTACCATCATTAAACTCCTGTGCATCTTCTCCCGGCCCCCTGCACCTGCCCACACCTGCCTCCACCCATGCCAGCCTCCCTGCCTGCGGCGCCCGTGCACCCGGTTCCCGGAGAGCATCAAAGGCCTCTACAAATCCACTGAGGGCTCGGACTCTCTTTATCCGCGGGCCCGAATCGACAGTGAGCCTGCCCTGTGCATGCCAGGCACGGGCGCTCTCACACACCCCTGCACCCCAGACTTACCCAGCTTCAGGAGCTGGAAGTGCCACCACTAATAAGTGAGAATCTTTTCCTATGCCTTAAGCTCCCCACGGGGAAAGGGGCGTTGAGGTACCACTCCTGGAAATGACCCCTTCCCATCCCTCGGGCACGGGCACAGCACAGAGCAGATGTGAACTTCAGTGGCTTCAGCAAGGGCGCCCCGAGGAGGCCGGGGGAGCCCCATTCCCGTCTCAGGAAGGCTAGCTTAACAGACGTCGCCGCCGCGACACTAACAGACGTGAGCGCACGACTCACGATGGAGGGCAAGTGGGGGGGCTGCTGGGGGAATCTCTGTGAAGGAAAATGCAACACCGTGAAGTGAGAAAAGTTAGGACGAAAAACAGAAACTCAGAAGTCGACGGAGCTGAGCTGTACACGACAGAGAGTTTAAGTCCTGGGTCCACACACCTGACCCGAAAGTCAGGAATAAAAATGCTGCTTAATTCTGTCTTAGAAAGTGCTCGCTGCTAAAACAAAAACAAACAAACCAAAAAAACAAGCCCTCCCCATCAGCTTGGGTCCTAACTCAGTTGTGTCTTAGACAATACGTCGATTTGTTTAAACAAAAAGAGATTTTGTCAGAGCAAAAATCCTTTACTCTCTGTCCAGCAACCCCGAAGAAAAACAAGGTGATTTGTGGCTTGGTTTCCTTGACAACCTTATCTTCACTCCAGGCACCAACTCCTGTCTCCAAGCAACAGGGCTTTCTTCAGAATTGTCCAGAGGCAGAACCCAGTGCTTATCCCTGAGGACTCAGCAAATCAGGGCTGGGCAGTGGGTCCGGAAGAGGGCAAAGCCCAAGGAGCAGGGAATAGTGCCTGGCCCCAAAAGCCATCCCCAAACTCCAGAGCACCCCAACCTCCCCTCAGATCCTCAACATCTGGATTTCACCTCTCCACCCTCACTTGCCATCGGTTTGCGACCTGGCTCACCTGCTGGCTGCTTCCACATCCCCACTCTGGGCCGAAATGCCTTGCGTGACCCCAGGATGCGGGTGGGGTGTCTGACCCTTGAGGATAACAGGGCCCCGGGAGGAAAGCTCACCCGCCATGGTGACGTGCTGATTCTGTGAACAAATGTCTTCGCAGGAGAAAAGTGTTTGACTGAAAGAGGATGAGGGAACATACTGTATATTGCTGTATTGACATTTAAGAAGATTTTGCACCTGAAAACAGAATTCGGTGATTTTTTTTTTTTCACCTGCATGCACTTACTTCTTCCCTAATGTCTCTGCACCAGCATGGGTTCCTGAGAATACACAGAAGAGGAATAAATGAACAAAATATCTGACAGTGCCAGCTCTGAACTGTAATCAGCGCAAGAGAGGGCTGATGACAGCAGAGCACCGCAGCTGAAAGCAAATGGAATTTGGAAGTGGAGGGCGCTGATCCGCAGTGCTTGAACTGCTGTTTCCAATCATCGGAGTAACTGCTGTGGATCGCGCACTTCTATCTCCCAGGCAGGCCCCTGCCTCTGGCTGCATTTTACTCTCACATCGCCTGGGAAGCAGCAAAGTGGGGCTGGGATTTGCACCTTCCTTCACCCATCTGCAATCACCGCTTGGAAAAGTTGTCCTACGTAAGATACACAGCCTGTTCTTTTCCAAATAAGATAAAAACTACAGATCCCCATGCCCCACTCTCATGCGCGGTAATGAAGAATTTGGCCGGCCCAAGTCACTATCATTCAAATGCAATTTCCAGTTTTTACTGTCTCCATGAGCTTTGAGTTATTTTCTAATTAAATTTTTTCCGTCGCCTATCAACAAGATGGATCTGTTTGAGACCCTTCTCTTTGTTCATTCTCCCTCGAGTAGAATTACGAAGTAGAAGGGACTGAACTCATTTTCAAGCCGTCATTTGAGGGCCAGTTACAATAGCTGAGTTGCCGAAGGAAAGGGATGAACCATCTGTGAGGCTGGGACAGGAGCTCAGGCCACGTGGACGGGCTGCAGAGACCAGCTGCTTCGCCACATTTGCAGGCTTAGGCAGGATAACAGGCAGGAGAAGAATTACGGGCAGGGGTGTGACAATGCCCTGGTTATTGTTGGGCTTTGGAGAAGATACAAGACAAAAGGAAAGGGGATCAGATGTATATTCCCAAGAGCAACCCACCACTGATGAGCAGGAGGAACCACGATTGATTAGGGGAAGACCCTGAATGAGGATGGGGTGATGCCCCTAGGACAGGTAACATGCAAGACACTCAGGCCCTGCAGCTATTTCCCAGAGGGCTGGCCTACAGCAGGAACTTGGTTCAGGATGGCTTGGAGACCTGGGTGTTGCCGGGCTCCACCCCAAGACCCCTAGAGGTCACACAGGACTTGCACTTGCAGGACACCCGCCCCCTGCTGGGCAGGTGCTAGAAGAGCAACTTCTCTTTCCATTTTCCCTCCCGGAGCTCATCAGCTCTGCAGGGGTCTCCATGTCAACCGGAAAGGAGCCCAAAGCAAAGAAAGTTGTGTCAATCATGTAAGTCGACTCAGCTGTGCTCTGCTGGCAATCACTACCCAGACACGCAAGACAAACCAACAGAGCGAGGAACAGACCTACAGGTACATTTCCTTATCATTTCACTCGTATTTAAACAGAAGGGAAAGGAAATGGAATTTTGATTTCAGAATTCATCCTTGGCTGATTGTTATTTGCAGAACACAAGTAACATTTTAATTATTTTCAACTCCACACCATTACAGCTTTCAAGGGAATGGAGACAAAATAGAATAAACAGGGTCTTATTAAATGTGTAATTAATATGCACTAAAATTAGCATATATGAATATGAATGAGCCGAGGTGGTTACAAAGTGTGTGCCTCAAATGTTATCAATTGATTAGACTTGTTGGCTGCTACAGCTTCTGAACAAATGAGGCCACCCCAATGGGGGAGAGACTGTCAGCTGATGAGATGGCCTCCTGGTGGATTATGCTGCTGGCAAGGGTGCCAGGGATTTTCACCAACGAAAATTTTAGGAAAGATACAACTCTTTTACAGTGAAGCAAAGACAAATCAAGCTCTTGTTTTGAGTGAAGCCAGCATGGATCGCAAGATTCTGAAATTTCTCTTCATCAAACAATAATGCCTTTGGATGTCCTGGGGCTGCAGGGTCTGTGCTTGGGGCACTTCAGCCTTGACCCAGGTGGAGCCCCTGGCTGGGCAGAGCAGCAACGGGCAAACTCTGGCAGAAAGACAACACCTGATACAGACTGCTCTGCTCCAGACGCAGGGTGGCAAGACCCTGGCGTGGCCATACAGTCCGCCTGTGACCTCATTAACTAGGGGAAAAAGGGAGCACCCTTGGGTGCCCACCCATGGCCCCACCTGCCCTTCTCTGGGCAGGGCATCCTGCTCCCTCTCCAATCCCCACTACTATGGAAGGAAACGCTGGCTGCTGCTCCTGCAAGGCCCCAGCTCAGTTGAAATTCCGAGGGCAGTAAATGGTCTTTACACTGAGGCATCATCAATGCGCCCATCTCACCGAGCCAAAGATAGGCTGCGCCTTGTCCTGAAGGCTGGTGCTTGTTCTGCGGCCCCCCACAAGGGTGGGTTCGTTCCTTCTGTTTTGTGTCTTCTGTGTGTACAGAGCTTTGATTGCCTCTGTCAGGCTGGACGCTCTTTCCAAGCAAGAGCTGTATTCTTTGGTGCCTCCCAGAACGTGCGTATCTGCACCAAGTCAACAGCACAGCTATGAGCACTTGGAATTCGGCTCCTGGGGCTAAGGAAACCAACATCTTGATTCCATGTTGAAGTTTCAATCTGATAAGATAGTTTTTCCATTACACACAACTTTGCTCTGGTAGGACAACCTTTGACGTGAGCCCTGGTTCGCCTGAACCCCTCAGCACTCACACTGAGGGGCACACAAAGAGCCAGACATGCTGTGGATCTAAAAGACTCGGTGTTGAAAAAGAGAATGAAGATGTCCCCATTTTTTATATTGATTTTTTTTTTTGTCGAACTGATGACAGTTTGATTCTTTTAGGTAACCTAAAGCCGTCATTTGAGGGCCATTTACAATAGCTGAGTTGCTATTGGGATGATCTCCATGCTTCATGCAGAAAATTCCAGAAGCATTGACAGGTTAATTGTTTGAACACTGAGACAGATGATGCCCCCTCACCTGGTCTCCAGATTATACGATCAGTAAAATTATCAAATTATGAGAAAAGTTTAGACTAGACGTCTAGATTAGAAATACAATCCAGGGCCTCCCTGGTGGCCTAGAGGTTAAGTCTCAGCACTGTCAATGCTGCTGCCTGAGTTCGATCCCTGGCCAGGAAGCAAACCACATGGTGCAGCAGACCTCTCCTGTCTCTCCCGCTGCTCCCCTCAGCAGTGTATCTCAGTAGATCCGCCTGTTCTGCTCCCCACTCTGTCTCTGGTGAATCCTCTCACCCCAACTCTTTCACTATTTTTTTTTTTAAAGAAATATCATCCGTTAGTGCATGGGTGCACTGGTGAAGGAAACTCTATGGGGACTGCACCTGAGGGGGTGGAGGGAAGCAAATATTGTTTAAAAATGAACAATGATGTAAAAAATTTAAAAAATTAATTTAAAAATATATAAAAAAAAGAAAGAGAATCCGTGCCTAGGAGACTACATGAAGAAACGACAAAAGAATTAAACTGTTTGTGCCAATTCACTAATAACCTGCCTCCTTTTGAAATGCACACAAGTGCAGTGACACCAACAAGTTGCAAATATGAGAATTCAGATCACCAGACCAGGAGAGTGTATTTCTCTCTTGTCTAAGCAGCCAACATGGCACTGTTCTTCTTGGGGCCACCACGAAGACAACAAGACACACACACAAGATTACCCTAGATTACCAGTTACGTCGACCGCCAATCGATTGTTTCACGAAGGAGGCTAAGCTTTGCCAGGCAGCGCATTCTTAAACAAACATGCTGTTTAGGAGCACTGGGTGAGCATCTGGGCAGTGTCCTTGGCAGACATCTGACAGTTGATGCCGCAGTGGCATTCAATTGACATTAATGTCCTTGTTCGAAGTCTGAGTTGATTCAGAAGAAGCTATTCCTCGAGAAGGCCGAAGCTGACACATACCAATGACGTTGCCTTGCCAGGGCGTGGGTGGGTGGGTGGGTGTTTACTTGCAGATGACACACAGCACCCAGAGGAGCGGATGACATCCCTGAGCAGCCCTTTGCCTTCCTCCAGCGTCAGGGAATGACACAGATGACGTGAGATGATGGTGCGGCTGCTACGCCATCCCAAACACAGGCCTCTTCTGGAGAAATAAGAAACCAGGCCAGGGCTCAAGCCAGCCGGAGTGACGCCCCTCTGGGTTGGCGCGACCCATAATTTATGAAAAATATAAATAAATTACATGCAAACTTTGATGTTGAAATCGTTTTACTGATGATATATTTGTGACGCACCTGTCACTGGAACAGTCACAGACTGTCTCCCCTACGTACGCAGAACTTCTCCCCGAGCAACCTGGGCAGGCTCTGAATCATGTGAGGGGGCCTTTTGCTAAGAGGCTGGAGCAGACCACCTCACATATCCATGCTGTCTAAACTGGGGGCTGCACAGGGCTTCTGAGGTCTTGACACCCATGCTAAAGTCATGATAAGGAGCTAAGATTTTTCATTTCAGTTAATTCTGATAAACCATTGAGCTTTTGGTGACTCCAGGCTGCAGCCCTGGCCTTTTGGATGCCAAAGCCTGGGCTTGTCCACATGGGCTGGGAACAGCTGCTCAGCTGCACAGGGCGGGTCTAAAAGCTTTGACCAAATCTGGCTTCTAAGGAACATCTCCAGGCCATCATGGAGAGGCAGCTGTGAGTCACTGGAAACTTCCACTCCTAATACCAAAATGCATTCAAATTCTCTTGCTTTAATTTTTTCTTGAATTTATATAAGAGGTAGAAGGATGACATAATCTAGTTACTGTGGAAATGAGTCTTGGTCTTAACCCAAATCCTCGTGCGGGTGAACTGTGGTTTTCTTGGTCCAAAGGCCAGAATGTAGGGTACAGGCACCTGCAGGTCTGTAGTCTGAGGCAAGAATTGCTAGTGAATCTCGAGGTTGCCCCATCCCTTTTTGTGGGATCCCAGAACCGTGACCTCCCCCGGCAGTCAGTGCCAGTTCAGCAGCGCAAGCCCCCGTGTCCTCCGGGGTGTGCCAACAGCCTCTGCTCCCGCATGCACCCAGGAACACAGTATGCTGAGCGAAATGTCACCCCAGACAGGAGCAGCGCTAATTATAATGTCAGCCTTCCCACTGAGGCACAGATAATTAAAGGAGGATGTTACAATGTTTTCAAACTCCTGGAGCAAAGGAGAAGCATCTTCAAACGTAACCTGCTGGAGGTGAGAATTATGAAGTGATGGGAGGTGCCCCCGTTCCAGGCCACCGAGACTGGAAGCACATTGTCTGAGGATCAAGCCAAGTCCAGCCACGGGGGCAGGGCAGGGCCCTCATGAGGCAGGAGAGGCGGCCGGAGGAGACGGCCGTTCCCGGTCCTCCTGTGTCCTGGGCATTGAGACGTGCTCTTCATGGGGGGCAACTCGGCGAGGCCCCGCTGGGTCCCCTGTCATCTCAGCTAATGTCGATACGGGAGATGTTTATCCCCATTTTACACCTGGGAGAAAGGAGACTCCTCAGATCTTCCCTGAGGTCCCCCAGCCATGAAGCAGCCAGTGCCTCCAGGACCCCAGCTCCACCTTTCTAACTAAACCCCGGGGCTGGTCCGTCCACCGCACCCTCCTTTATGTGGCTGAAGGGCTGATGATCCTCACGGTGAGGCGGAGCACCAGTCTGAGGTGCACGCATCTCTGAGGCACCCTCCGTGGGCGAGGCTTCCGGTCCAGCCCCCCCATGCCATCTCCTGGCTGAAAGGAGCTGAGGCATCTGGCGCCAATCGCACGGGCCAGGGGGGCGCTGCAGACGTCAGCAGCGAGCGTGGCAAGCCGCAAGGAGTGAGAAGCCTTTTCCAAACTTGTCTGGCTCCAGCTCCGGAAAAGACCCACCAGGAGAAAAGTAACAGAGGCGGGAGATGGAGACAGAGCCTGAATCGAGTTCTGCCTGGGCCTGCTCATGAGACCTTGAGCTTGGGCTCGAAGCTCTCTAGCCTCCGTTTCTGAGACACAAAAGCAGGCCAGAGATGGCCACATCCCACACACAGAGCACTGCACCCCCGGAACGAGGCCTGTGAGCGGCAACCTGGCTCTGTGTGGCACCCGCTGACTCTCCACTCCAATGGGGGTCACTGGCGGTGGGAAGCACCTCTCCTGTTTCTGGAAGCAGAGCCATGTGAAGCTGAGGCTATGGCATCCATGATTTTTCCTGAAAAGGTCCACAGCAGATAGTAGGCCTTTCTACTCAGGCTCTGTCCCAGGAGAATGAAGTCAACTTTCTCCTTCCTGCAGGATCTGAGGGCTGCCCTGGGCCATGGGTGGTAAATACACACTGCGGGGGGATGCTCGTCCCACCAATGGCCCCTGGGCACTGCGAGAGTCACGATTCAGGCCAGACTCTGCAGATCTGAGCAGCGATCCGGATTGTCCAGGTGGGCCCTCGCTGCAGCCATAGGAGCTGTTACAAGGAGCAGGCAGGGGCAGAGAGACCCCAGGAGAGACAGTAAGGTGACCACGGACTGAGACTCTGGGGTACAGCCAGCAGGCCTGGAATGCCGCAGGCTCCCAGGCTGGGAGAGGCAAAGAACATTCTAGAAGCTTGTAGGGTAGGTAAAAGGTATCAGGCTTTTCTGCCCTCCCGCCATTAGGATAGATGGTCCTAATGCATGCCTGATGGCGGGCGCCTGGAGTAGGGTGTGGGCATGCGTAGGTGGGTACACCTGGGCTAAGAGACTGGTTTATAAGGGTGGCACAGCAGAGTGCGGTGTGGTGGGGGTGCGGTGTTGAGGGTGGAGTGCAGTGGAGTGTACAGAGGAGTACAAACAAAGGCGAAGAGCATGTGGCTGCTAGAACCGTTCATAAACCTATCTGGAATGAGTTGGCTGCGTTACAAAGCTCCTGGGGGAGGTGGTCCTGTCCACACCCTGACCTTTGCCCTGTGAACCTGAGTTCAGGCTCCGGTCTTCAGGAGTGCAGGAGAATCCACCTGGGTGTTTTCACCCAGTCCGCACCGATTAGTCACAGTGGGCTCAGCGAGCTGCCATCGCCCTGCATCTATCTCAACTGTTGGTAATTAAAACAAGCCCCTTAAGGCGACTCTGGGTGTCAGAGAATAGCTGTTACGTGGACAGCTTTCTGCGTGCCTGGGAGCTGGGGGGGCGGTGAAAGTAGCCAGATGATGCAGGTCCCCTTGCCAACAACACTTTCTTCTGACCCCATGAGTAATAAATACTTGTTACAGGGAAACTGAGTGAGAAATCTCAGGAAAAACATGAAGAAAATCAAATCGGCCATCATCCTGTAATTTCATAATCCCAGGAAGAAGCAAACGCCGTGACTATTTTGCTGTCTGAAGATGCAGGTTTTGTTCCTGAAACAAAATCACTTCTGATTAAAACCTCAAGCATTTCATTTAAAGCCACGAAATGCGGTCCATTAGGAGCTGCCGGAGACAAGCCAAATAATTAAAATCAACTGCCTGGCTGTTCCGGAGACACCCCCGGTGACCCCAGCTCTCTTGACGTTGTGGCAACAACCAGCAAAGTGAACTGACTTTTAAGGGGAAACAGACAGCACACGGCTCATCTAGCGGCTAAATTGAGCTAAATGATTTCTAAAGCAAAGAAGAATCTGTGTCCATATCACGAGGCCCCAGAAGCCAAGTGCCCTCCTGCCATCCTCCTGGCGACCGAGGCAGAAAGGGAGGCAGAGACCCTCACTTTCAAAAGGGGGTAAGGGTTGAAGGCGCCCACTGTCTAGGTGCTGGGAGATGGCTGTGTCTCCGGCCTCGGAGGAGCCCAAAGAAAGGTTCATAAACCTTGTAAGATGCTCCATCCATCGGGGAAAACAAGCACGGTTCAGTAACTGCCCCTCAACCCATCCTGACAGAGGCAGACATGGGCTCCAGCGAGCGCTCACAAGGGACAAGGTGATTCATGCTGTTAAATACTGTCCTCTGTGTGTTATTTTTCACAGAATCACCCGGTGCCAGAGCTAGAGGGATGCACAGTGATCATTTAACACCCCCCCTTAGCTACAAAGGGGGTATGTTTGCAGGAGACACTCTATGCAGAATCCCTGTAAGCTCTTGTCACGCAATTCTAGAGCCTCTGCTGCGACCATCAGCTACTCTTGAGAGATTAACAGGAACTCAATTGCCAGTTGACTTTTACTTCCACTGCTACACAGCGAGGGTCTTGATTTCCCAGGGTGCAGGAATCCGCTGTGGTTCAGACTCTTGAGGCTGCACCTGAAGTGTATGGAAAACACTTGCAGAGGCAGTGTCCTCAAGGCTGCCATCATGACGGCTCTAGCTCAGGGCCAGGGACTGGATGGGCTCTCCACCCTGGAGGCACATCCCCTCCCCCACACCTGCGGGTCAGGTGTGCCGACCTCCATCAGTCCTGACCATTTCTCCCTGAAACAGCAAAGCAGCTGGCACACCTGGCTGTTTCCTTTTATAATATGGGGTGTCCTTCCTGCTCCGGGTCTGTGCTAGTCCCAGAGGGGCTGTGCATACCCACAACTGCCTGCCACCCGTGTCCAGTGCAACCTTCTCTCGTGGACAAGGTGCACAGCCCTGCCGAGCGTGAAGCTCTGTGACCAGAGACGTGTGAGACTCGTGTCAGTCTGGGCTTGTGTATCAGACATCAGCCAAGTGCCCTGGGCATGTGCACGTGCCGATGTGTGTGCACACGTTCCAGAAGCCTCCGAGAGACAGGATACTTACTAACAAGCTTTCTTATTTTCCTCCCCCATTAAAAGAAAATTAAGAAAATGTCACTCCAGGA
Organism: Talpa europaea; assembly: GCF_964194135.1. Taxonomy (NCBI): domain Eukaryota; kingdom Metazoa; phylum Chordata; class Mammalia; order Eulipotyphla; family Talpidae; genus Talpa; species Talpa europaea. The sequence goes on from NC_140074.1 coordinate 131,046,178, forward strand.
CATAGGAAACTAACCCAGCAAAGACAGAACACTTCCAAAAAATCAATTATCCATTTAGTGCCTGCAAAAAAGCTGTCTGAAAGCCCTGGGTTGTAGAAAATGCCAAAACTCTGGTTACATTTTTAATCAACTGTAACAGGTCATGTTGAAGAAGAGACCTTTTCAGAGCTAAGTGGGGGACAGACCAGTTCTTGAAGTGGTTCTTATCCAAGGACTGAAACAGCTGGAGCCACTGAGTGAGTTCACCTCTCTTTAGACTGGAGTTAGGTGCTCTAGATGCCAAAAATGATCCCTGGAGGGGTCCTGGAGACAAACCAGTTTGTATTTCGACCCTTGGTGGTTTCATCCCTAGTTGTGAGTTGGCATGACATGTATATGCCAATGATGCATAAATTCCCTCCAGGCTACGCTTCTCTCCCCAGCTCCAAACTCGCTCATCTAACTGCCTAGTCAGTGCCCCCAGTTGGATGTCTATCAGGAAGCAAAAGCCCCCACTGGACAGCTGGCATTCCCTCCAAAGCCTGCTCTCTCCAGCTCAGCAGATGGCAACTCCATCCCTGCAGCTGGTCAGCTCTTGAGGTCCCTCTGGGTTACTCTCTTCCCCTTACACATGCAGTTGTCAGGACAGACTATTGGCTCCACCCTCAAGGATACCCAGGCTGGGGTCCCTTCCTCCTCCACTGAGATCTGGGCCACCACCATCTTGGACCCACACTCCTGCAGTACCCCCCTCACAGATGTCCCTGCACCACCCTCAGGCTTTCTAAATTGCATCTAAATAGCACCTGAAGATTCTCTTAAAATACAACTCAGGGCACATCTCTGTTCAAATCCCTGGGTGGCTCCTCTCCCGAGAACAAAAATGAACATGCTCACGATGCTTCTAAGGGTCAACCTCCCTGCCCTCGCCTGGTGCTCCTCTCCCTCCCTCTCACCCAATCCACACTGCACACCTGGCTCCAATCCACACTGGACACCTGGCTACTTCTCAGAGGTGCCCCAGACATTCCTGCCTCAGGGCCTTTGCACTGCCTATAGCTCTACCTGGAACACTTCCTACTTCCCAGAGGCCCTGTAGGGTAAGGTGAAAGTAGCAGGCTTTTCTGCCCTCCTGCCATTAGGACTGATGACGGATCTGCGGCCCTGAATGCATGCCTGACGGCAGGCACCTGGAATAGGGAGTGGGCATATGTAGATGGGATTCACCTGGGCTAAGACTGGGCTTTTAAGGGCAGCATCACAGGGACGCCAGCAGAAGCAGAAGAAGCAAGAGCAGAGAAGCCGAGAGAGAAGCCATGAGAGGAACAGAGAGAACGTGAGAGAAGGCCGGAGAGCCCAGAGTGAAGACGTGCTGGGGGCTGGGAGACCTGCCAGCCTCCTGGCCCCGCAGCACCCCTGCCTGCTGTGTAATCCCAATAAAAGCCTGCAAAAGCCACTGAGGGCTCCAGGACTTCGCCCTTACCTCGTCTGCTGGATCAGAAAACCTGCTCAGTGCCCGTTCCTGCCCTTACAGACCCACATGGCCGACTCAAATGAAAGAGGTGTCAACAAGACCTCCTCTGATCGCGCTGGTTAAAACTGCGGCTCCTTCCTGTGACACTCTACCATCTCCTCTGCCCTGTTGAACATCTTTCATTACAGCCCTAACCACCTTATAACACAAGATACAATTCACTGATTATTACTCCGTTCATTGCCTGTCTCCCTGGCATGACATTGGTTACAGGAGACGAGGGATATTGGTCTGTTTTATAACCAATATAATACAACTAACTAGAACACATTATTAAAATGCAATTAATTAAAAGGCAAGTCTGGGAAAGAAATTTCCCCTTAATCCTCTGGAGCCAGGCAAGCCAATGAGCTCCTTCCATTTTACTCAACCAGTGACAGCCCTCACTGTGCAGCTGCTGGAACCCATTCACAGAGATTCCCGTGAGCCCCTGCAACCACCTTCCAAAAGAAGGTGCTATGAAAGACATATGAGGATGCACTTGGTCTCAGAAATGTCAGGGATCTAGGAGAGGGTTGTGGAACCAACCAGCTTAGCTGAGGTTTCGCCATTTTGTATATCCTCCACCTTAGTATGTTAGTCCTTGTCCAGCCGCATTCCGGAGATAGTTCAGCAGTCACAACCCTCACTCCACTTGGTGACGAAAAAGCAGACCACCCCCAGCCGCCAATGAGGGCAGTCCTGTCCATACATGGGACAGCATCTCTAACCGTCCAATCAGTTTGAAACTGGAACCGCGCACGCCAAAATGCCTTTGTAGTAGCCAATGAGTAATTGCCAGCTTCTTTCAAAATTTGCGCCACTCGTGACCTTATAAGATACCCCAGCTTCCTCTGTTCGAGGCTCTCGACCTCTGCCGTTGCATCGGTGCGTGTCGAGGGCCCGGTCTCGAGCCCGTAATAAACTCCTTTGTGCCCTTGCATCGGTTGTCTGTGTCCTTGGGGGCTGCACTGGTCGACGTGGGCACAACATTTGGGGGCTCGTCCGGGATCGACGAGTGCAGACCCCAACTACCGAGCAACCAAAAGGAGTTCTAGAGCGTGCAGGTGAGTTCCAACACTCGCCCAGGTAAGCTTCGAGTCTGCAGACCTGTAGTTGTACTTAGTACCTGCATCTTTTGTACTTTGTACCTGTAGAAGCTCTTTTGTACTTAGTACCTGTATCTTTTGTACTTTGTACCTGTAGAAGCTGTAATTGTTTGCAAACCTGAAAATCTGTTTAATAGCCGGGTCAGGCTTAAGTGGATGTGCACTTGAAAGCCGCCGGCGTGGACCGTGGGAAACGTCCCCGGACCACATGTTAGGAAGGCCTCACCCTTTGCGGGGAAGCAGATACCCCTTTTGGGGGCCTTTTGAAAAATCAGTCTTTGGCCTGTTTCTTGTGTCGACAGCCACTGTACTTCTAGCATTTGTCATCATGGGTCAATCACCATCTACCCCTCTATCTGTGGTTTTACAGCATTTTATTTTTTTTTTTTTTTTTTTTTTTTTTTTTTTTTTTTTTTTTTTTTTTTTTTTTTTTTTTTTTTTTTTTTTTTTTTTTTTAATAGAGGCATGCTTTATTTATTTGTTTGCTGGTTTGTTTGTTTGTTTTGTTTATACATGCACTGGGTACAGTCAGAAGCGCGGGAGGGTGAGAGAATTCACCAGAGCCAGAGCGGGGAGCAGAGCAGGCAGAAGGACCGAAGTACACTGCTGAGGGGAGCAGCGGGCGGCAGGAGAGGTCTGCGCACCATGTGGGACCCTCCTCTGGTGGCCGGGGAGCAGCCGGGGATCGAACCGGCGCCGCAGAGGCCGCGGGGCAGCTTCGCAACCCAGCGCTCAACCGCTGCGCCACCGGGGAGGCCCGGTTTTACAGCATTTTAAAGATGTCAGGTCCAGAGGGTCGGACCTCAGTGTAAAAATAAAAAAATCCCCTCTAATCACCTTTTGTTCCTCAGAGTGGCCAAAGTTCGGAGTTGGTTGGCCCCCGGAGGGAACTTTTGATTTACAGATTGTCCGTCGCGTGAAGGAAATCGTCACCCGTGAAAGAAAATTCGGACATCCTGACCAACTCCCGTATATCTTAGTCTGGCAAGATCTAATCCAGAACCCCCCTGCTTGGTTAAAACCATTTTTGTCGTTATAGGCACAACCCGTACTGCCGGCTAAACTGCTTGGGTCACACCCCAACACCCCGTCGGCACCTGCGGTTTTCCAAGACTCTACCCCGGAGGAACTTCTTTTTCCACCACCCTATCATAACCCTTGTAGTAACCCTCCCCAACTCCTGCGGTCTGCTGACCACCCTCCCCCAGAGGCGGGCGGGGCTCATGGGCAGGGTCCGGCTGCAGGCACCCGCTCAGTGAAGGCAAATTCCCCGGATTCCACCGTCCTGCCCCTGCGCGTGGCAGGATTGCCTAATGAGCAGGGCAACCAGCCCATGCACTACTGGCCGTTCGCGACCAGTGACCTCTACAACTGGAGAGCGCAAAATGCACGTTTCTCTGACAACCCTAAAGACCTTGTTAATCTCCTAGACACTGTTCTATTTACTCATCAGCCCACCTGGGATGATTGCCAACAGCTCTTGCAGGTCCTCTTCACCACTGAGGAGCGAGATCGTATACTGACGGCCGCCAGGAAGTTAGCCCCTGGAGAGGATGGCACACCCACCACAAACGCGGCCCGCATAGACTTAGTGTTTCCCTTGACCCGACCTGACTGGGATTTTAACCAGGTTGAAGGTAAGGAGAGACTCCGGGTGTACCGCCAGACTCTAATGGCAGGGTTGCGCGAAGCAGCCCGCAAGCCCACCAATTTGGCCAAGGTAGGGAATGTGCAGCAGGGAAGGGAGGAGACCCCCGCGGCTTTTCTAGAACGCCTCATGGAAGCTTTTCGGCAATATACTCCTATGGATCCGGAGGCAACAGAAAACAGGGCCGCGGTGGTAATGGCCTTTGTTAACCAGGCGGCTCCTGACATTAAACAAAAACTACAAAGAATAGATAGGCTGGGAGAAAAATCTATTCGAGATCTTATGGAGGTGGCAGAAAAGATGTACAATCGCCGTGAAACTCCTGAGCAAAGAGAAGACCGCATCCGCCAGGAAGAACGGAAGGTAAGGGCGGCTGAAAACGCACGCCACACTCGGGATATGGCCAGAATCCTGTTCGCCGTCACTCAAAAGGACGACCCGGGTAAGCTACCCATTAATTGGAAGAGACCTTTTAACCAAGGTAGGAGCACAAATCTCATTTAGACAGGAAGGTGTCGAAATCAAGGACTTTAAGGGCTCTCCCCTACACGTCCTCACGATTTCCCTTCAAGATGAGTACCGCCTTTTGGTGGCGCCAGATCACCCAGCCCTTTCCGGGTGGTGGATGGAATCTTTCTCGAATGTTTGGGCAGAAACCGCAGGCGTTGGCCTGGCGTCCCACAGACCACCCATTATAGTCCAGCTAAAGACTGGGGCTGAACCCATTCGGGTAAAACAGTACCCTATGCCTGCAGAAGCCAAGGCAGGAATAACGCCTCATATTCGGAGGCTATTGGACAGTGGTATCCTTAAAACATGCCATTCGTCATGGAACACCCCTTTGTTACCGGTGTGAAAATCACATTCGCAAGACTTCAGGTCGGTACAGGACCTCAGAGAAGTAAATAAACGGGTCATAGATATCCACCCCACAGTCCCAAACCCTTATTCCTTGCTAAGTGCCTTGCCACCTACTCATGTGTGGTACACAGTATTGGACTTAAAAGATGCCTTCTTTAGTCTACCACTAGCACCCCAAAGCCAGGAAATGTTTGCCTTTGAATGGCAGGATGTGGAACGGGGCATCAGTGGACAACTAACTTGGACAAAGTTGCCTCAAGGGTTTAAAAACTCTCCCACCCTTTTTGACGAGGCCCTTCATGAGGATTTAAGAAAATTCCGCAGCCGATTTCCCAAACTAACTTTGCTCCAGTATGTTGATGATCTGCTACTTGCAGCGGAAAGTGAGCATGCCTGCCAAACAGGAACAGCCGAACTACTGACGGAACTGGGCCAGATGGGATACCGCGTCTCCGCAAAAAAGGCACAAATTTGCCTGCCCGAGGTAATCTATCTGGGCTACCGCCTCAAAAACGGTTATAGGTGGCTGACGGAAGCCAGAAAAGCTACTGTCTTACAGTTACCGACACCCACCACCAAAAGGGAGGTACGTGAGTTCCTGGGATCTGCTGGGTTTTGCCGGCTATGGATACCTGGATTCGCAGACCTGGCCCAACCCTTGTATGAGGCTACCCGGGAAAAAGTGACTCCCCAGATGCAGCAGTCCTTTGAGTCCTTAAAGAGGGCTTTACTGTCTGCACCAGCCCTGGGTCTTCCGGACATTACAAAGCCTTTCCATTTGTTCGTAGACGAGGCAAAGGGCATAGCTAAAGGGGTGCTCAGTCAGTCCTTGGGCCCCTGGAGGCGTCCTGTGGCTTATCTGTCTAAAAAGTTAGACCCGGTGGCATCCGGCTGGCCACCGTGCTTACGCATGGTGGCAGCGGCTGCCCTCCTTTTCAAGGACTCCCAAAAGCTGTCTCTGGGACAAGTTACTTCCATAACCACTCCCCATGCGGTGGAAGGAGTCCTCAGGCAGCCACCAGAGAGGTGGATGAGTAATGCCCGAATCACGGATTACCAAAGCCTATTGCTCAACCCAGAGAGGGTCAATTTTTCGCCACCCAAGGGGCTAAACCCCGCCTCCCTCCTGCCCGCCCCTGACCTGGAGGCCCATCTAGACTGTGTTGATATCTTGGCCCAGGTCCAAGGGTTACGCCCTGATCTGCGAGATAACCCTCTGCAGGACGGACTGGTTTGGTTTACGGATGGGAGCAGTTTTATCCACGAGGGCCGAAGAGCGGCAGGGGCGGCAGTGGTGTCCATGCAGAAAGTCATATGGGCTGAGCCTTTGCCATCCGGGATGTCCGCTCAAAAGGCTGAACTAATTGCCCTAACCAAAGCTCTCACCTTGGCTCGAGGAAAAAATTTAACTGTGTATACTGACAGCAGATATGCATTTGCCACGGCCCACGTACACGGAGCCATATATCGAGAGCGCGGGCTCTTAACCTCCGACGGCAAAGGCATTAAAAACACTCAAGAAATTCTGGATCTCCTGGCAGCGCTGTGGCTACCACGTAAGCTGGCTATAGTGCATCATCCAGGTCATCAAAAGGACTCCTCGACTCCAACTCAAGGTAATAAGCGGGCCGATGAGGCAGCACGCCAAGCTGCTCTGATGCCGATAGATGCCCTGACGGTAAAACTCCCAGACCCAGGGGACCCACAGCTGCTGGAAGACCCGGAGTATAGTACTATGGACTTTGACTACATACAGTCTCTACCGGGTGCTTTTCCTTTGGGACACTGGTGGTACACCCAAGAAACTAAGGCCATCTTGCCAGCACACTTGGCCACTGATCTCATTCAGCGCTTGCACCGAGCCACACATTTGGGAGAGAAAAAAATTCTAACTCTAATCAGGCAATGGAACCTCCATGTCCGGGACGCGACCTGTACTGTGCGACAAGTAGTGGCATCCTGCCAGTCGTGTGCCATGGTAAATGCCACCAAGACAACCGGTGAACCAGGAATGAGGCCGCGAGGAACACGCCCGGGGGTCCGTTGGGAAATAGACTTCACCGAGGTAAGACCAGGTAAATTTGGCTATCGATACCTGCTGGTCCTGGTGGACACGTTTTCCGGATGGCCGGAGGCGTTCCCGACAAGAGGTGAGTCGGCTCGAGTGGTAGCCAAAATCCTGTTGGAAAACATTTTTCCTAGGTTTGGGTTTCCAGTGACCATTGGGTCAGACAATGGACCAGCCTTTGTCTCTCAGGTATCGAAATCTGTGGCTTCTGCCCTGGGAGCAGAGTGGAAGCTCCATGGTGCCTATCGGCCCCAGAGTTCAGGGCAGGTGGAGAGAATGAACAGAACTTTAAAAGAAACTTTAACTAAATTAACTTTAGAGTCTGGCGGGGACTGGGTGACTCTCCTTCCCTATGCCCTCTTCCGGGCTCGCAATTCCCCTTATCGTCTGGGTCTGTCTCCGTTCGAGATTATCTATGGAACCGCCCTCCCAACCACACCGCACGGTGCACAGTTAACTTGTGACTTGCCTTCTGATTGTGAACTTTTTCTTTCTGTATGGGCCGTACAGCAGGCTCACCAGGAGGTCTGGCCCCGCCTCAGAGCGCTCTATGAAGGGGGAGGACCTTCTCAGACAGCCCACAAATTTCAGCCTGGAGATCTTGCCCTTGTCCGCCAACACAAGACCGACGGTCGTGGCCTCCAGCCCCGGTGGAAGGGTCCCTACATCGTCCTCCTGACCCCACCCACCGCACTCAAAGTGGACGGCATCGCAGCCTGGGTTCATCACTCACACGTCAAGACGGCACCAACTGACGACTCCCAGCTGCAGTGGCGAGCCCGGAAGCATCCCACCAATCCACTAAAGCTGACTTTTCAGGCGCTCCCGGCCGCAACCCATCGCTCCCAGACCACTGCCCACGCCGTGAAAAATGACAGCAAACTGTAATGTTGGCTACCTGCTGTCCTTCCTTTGTTTTCTCCTTGTCGGGGCTGACTGGGATCCCTGCCGACGGTGCATCACCCAAGGCATATTCAGTCATATTCAGAGCAAGTGCTATGTTAGCAAGCGTGCTTGCAGCCTTGAGGGAGTTCCTCTGTTTGTGGCGACCCTGATTAAGGGCACCACCCATGGATGTCCAGGTACAGTGGGGAGGGTGGTCTGTTGGAAGCGTTTAAATCGTATGCCGCCTAAAAATGAAAGTTGCAATCACTGTAAAGCGGAGGGTCGTTTTTCAGCCTATACCTTTGTTCATTCACAGTGCTATGAAAGGTCTACTGTTTATCAGTGCACAGAATCCAATCAAACTTTCTGGACTGGTATCTCCTTAGGAAATAATGCGGGATATGTATGCCCTGTCAAAGCAGGAAAACCCTTTTGTTGGACTCTGCAAACCCAATGGGGAATGACAGATGGTGGGGGTGTGCAAGACCACGCACAAAAGCAGGAAGTTCAGAGGGTTTTTGAACAAGTTGCCCAAACACAGGATCGGTGGTTCAAGCCGATACATATCCCAGGTCCGGAGGGTTCCCTTAAATTGGAAAAGACAGTACAGGCCATGTTAGACTCAGCCCTACAATTTTTAAACAAGACCAACCCAACCCTGGCCAGCGATTGCTGGTTATGTCTAAGAGAAGGACCCCCCCGTTACACAGCGATCCCTGCTGTGTACAACTGGACTAATTGGACGAACCTAAAGGGCCCAACCCATACGTGTAACCAGACCTTGCCCATCAATAATGTCAAGCTCTCCCCAACAGTTGCTCAGATGCCATGCCTTGGTCACAATGGGACCTTAAGAGTGGGTCAAGTAAATAAGGTGCTCTGCAGTTCAGTAGTCAGTGTGGCTACGGCGCCCAGTTTTAATGGCTCTGCCTCTATGTGCCCGCCGGCACTGGGCACTGTTTTCTTCTGTGGCACCACAGCCTACCCCATACTCCCTGCTGACTGGTCGGGCTTGTGCATTTTAATATATCTCATGCCCGATGTGGGAGTGGTCCCAGGCAACCAAAGCCTTCCCATACAGCTCATCCAGTCTGTGCCTGCCGGACATAAGCGGGCCATAATTGCCCCGCTACTGCTCGGCCTGGGGGTGGCAGCCGGAGTGGGGACCGGAGTTGCTGGAATTGGGACCTCTGTTAACCTTTACCAAAAAATTTCAGCTCAGCTGGTGGGGGACATTGGGGAGCTAGCAGATACAACCTTAGAGTTACAGCCTCAGTTAGACTCTTTGGCCGCAGTGGTCCTGCAAAACCGTCGCGGGCTAGATCTTCTCACAGCAAAGGAAGGAGGCATCTGTCTCTACCTGCGGGAAAAATGTTGCTTCTATGCTAACAAGTCAGGAATAGTTAGAAATAAAATTAAGCAATTACAAGAGGACCTCTAAAGAGTTTAGGAAGGCTTCAGAGATAAAAACGACTAAAGAGACATCTCTTGTTCAAGCAGAGTAATTCTCATTTGTGGCTAAGGATAATACCTCTTGCTGACTAAGTGTATGGTTTGACATCTGATTTTCAGAGGTCGTGGTCTGAGATGACACCGAAACAGTCAATGTTTTATATAAGGATGGCAATTTTTCAACTTTTGCTGGACCTATAACCCTGTGAATGAACAACAAATGACACATAATGTGGCTGAACTTAACCATAATTCTGAGACTGACTAACTGATGAAAGGCTTGGTAGCTGTGTTATTTTCTTGGCTGACTAGCCGTTTTAAAAAAAAAAAAAATGGGGGAATGTGGAACCAAGCTTAGCTGAGGTTTCGCTATTTTGTATATCCTCCACCTTAGTATGTTAGTCCTTGTCCAGCCGCATTCCGGAGATAGTTTCAGCCGTCACAACCCTCACTCCACTTGGTGACAAAAAAGCAGACCACCCCCAGCCGCCAATGAGGGCAGACCTGTCCATAAATGGGACAGCATCTCTAACCGTCCAATCAGTTTGAAACTGGAACCGCGCGCGCCAAAATGCCTTTGTAGTAGCCAGTGAGTAATTGCCAGCTTCTTTCAAAATTCGCGCCACTTGCGACCCTATAAGATACCCCAGCTTCCTCTGTTCGAGGCTCTCGACCTCTGCCGTTGCATCGGTGCGTGTCGAGGGCCCGGTCTCGAGCCCGTAATAAACTCCTTTGTGCCCTTGCATCGGTTGTCTGTGCCCTTGGGGGCTGCACTGGTCGACGTGGGCACAACAAGGGTCTCTTGTCAGGGAAGAGGTAACATGTATCAATGACATTTCAGGGTCACATTTTTTAAATTTTTTTCATTAATTTTTTTTTCTTCCATCATTATAAAGTCCCCATAGTTTTCCCACTACCTTCTCACCCCAGGGTCACCACATTTTGGTGACTTTCCACACATCTTCCTGCTGATGCACCTTTGTTTCTTGGCCCGAGTTCAAGTTCTCAGTGGCGTCAGCAGACACAGACTCCCCTTGACCTGCCAAAATGAGCTCAGGAAGCCATCTCAATGGGGGGCACCTGGGAGCATGGAGGGCATGGGCCTCTGTGGTGCAGACAAGCTTCCTCTCTCACTGTGGAATCTGGTTCTCAGAACACTCTCTTATTCTTCAGGGAGTCAGGCAACCAGCACAGAAACCTCCAGGCTGCATTGCTCTCTTACTGGGTTCTAAACCAACTGGACTGATCTTCAGTCCTCATCAAGTGGTTTGAGGGGGGTCTTGAACAGCAGGGAGATGGCTACTACTGTGCCTGGAAAGACAGCATAAGCCAAGTCTCTACTGACTAGCATTTCACAGACTAAAAGTGACTGGCTATTTGACTGTCGTAGGTAGAGACCTTTAAGGTATTGGGGTGAGTGGACCCAACCCTCCCAGCACGGCAGACCTCCTTGGGTCAGCTTTGTGCACTGGGGTCCCACGAAAGACTTCCTCTCAAATAGCAAGCTCTAGAAAACCACCCCAAAGTTTACTCATAACCCAAAGGGCAAGAGTCAAGAGAGAGAACTGAGAAACAGAGGCTGTTAATAAAACTGGGGGGCAAACCAGCTGCTAGGATCACACAATGGACGTTTAAAGAGCAAGACAGGAATGACAGAGGTCAGTGAGCCCCATCGAGAGGATGTGTGTGTCTGACTGACTGGATAGTGCTCTAGACAGATCTCATATATACTAGAAAGCAGGACACAGTGAAATGTTCATTCTTTAAAGATGACCCCACAGAGTCTTTACTGAGCAAGTGGGAGAATGTCAAGTTCTCCCCAGGGAAATAAGCACAGCAAGTCTTTGCCTGGCAGTGGGGCCACAGCATGATGAGCCCCGCCAGGACTCGGCAACTGCCACTGAGCACCCCACCCCCAGGCGACATCACCACTCAAATTCCAGGTCCCAACAACAAAAGATGGATGTGGATGTTTCAGGACTCAAGGACGAGAAGGCTGGGATGGCGAACAGGGTTTCATTAACACTGAAAACGGCTCCCACTTTTCCCACATACATGTGGCCCAAGCATGGGAAGGGAAACCAGAGCTCAGAGAGTTCAAGCAATTTGTCAAGATAACCAGGTAAGAGCTCGAGAGCTGAGATTCTAAGGTGTGACACCTTGGGAGACAAGCCAGCTGCTAAGATCACACCAAAAAAATTCTAAGACCAAGACAAGAAATAACAGAGGAGAGTACTTCCCGCTGAGAGAGCACGTGAGTCTCTGACATGACGAGGAGTTTCTCTGCCTCCCACAATTTATTTTTCAGTAACATCTTTCTATTGTAGCTGTGTTTTCTGGCGACTCAGAATGATACATCTATTATTTTGGAAACAGAACACCAAAAGAAAACATCTTTTTTTTTTTTTCCCCAACGAAAATGAATCCAAAATGCGGTGACTTACCTCTGAGGAGGTTGAACTTATTCCCCTAAATTATACACAGTGTTGAAAACCAGTATCACCTCAATAGAGAAAAAAATTGAAAAGAAATTCGAAGACACAGAGGAAATTATTCCAAAATGCTGGAAAGGAAAGGCCCGGAAGGGCATTTGAGACAGTTGTCCCACAAAAACAAAGCAAGTAAGGCAAACATCTGGGTTCAACTATGCTGATTTCAAACTTTCAATGACAGCATGAAGCAGAACGTGAGGCAGAAAACTAGGCGACTCCATCTTGTGCGGACACCATCTTAGCCCCGGGCCTGCACTCACAACTTACTGCACCACCCCGGGGGGGGGGGGGGGCAGGCAACCTCCCACTGCTGCTCTCCGGGGTATTGACCCATGATCCAAACCAAGTCCATCCATCTCAGCAGGCCAAAGACCCCACATCCCACGTCACCTCACCCCAGAAAGGCCCCTCAGGCTGAGCAGGGTTAAGCTGACCCCTGGCAGGGTGGGTGGTGTGGCTCCTGCTGTGCCCCCATGCTGCCCCAGCCGCGGCCCAGGATGCCTGTGTGAGTCGCCCTTAATAAATGCAAGTGTGGCGAGTGGGTGGGTCTGCTTCCTTCTTTGATTTCAGTAGCCATCTCAATTTGGGGAAAATCATTTGTTCCCCAGCTGACACGCCATGTTTATAAGACACAATGGTCTGAATCTGTCCCAGATAGCCCGGTCAAGCAGGCCGAGAAGGGAGCTGGGGCAGAAAAAGGACTGGGTTGTCTGAGGTGACTGGAATGACACGTCTTAACATACAAGGATCAGTCGAGAAAAGTCACCCAAAGCATCCCTCAGGATGGTCTGGTGCAGCCACCACACGGCCCCTGGGGTGAGCAGTGAGGGGCGAAGGGCACGGGGCTCCCCACGGCAGCCGACTGGGCCTCACCTGGCACGTTGTGGATGGTGATGGCCAGGATGAGCAGCACGATCCTCCGCCAGCTGCCGCCGGACGGTGCCAGGGCCCCCGGAGGAGCTGCTGGGGCTGCGGGCCCCCCGGCCAGGGCCGCTGTCCTCTTCCGCTGGTACGCCTCACCGTTCTCGCTCTTATCTGTGGTAAGAGAACAGAGGGAAGCACTTTGAAAACACACATGTGGGCACCCAGCACGCAGCAGCAGGAGGAAGCTTGCGGGACCAGAGGTGGTCTCTTTCCTGACTCCCCAAGGGCCCAGGTCTCCCGTCAGCAACTCATCCCCTCACTCATGTGTCCATTCAGCAAACACTCACAGAGTGGACGTTCAGCACCCAATGTGCAGGCACTAATGGAGAACAAATAATGACAAAAGAATGGGGTGTCATAGCAATTCCCTTCAAGACAGGCAGCACTGCCTGCTGACAGGGAGCAGATTCCAGAACTAGTCCCCGGGACTGGCTTCCTCCCTGACTCAGCCAGGGGACAGCTGTGTGGCCCCGAAGGAGCTATTTAATATCTCTGTGCCTCAGTTTCTGATTCACATAACGGGGCGATAACAGTCTCCATTTTGAGGGGCCCTGTGAGGATTAGGTGAGCCCTGGGGTTCCTGTCTCCTGGGAGCGCACAGGCCTGACCGGGGCACTCTGCAGTGAGAGCTCAGAGGCGAAAAGTTCTACCAGCAAACCTGCAACTCTCCCCTGGGGTAAGAGAAGACAGACAGACAGGGAGGGGGTGAACAAAATCCTGTCAGTGGAAGGGGCAGGAGAGCCGTGTCACCCAAGGATCCGGCTCTCCCCCTCCGGCCAGTAAAGCACAGGAGCCGCAGGGGCGGGAGCACCCACGCACACCCCAGCCCCAGATGTTCATGGCAACCACGAGAAATGTAAAGGCTACCAGCGGTAATGGCGCCCCTTGCCTCGGGTCCCAGCCTGTGAAAATTTCATCGGCAGGTGCAATGGCAGCGCGCACATGTGACAGCAGAATAAGCCCCGTGCGGCCAGAGCCACTAAGGAGTGTGCAGGGAGGACAGTTGAAGCCCATCTTGACAGAGCACAGGCAGCTTCTCTCCTATCCCACCCGACCTCCCCAGCCAAGACACACCCTCACCCTCCAGGCACTGCCAAGAGGGGAAGGGATAAGGCAGTACTAGTGACCAGACCCTTGAGGTTTCTCAAAGAGGGCAGGTCTGGCCACTTTGGAAGTGCAACTTGGCAAAGAGGAAGGACATTCCGAGGTGGAACAGGGCAGTTCATGTGGACAATGGCATCTGAGACACTGGAGAGGGTGGTACTGGAAACAGCTGGATTAATCCTCAGCCCTTAGAGCCCCCAGAAGCTGAGACCATTCCCTGTAACCTACGAGGAAGAGCAGAGAGGCAGAGCCACATGCCCAGGGTCACAGAGCCCCTCCAAGTTAGACAGGGGGTCAAGCCAGGTCCTTTCTCTCCAGAGGGGGTGAATGCTGCTCACCAGGAAAGGAAGGAAACCCCCCTGCAGGATGTCCAGGTCTTGAAATGCTGAGATGTTTAGGGTGCAGAGGGAACCTGGGGGCTGAGTGGGGTTTGGGGTGAGAGAAGGCTGGGGGGATCCCCTATCAGTCATCATCCTGCTCCCGACAAGCCCCAAGACAGCACATGAACCTGTCAGACCATGTGGATCAGCAGTCGCTTGGAAGGGACCTCAGCCTGGGAACATCTGGCCAGATCAACGCCACATCAACCTCTGCGCTCGTCACCCACGAGTCCAGCCCCCTAGAAACACAGGATGTTTGCTGTCCCCGTCATGACGTAACTAGACAAATCTAACCAGGCCCCCAGGGCACACGCAGATGAGCAGATCACCAGCCCCTGGGACATTAAAAACGGCCCCAAGATATCTCTGAACAAATAGACAAATCCTTGTCTACTAAGCGCAGAAAACTTGGCAATCCCTGCTTTCTAAACCCCGGTCGCAAAACATAAAACAAAGGCTGGTTGGGATCTATCCACCACAGGCTGTAGACACACGGACAAAACCAGAAGCTGATCAAAAGCAGGGAAAGGAAGGCCCGTTTCCTTGTATTTTTCCTTCTTTCCTGTTTCCTAGAGAACCGGCATCATTTGGGAGAAAAAACTCACAATTTTAGCAACATGAGTGTAGCTAAGACTTTAGTTCTGCTTCATTAATCATTTATGGGGTTAGAATGACTTCCTGTATCTAATTCAAGCTGAATTTGAACATGAAATCACCACTTAATGAGACAGGAAGGGTCCTGGAACAGGGGCTGGACCTGACACAAGGACAATATTTTGTTCAATTTTGCTGTCCCCCACGGGCTGGTAAACAAGTTAACACCTGATGAGCTACTATTTACAATAGGTAAGATATGGAAACAACCCAAATGCCCAAAAAGAGATGACTGGATCAAGAAGATGTGATGTAGGGGGCCTCCCGGGTGGCTCAAGGGGTTAAGCACTGTACTATGAAGCAATCCGCAGCCTCTGCAGCATGAGTTTGAGCCCCGGCCGGCCAGAGAGCTACCCACATGGCACAGCAGACCTCTCCTGTCTAGCCCGCTGCTCCCCTCAGCAGTGTATTTCAGTCAGTCTACCTGTTCTGTTCCCCACTCTGTCTCTGGTGAGTCTTCTCACTCCCCTCATCTCTGGCCTATACCCCAGCTCTTGCATGCATAAATATATAAATCTTTAAAAAAAAAAAAAGATGTGGTATATATACACAATGGAATATTGCTCAGCAATCAAAAAAGATAAACTCATGCCATGCACAGCAACATGGAAGGAGCTGGAAGGGATTATGCTTAGTGAAATAAGTCAGAAAGAAAAATACAGGATGGTTTCACTTATTAGGAAGAATGTAGGAGAACCAAATAAGGGATTGGGGAAAAAATAATTATAACAAATTAAAAAACAAAATTAACAGGCAACTATAAAACAGAGACATTCTGCAGTGGGGGAGAGAGAGGGATCAAAACAGGGGAGGGAGGAGCAGGAGGGACTAGGGCGATGATGCACCTGCATGAACTGGTGGTGGGAATTCTACGGGGACTATACCTGAGAGGGGAAAGCATACATTGTACAAAAAGGAAGAATAATGTAAAATATATATAAAATAAAAAATAAAATAAATAAAGGCTAAATAATCACAAAACAACAACAAAACCTGATGAGCTAGACCTGGACACCTGCTACGAGGAATTTCCTTGGCCTGTTGTTTTCCTTATGAATTATTCTTCCATTCCTGAGTTATCTTTCCATAGCTTATCAAGTTGGCTGCTGTGGGTAGAAAAGGGGGTGACAGACCCAGAAGAAGAGTAGCAGCTTTGAGACCACACCGGTTCTGCCTGGAGATGGCCAGGAGCCGGCATGACCCCCAGCTGCCCTTCACGCTGCCCACAACCGGCAGCGGCCAGGGGACTCCGGCCGAGTCCATGCTCCTTGTTTCTCAGCCAACAGGGTTCAATTCCTTTGTTCTCAAACCCCAGCGCTAAAACCTAGATACACCCCCAGCCCCGGCACCTCAGGAGTCTGTCTCGTGCCCAGAGAGGTCTCCCGGCAGCTGTCTTGCTGACTCCGTCCAGCCTGTGCTGCTGTCTGTGGAGTCTTCTTCTCAGTCCCGGCCAGAGGGTCTCACTGCCCTTCCCCGGCCTGCGAGCAGAGCTCCTCAGTCTGTGCCTCTGGCTCTTGGCAGGGGGAGCAGCGGGCAGTGACTGGCCTGTCCCTGGCTTATCCCCTGTGTAAGGGGGAGGTTGGGAAGGGGCTGCTCTCTGTCCTCGGATGCTTAATGCTGGTTGGCATCAACCGTGGCACACAAGGAAACCCAGGCCCACGGAGGCACTTCTCAGCAGTCCCACGGCACTTTTCGTGTGCGCAGGTGGTCCTCCCAGCCCTGCCTGAAGCCGAGCTCGGAGCCATCACACTGATCCAAGATGGTCTCTACCCCCACCCACGAGTCTCGTTTGGTTCTGCAAAGCTGTGAACACTACAAAACAACACACAACTACACTGAAGACTCTTCCCCAACGAGCATAAAAGTCCCTATATCCCTAACACAACAGCCACCATTGGTCCCGGCCTCGTGCCCAGCTCATGCACGTGGATTTTGTTTTTTGCATATTTACAGTCAGTGCATATGGTGAGGGCAGACCCGGTTACGCCAGGCTGATGGTGCATCCGTGACTAGCCGCAGGCTGCAGGCAAGTGCGCTCTCTGGGCCACAGTGCCCTTAACAGCCGTGTCTGCTGTTATGAGAACTGAAACACATGCCAAGCTCTTGGCACCAGGCCTGGCGCATGAAAAGCACAATTCACATTAGCTACTCCTATTTGACTCTATGTTTTAATGTAGGGCTTCATCTTCCACTCGTTCCAAACTACAGAAATATTTTCTGATTTTCTTAGCCCTTATCATACTGGTTTGTAATGGCTTGAAGGCCTTTTGCTTAGGTCCTGACGCAATGGTTCGTAAAACCATTTCTTCTTCATGAAATTTAAATGGTCGCTTTGTTATTCCAGATGCCACAAGAGGCAGTGCCTCCCTCTTGCCACTAGGGGGCAGATCCTGCTTCCCCGACCCAGAAAGGTCACCCATCCAGGGAAGGTTCCTGCCTTGACTTCATGCACTGATTCTGTCTTAGGGCTTCCTGATTCCTGAATGACTGGACCTTGTAAGAGGGACTGACCTATCCCACGAAACAGAGCTTAGCAAATTGTGTGTGGGGGGGTGGTGAAGGGGTCTTCATGCAGAGATCCGTCATTCTTTCATGTGCTTGCTGTAACTAATTGTTGGCCAGCCACTGACTTCCTACCACTGAGCCAACAGTGGAGCTGAAGCATCTTACAAATGAAAATGAGGTCTCTGCATCTGACAGTAAAGAAAAGGTCTAGATCCCTTCATTTACCCAATGCTCCCTTCCCACCTGCCACCTTTCCTGGTCTAATTCCGGCGATAGCTTCCCCCCAAAAGGAGAGGCTTCCGTTGAAATAGGAAAACAAAATACATTAATTCTTGGCTTTTGATCTCCTGTCGAGCCAAGTCCTGATGGCTTAATAGAGAGAAAGGACTTGCGTGGGGTTTATTTTGACTCTTGTCCTAAGTGCCATCTTTCGACCCAGTGGACACTGGCCCTCGACTTCACTGTCAGGACTTGGGGACGGGGAGAGTGAGGTGCTGCTGATGGGAAGACCAACTTGGAGATGGTGGAAGGCAGAAGGAAGGACATGGGATATTCTTGGTGCCTTCCTCAGCTCCTGAGCCTTTCAGGCTCTCACCCGGGGGCCCTTACAGCTTCTGGAACCCTCTGAGCCACCAACAACTATGCTGCAAACGTATCATCCTGGCATCCAACCAAAAGCAGAGCGTTCATTCACACGTCACCCAGTTAGAAGTGTACTGAACCCAAGTGGCCGGTCAGCCATCCACCCACCCGCCGCTGGGCAGGTGCCCCCCGTAAAACACAGCCTGTCCTTGTGCTTCCCCATCTTGCTATAACGTTGATGAGAAGAAGGAAATCCAAGCCAATCTGAATGAAGCCATGTTGTTAGAAAACTTGGTTTGGTTCTATATCACTTGGGCTGAAAACCTCAGTGTCCACCCACCGGCTCAGCTCTTCTGCTATGAAGAGACAAACAACCATGTTATCAGCAAGGACTATGGGCCTCTACTCACAGCCTTGTTTGGAGAACCTCAAAGCATCCAGAAGGGAATGGAAAGCATATATAATCCTATCACTTGAAAAAAAAATAACATTCAGAACTTAATTTAGCCCCTTCCATGTTTTTTCAGGCAGATGGATGTGACTTAGAGCCCATGTCCGGCACAGGGCCCAGTGACTGCCCCCACTGGGGCATCCCCCAGGTGCTCGGAGACACTCGGAAGCTTCTAGCATACAGAGCGCTGTCCACACACTTCCGCCGCCGGGTGCCTGGGCTATTCCTGATTGTTTCTCTCTAAATATCACTGTAAAGGCTTGAACTTCTATAAACAATCAGAAATTTGAACAAAGCTCCCAGAAGTTGAGCTGTTGATCAAGGGCCTCAAAGCCTCTGTCTAATTAATTTCCAGAAAGGCCATGCCATTTACACTCCTGCGAGCAGTTTCTAAGTTCTCATCTCACCATTTCTTACTCATCCTGGGCATCTCACATTTAAAATAAATGTATTCACGTACAGGGGGAATGACATTTTCCTTAATTCGTATTTCTCTGACTACAAGTGAACATTTTTCATCGTTTCAGGCATATTTCTTTGCTCTTTTATGAAAGGTCCTTTGCCCAAATGAGGCCTCTTTAAATAATGATGATGTGATTAGCTAATTCCATGCAGACAGGGCAATTTTCCCGTGATCCACTTACGTCTATCAATGACTAATGAGACCGAGCTGCGAGCAGCAGGTATGAACCAGGTTAGACAGATGCATCCACCTGGCTGGCTTGAAGTTTCAGCCTCAATTTTTTAAGTTCCTTTTTGAGATGATTCATGACAGTACAGTGCCTTTAAACAAAAAGGTATACAAATTGCATTAGGCATGACACTGCCTACTATGATCCCGGAGCTGCTTCTCTGTATGTGTGGAAACATCACTCTTTGCAAAGCAGACACTGCCAAGAACATCTGTGACTTCCCTGAGCTTCTTTTCCCCATAGCCCTGGCATTCCTGTAAGCTGTAAACAGCACAGCAGTTCTGCAAACAGCATACACAGAGGAGCAGACGCTACTGTGAAAAGACCCTTGCCAGAGTGGCTGAATCGAGCAAAGAAAAAAACAGGGCACCCTATTGTCCTTGAACTTCAAAAAAAACTAGCATTTTTTAGGTTAAGACGATGCCAGCTATTGCACAGGGCCATATACCAAAAAGCATGCACTAGTTGCAATTTGCATTTAACTGGGTATCCTGTATTGGATCGGACGATCCTACTTGGGCCCAAAGGTCTAGGTTGGGGAGAAGCTGGGCAAACTCTACACCCCACAATGAAAATAGCCACACACCCTGTGCACGCTGGGTACACAGTCTTCAAGAATGTGCCCAATGGGTCACATCCCCGGGCAGGACAAGACTTGGCTGGAGACCACAGAGACTTCGTGGGAAAAGAGATCCAGTGTTTATTATGCTCAGTGAGGAGCCTTCAAGCAGAGAAGCATCTGGAATTTAGGAAACATGAAGCTCAGCGTAACCTCTTTGTAACTATAATAGATCTCTCTGTTTATCGTTCTAATAATCACAAGCCACACAATTATCAGAGGGTCAAATGCTGCCTGTGGAACGAGGCTGATTCAATTCCCTCTTCAGTCGGTACATATTTTCCAGGCACTGAAAGTAGTCCTGGCTTATCTTTGATGCTTATGAATAAGCAATTGCTTAGCGACAACACAGATACAAATAGATCTGTATAATTGGTAAAAATTAAATGTACATCAGAAGAAGACACGGGTTCGCTATGAGCTAAAGATTTCTCACCCATTAAGCAAACCACCCACGAAAACATTGCTGGCTCCAAATATCTAAGTGAGATAATAATTTCTATTCTCAACAAATGGAGCCAAAATTTCCAAAAAGATTAAAATGTCCACCTACAGGGTCAGCGCTCCTGCTATAGAGAGACAAACAACCATGTTATCAACATGAACTAGTCATGATGAATGACCTGCAGGCTAGAAACCAGTGGCAGTGGGTTCCAGAGCTGTCTCTGCAGTTCTTTGCTCCCCAACCCCCGACGAGAAAAGACCCCCTTATAGCTTTGAGGGGGTCCAGCAGCAGCAGGCATGTGCTTCGAAAGAGCCCCTGGAGAAAGAGCATTTTGAGAACATGGATACTTGTAGGGGCTTTGCCAACGACGCTCAGTCTTGCCCTCAAAGATGGCAGGTCCTTGCTTCACTTAAGCGGTTGCACATCACTGGGCGAGGAGAAACAGCCGAGAGGAGAGGACATATTTCAGGGTTCACATCCAATAGCCAGTATCACTTATCACTTCCCCCTTCGACATAATGGGGCTTTACCGCCTTCCCTCCATCTGCCTAGACCACCATGTCCTAGACCACCATGTCCCCAAGTGTGGAGGGAAGACCATTTAGAGTGGCATCATGGGGGATCCCTAAAATGCAGAGCTATTGAATCAAAACCTCTGGGAGAGGGACCCAGAAGTCTGCACTGGACATGTCATATGCCCCCGCCCCACCACAAGGTAGCTCTGACACAGACAAAATTTTGAAAAACAGTGTTTTAGGCTGTTTAACTACAGCTCTGTCTGCACCTCAATATGCCCCAGCCCCATATCACTGCCCAATTAGGGGTCCCAACAGTTTCATCTGGGCACCTAGGGCTACACAGAACAATTTTCCAAACATTTAGTGGGGACAGCATGGGAGCTTAAGATTAGACAGAGAAGTAGTTGCATTATCTTCATAGGAAATGTCAGATCCTTGCGTCAAATAAAAATCTTCCATCAGCCTGTGCCACCTGGCAGCCTCAAGTCTCCCCTCGCTGGAGCTGCCATGACCACCAGATGCCAGGGCAGGCTCGATCCTGCGGGCGCCTTGTATTCTCCAAGTCCTGCCTGGCCCCGTTATTCCCCGTTACTCTCTGAAAGAAGTGCGTTACTGCAAAGCACTTCGCTAGCTGCGCTATCAGCTCGGCAGGTGGTGTCCCAGGCTGCAGAATAAAGTAGACTCAGGAGAGCAGGGAGGACTTGAACTCAGCTTTCAGGCCCAAATGGCGGGTCGCCTCGTCAAGGCTCGCTCTCTGCACAATGACCTACAACAACCTCCTGGCCAGACCCCCCACACCGACCACAAAAGCAGTCAATGTTCTCAACCTGGTCAGTCCTGGTCGTCGGGACCCACATTTCATCCCGAGAAAGCAGGATTAGGGACAACGAGGCCCAGAAGCACCTTTGAGAGGGGCACGTGGACGGCAGGCAACTGGCCCCACAGGGCAGGCCCTTCCTCACCTGGACCAGGGCCTCCCAGGGACCGTTCAGATTCAGAAGATGGGATGGGATGGGAGAGGGCAGAGCTGCCTCTCAACAGGTGCGCTTACTAACCAGGAAGAAACCCCAGTGGATGAAGTGTGGGGGCGCCCGCACAGCACCCCACGAGGATCAGCAGAGAAAGCCCCTTTTCTGGAAGAGAGGAGGAGAGAACCTGCAAAGGACAGAAGCGTGAGTGTTCTTTTGAGTCGAGAAGAAGCCCTGTTAGCATGACCTAAAGAGCTAGCAAGTGAAGCCTCGGAATGTCCGATGGGCGTCCCGGGGTGGGGGGCGGCTCGTTCCCCATCAGCGTGGGCTTGTGAGTTAAGGAGCAATTCGCATATAATTGTGATGTGAACAATTTACACATTATGTAAATGCAGCCAAATGTTGATCTCTAAAAATTTGTCTTCTTAATTAGATAAATATTTCCCCAGCAATATTTTCATGCTGTTAATCTGTTCAAGAAACATTTCACACTGGATGCAGAGGGAACTGCAGCTCAGGGCCCAGTGTCAAGAAAAAGTCAAATCGACAAGAACGGGGCTCCAAGCAATAAAGGGAACCCCCTCTTCACCCCAGTGCTCCTGGTACCAACCCACACGGTATGAAGGATGACCCCGCTGTGGGAAGGAGCAGAACGTGGATGGAACAAGGTGGGCAGCCCAGGGGAGATGCCTGCAGACCCTGCACACCGCACCACCACGTCCATCCCCCATCAGCAGGTCCGCAGCCCCGAACCGGACACCGGGGGCCTGCTTCTCTCAGAAGAAGAAAAATACAGTGTCTGGAGCCCCAGAAGTTTCTCTTCACTCGCCTTTTCTGTATATGCATATTGTGCGTGTGTTTGTGTGTGTGTGTGCGCGCGCGCCCAAGTGCACACCGTTGGAAGGGAAGTAGGGGATTTGATCTGGGTAGAATCTCCCTGTTCTCCTCTGGGAACCACCAGCCAAAGCTGAGGACAGACAGTGGGTGAGGGTAGGCACAGGGCAGACGCAGCTCCAGCAGCGGACATGGCACCGAGCCCCTCAGCAGGTGCAAACAGGGAAGCACGTGGAAAGAACAAGCCAGGCGGGCTCTCTGGACCTTCCTCTTCCCTTTTTTTGAGGCATCGATTTTTCCCTTTTGCTCCCAGGTAATGGCACAGGGGCCTCTTGGGTGACAGTCTGTGGGAGGGAGACCCGAGCTCACTCACATTAAAGCAACTGTTTCATGCAGCAATATACTTCGATAAAAAAGATTTAAAAAATAAAAATATGGGCCTCCCCGGTGGTGCAGCGGGTTAAGCACAGAGCTATGAAGCTGTCTGCAGCCTCTGCAGCGCGGGTTCGGTTCCTGGCCAGCCAGGGAGCAACCCACATGGTGCAGCAGACGTCTCCTGTCTCGCCCGCTGCTCCCCTCAGCAGTGTCTTCGGTCCTTCTGCCTGTTCTGTTCCCCACTCCGTCTGTAGTGATTCCTCTCACTCTCCTGTGACTCTGGCCTGTACCCCAGCTCTTGTATAAATAAAAAAATAAATCTTAAAAAATAAATAAATAAAAATAAGGCAATGGTGAGACCACATGCCCAAGTTCATATCGCAGCCCTACAGCTCCCTGGACGGCACCTCCGTGCCTCTGTCCTGTGGGGAATGCTAACAGCACAGCACAGCCCAGGACCTCTGGGAGGGTGGGAGGGCACCGACCACCCACAAGGCACACAGGCCGAGTTCCTGCAGTTCCCATGATGAACCTGTACCACATTTATACCAACATAAAAGAAAGCAAGTGGCAAGTCCCGTAAACCTGGGCATTTAAACTTATGTCCCAAAGGGGAGCAAAACTCAAGAGCTGTGGGACGAGGGGCGCGGTTTGCCCTCTGGTCAGACCCTGGCGCGCCACGTGGGCAGGAGAGCAGACACTTGGCTCCGAGGCAGATGCTTTTTAAATTCCACAATTATGTTGACATTTTCAGCTTCAAAGAAGGCTCTCCCGCTGCTGGAGATAATAGAGACTTCCCATCAATAACAGCAGCGGGCCAGTGCCCTTCAAGCCCATTTATTTGGCTTTGGAATACAAATTTTCTTGTATTTCTTTCCTGTTCTTTCATTTATTTCAAGGGTAGGTTTACTCATCTAATATAGTTTATTGAGGCAAACATTAATACCACTTCATACTTCCTAAAAACCGGGGAGGAGGGAATAATGTAGGTCGGCATCTCCCTGAAGCATGTTGGTGAGTTGCCAAATATCCAGAGAAAAAGGAGACAGACAGACGATATGCTTACATGTATACAAACATAAATATGATCTCTATGCAATACATAGTATATTCTGATGCTATCTCATTAGGTCGCTATACTTCCATTTTTCAGGTTTAATATTTGTTTTTTTGTTTTTAAAGATTTATTTATTTTATAAAAGAACCGGGGTATGGGCCAGATGCAAGGGAGGGTGAGAGGATTCACCAGAGATAGAGCGGGGAGCAGAACAGGCAGACTGACAAAATACACTGCTGAAGGGAGCAGCGGGCGCGACAGGAGAGGTCTGCCGCACCATGTGGGATTCTTGCCGGCCAGCTGGGATCGAACCCACACTGCAGAGGCTGTGGACAGCTTCACAGAGCAGCGCTCAACTGCCTGCGCCACCAGGGAGGCCCTAATATTTAACTGTGTATGTGAGTATGTGTCATTTTTAGAAACTCACCTTGGAGACATAATGGTTTGGTGAAATGGCATCTAACTGTGGGAAGAACCAGTCTCTTTACTCCCTGGCGTTGACTGGCCACATAGGTAAGGAGGGACAGGATCAGGAGGAGAACAGTTTTCTGGAAACAAATCAGCCCATGGGAGCCAGCCTCCAGCATGGAGGCCCACCTCTCGCCTTAGCATTTCTGCTCAGATTTGGAGCCACTGGCCTCACTGTCTTTGTTTGACAAACCCCACAGCTGACCGCAGAGGGCACCACGTGGCTCCCGGGTGGGGGGCTGCCCGCCTCACACCCCACTTTCAGAGTGGAAGGTCTGGGTGGAGGGGAGACTGACAGGCCAAGGTACCTGTGCTGACTAAGGTGGCTCAGAGCAAACAGAGCATCTTGGCTCCGTGGCAACAGCACGTGAGCTGGAGCAGGACGTGGCACACAGACTACCCTGCTGTGCCCAGTTTCTTGGAGTCACAGAAGTGTAGACTCTGCCCACCAACTCGCAGCGCGAGTTCTGACCTCCTCACTGACACCCTCACACCCTCTGGCGCTGCAGCCTCCACCCTGGAGAAGGGGGTTTCTGCTGAGCTGGCAGGATGGCTGTGCCAGAGGCAGGTAGCGCGGGAGAGACAGATGGCACTGTGCCTGCTGCCATGGAGACCCCGATGGGGAAGAAGGGGCCTTGCTTAATTGAAACCCAGGTAACGTTTAAACTCAGACCCCAAGGAAGCTGATGCTTACTGCATTCTCTCCTGCCTTCTTCTCTCCCCTTCATGGCAACAAGTGGCCTTAAGCCACCCCCTCCACCAAAAAAAAATAAAATCACCTCCAGAGATGAGCCTTTAGCTACAACTCTAAGCAGAATCTCCCTTCCCACACCACAACCCACAGCCACCTAAGACCCTTGGTGAGCAGCCTCTTGGTCTCACAGGAGATTCTATTTACCCAAAATGATTCGCCTCACCACCGCCACCCGTGAGGCACCCGGACAACATTCTCGCACTGTTCTCATATGGGTAAGAACCGCCTGGAGAGTTTTCAAAGGCCCCCATCCTACAGGAATGGGTCAAGGCAAACCCGGAGCGGAGCACATGTTCTTTCCTAGGTCCCCAGGAAATTCGGATGCGAATAGTTGGAGATTCGCCCTTTCAGAAATGTGATCAGCAGATGGAGCTTTTCCTGCCACTTCATCCTGGACATGGCCGGCTGGGCCGCACCCAAGGTGATGTCAGGTGGGCTGCTGCTCAGCAAACAAGTCAAGGCCGTGGAGGGTTAACAGGAGCCCCCTCCAGCTGTAGGGGTGTCCCAGCAGTCCCTGTTCTGAAGTGATGGACTCAGCAGATGCACACGGAAAATGACTTTGAGACCCTCATTGCCGCAGCATCATTATCTCCGAGTTGCAAGGTGGAACGAGACAGCACATATGCTCATAAACCAAAAATATTCAGGGAGGAACTCACCACTCATCACATCTGTCCCCACTCGGAAACTCCCTCCCTGCCCAGCAGCTTAACAGAAGTCCTAGCCCCCTCCTCCGTCAGGTTGGTGATTGGGAACATCTGTTTGCAATTTCATTTTATTGTCAAATGTATGGCCACGTCAAGGCACAAATCTTGGAAAAGATGCCAGTTTGTGATGCTCTAGGAAGTGAGGTGGGGGCGCGGCTTGTTGCTTCCAGAACCTCAACGTGCAGACCCAGAAGATAAATAACTCAAGACGAGGTGTCAGCACCACTGTTTTGCAAATTTAAATTTCTGTAGAAATAGATCTATTTCCAGCAAGGCTAAAGATCAGAGTAAAACAAAAACCTCCCTCCATCAACACCTGGAAATGATGGATGAAACAAATAAACAAAAAAGGTTTTCCATGCAGCTCTGCACTTACAACAGAGAAACAGAATCTGTGACAAGGAAGCTATAAGCCAGAGCTAAATACTAAAATTGGCACAGAGCCTACCAGGGGAAGAACCAGGGTCCCATGAGAGGGGTTTGGTTGTTCCCATCCACATGGGGGTAACAATTCGGCTTTGAGCCACATAAGGCAGGAGGTAAAATTTGATGAAGGGGCCTGACCTGGTGGCACAGGCGCGTAGCCTCTGCAGCACGAGTTCAACCCTAGCCGGCCAGCAGATTCCCACACGGCAGCAGACCTCTCCTGTCTCGCCCACTGCTCCCCTCAACAGTGTATTTCAGTCAGTCTGCCTGTTCTGCTCCCCACTCTGTCTCTGGTGAATCCTCTCACCCTCTGCACTTCTGGCCTGTACCCCAGTTCTTACATACATAAATAAATAAATCTTTTAAAAAAATAAAAAATTAAAAAAATTAAATAAAATTCGATCAACACAAGATTCCAGAAAGCCAGTTTCTTTGTGAAGGGCAGACCAGGGAGAACAATCCACTGTGCATTTAGAGAAAAAGGGTGCTCTTGTGAGTTTGCCTGGTCTCTGGCGGGGAAAATGCTTGAAAAATAAAAACCTTGAAGGTAGCAGGTCATAATTCTGAGTTGCAGCTTTGTGTGGAAAGGGAAAACCTCAACCTGGACACCACTGCAAAAACCGGCTCCAGGCTAATGCATCCAGATGAGTGTCTGACATGTGATGCAAAACTGCCCTGCAGGGTCTCCCGGGACCCAGGGCCCTGGAAATCCCGGAGCAAGAGCACACCTGGCTAGCCAAGGATGGGCGCCTCGAAGCTACAAAGCCTACAAGAAAATAAAACCCCCTGAGTGGGAGCGAGAGCAAGCGCACCCACCAAGTGGGTAAACACGGCCTTTACGGAACAGACTTAGCATGAAAAATCTCCAACGTGCCTAGCAATGAATGAGAAATTAAAGCCCTAAGAACCACATGGAACCAAGAAAAAGCAGACATCTAAGAAGCAGCCATAAGAACAGCTAAAAGGGATAGTCATTTCAGGTAAAAACGTAATAGACAAGTTAAATAGTAGGTTCAATTCTACTCAATGATTAATTTATAAACTAGAGCACAGGTCACAGAGAGGTAAAGGGAGGAACAACTTTAAGGGAAGTTGGGGACATGGAGTCAGGGGAAGGGGAAAAAAGAACACAGATCCTAATTCTAAGAAGTATCACAGCAAAAGAGAGACTACAAGGGGGAGGGTGCAAATTGAAGAGATAATTCCTAAAAGCTTTCCAATAATGATAATAATTTCTAATTTTTTTTTTTATGCAAGCACTGGGTACAGTCAGAAGCACAGGAGGGTGAGAGGATTCACCAGAGCCACAGCGGGGTACAGAACAGGCAGACTGATGAAATACACTGCTGAGGGGAGCAGCGGGTACGGCAGGAGAGGTCTGTGGCGCCATGTGGGATCCTTGCCAGCGGCTGGGGATCAAACTGGCGCTGCAGAGGCTGCAGGCAGCTTCGCAGCCCAGCGCTCAACCGCTGCGCCACCAGGGGAGGCCCAATAATAATAATTTCTAAATGACTATTCAGTTTTAAAGAGTACTCCAGGTCTTAAGCTGAGCAGCTACACACACACACACACACATACACACACACAAGTGCAACATATGAAACTAAAAACCTTCAAAGGCAACTGAAAAAAAAAAAATATATATATATCAGCAACCCAAGAGAAGGACCAAATTGAAAGTAGGCTGCTGCCACTTATATTTTTAAACTGGTCATAGAGAATACACAATATAGAACACGATTCTGAAATTTAGGCTGGTGAGAGTAGTCTAAATGGGATAATATTCTTGAAGCAGTTCAGGGAATAAACATTCCTATCAACCTAGAAATTTAAATGCAACTCAATTTTTCTTTCAGGAGTCAGAGAAAGATGAAGATATTTTTAGAAATGTTTAAGAGATCCACAAAGCGGAAGAATATTAAAGGGGGAATGAGGCAGGTGTGGATGCAAAAAGCAACGGTGAGCAAGTCGACTAGCAAAATATTGGAAAATAGAAGCAACTGTTAATTGTGAAAAACAAATCAATAACAATAATAGTTGATAAAGGCCTCCCTGGTGGCACAGGGGTTAAAGACAGTGCTATCAAGCTGCCGCCAGCTACTGCAGAACGAGTTTGATCCCTGGACAGGAAACTGACCCACATGGCGCAGCAGACCTCTCCGGTCTCACCCGCTGCTCCCCTCAGCAGCGTATTTCAGTAGATCTGCCTGTTCTGTTCCCCGCTCTGTCTCTGGCGAATCCTCTTGCCCCCTGCACCTCTGCCCTACACCCCAGTTCTTGCATGCGTAAATAAATAAATCTTTAAAAAAATAATAGTTGATAAGTCAGACTTCATTAAAATTAAAAACTTTGGTTGGTACTAATTAGTGTCAAGAATGAGAAGATAAGCCACAGACAGAAAGGAAACTTGGCGAAGGGGACTGTTCTCCAAAATATACCAGGAGCCCTTAAAACTTGACAATAAGGGGGCTTCTCTGGTGGTGACGGGGTTAAGTCTCAGCGCGATTTAGCTATCACCAGCCACTGCAGCATGAGTTCGATCCCTGGCCAGGGAGCTGACCCACATGGCGCAGCAGACCTCTCCTGTCTCACCTGCTTCTTCCCTCAGCAGTGTATTTCAGTGGATCCTCCTGTTCTGCTCCCCACTCTGTCTCTGGTGAATCCTCTCACCCCCTGCACCTCGGGCCTACACTCCAGCTCTTGTATGCATAAATCTTAAATAAAAAAAACTCGGCAAGAAGAACCAATTGAAAAATGGCCAAAGACCTTAAAGCCACCTCACAAGAGATGACATGCAGATGACAAGTGAGCACAAGAAAAGGTGTCCCAGGTCAGCAGGGAAATGCGATTAAGATATTAGGAGATGCCACTGCTCCCCCGGGAGATGGTAAAACCCCAGAACTCCAACAGCACCGATGCCGACGAGAATGTGGAGCGACAGAAGCTCATTCATTGGGGGTGAGAATGCAAACGTGTGCAGCCACACTGGTGGACAGCTGAAAGCATCTCACTGCACTAAACGTGCTTTTACACACAATCCGTCAGCAGAGGTCCTTGGCATTACCCAAAGGAGGTGAAATAGCATGCCCACACGGAAACCTGCACACGGATGTTCACAACAGCGCCATTCAGAATGGCCAGAACCTGGAAGTCCTTCCATGATGGATAAAGGATGCTGCATCCAGACCCTGGGGCATTAGTCACTGCTTTAAAAGCCACAGAAGAACCTTAACTGCATATTGTTGGGTGAGAGAAGTCGAACTGGAAAAGTTACATACTTTACATGAGTCCAACTACATGACATCCTGGAAAAACATGTAGATAGTGATTTTCTTTTTCAAAGATTTTATTTATTTTTGTGTAGAAGAACTGGGGTACAGGTCAGAGGTGTGGGGATGGGGTAGCAAGAGGATTCACAAAAGACAGAGTAGGGAGCAGAACAAGTGGATCTACTGAAGTACACTGCTGAGGGGAGCAGTGGGGAGACAGGAGAGGTCTGCTGAGTCCTGTGTGGGTAGCTCCCTGGCCGGGGATCAAACTCAGGCCATTGCAGTGGGTATTCATGGTGGTAGCACTGAGACTTAACACTTAGGCCACCAGGGAGGCCCTAGATAATGGTTTTCCATGGGGAGAATAGAGCTAGTGGTTTCCAGGAGTTAGGAGAAAGAGATGAGTAAGAGGACCACAGAGATTTTTAGGGGAGTGAAACTTCTATATTATACTATAATGTTGTGCCCAAACCCATAGACTATATAACATTCTACTTGTGTCCAAACCCATAGACTATATAACACCCACAGTGAACACTGATGGTCCCCCTCCCTGACATGACCAAATTATCGAGGAGCAAATAACAATACTCCCAGGCTAACCATTCCAGAGAGTAAACAGGGAGGAGAGAACGAAAACCCCTCAATTCTGGGCCAGGTTTGTTTAACTTTAGTAGTCAAACCAGGGAAATGAAACACGAGAAATAAGCCCTTTAGCTCATGTTCTTTTAAGAACATAGATGCAAACTGCTATGGCTGGGTCTACCTGGTGGCGCAAGGGGTTAAGACACAACCTATGAAGCTAATCGCAGCCTCTGCAGCAAGAGTTCGATCCCTGGCCAGGGAACAACCCACATGGCACAGCAAACCTCTCCTGTCTCGCCTGCTGCTCCCCTCAGCAGTGTATCTCAGTAGATCTGTCTGTTCTGTTCCCCATTCTGTCTCTGGTGAATCCTCTCGCCCCTTCCCCACCTCTGGCCTGTACCCCAGTTCTTGTATGCATAAATAAATCTTAAAAAAAAAAAAACCTACTATGGCTAAAAAGGCACCAACTTGCATCTGTCTCAAGAGGTAGTTATCAAAATTTATAACAAATATCATATTAACAGTGAAAATACAGAAAAACTCTCTAACACCTGTCAGCCAGATCACCCAAAACGCACCCCTGCTGAGCCCTTAGGACAGTGAACCCCGTGAATGTCATGCCTGGGATTAGCCACCACTGATCTTAAAATAGAGGAGCCAGTTCTCAGCACAGGTGCTCTTAAAAAGTGAGTTTTCTCCAGCTGGTCCCTGAAGAAGCCTGAGATTTCTCTGGGGGATAAGGCTCAGGCATGAGCAGGTAAAGTGAGCACCCCAAGCAGCCCCAGTGTCACCCCATGCTCAGCCATGGTGGCAAGGAGCAAGCAGTGCTGACCCGGCTTTGCCAGGACACCCCCTTGGAAGCATGTGAGGTGAAGAAGCAAGTCTTGGGGGGGCCAGGAAAACCAACAAACTTCTCCTCTCTCCCTAAGTTCTGCAGCTGAGGCTCTGGAAATTAAACTAACGAAAGATTAACAAGCTAAAGAAACAGCTTATTAACATGTGCAGCACATGTGCACGGGGGAGACTCTCCGTGATGATTGATTCAAAGGTTAGAGCTCAGGCTTTAAGTAGCTTCTTAACAACAACAAATTTGCAGGGAAATGACAACACAAAAGAAAAGGGATTTAGGCTTTTAGGGAAGGTAAATGTGGGGAGGTACACAGATGGGGACTAGTCTGGGGAGAAGAGAGGGTATATGGGGTCATGTAAGGTCAGCTACACCCATGCCCAGTCCTCTGGGCGAGCTCCGGCTGGGGACCAGGGGTGAGGCACCTTGCTGCCGCAGGGAGGGCACCTTTCTCAAGGGGCAATTTTATTTATGTCCTGCTTTTGGGTAGGACGGGGGCTTCAGCAAGCCCTACCTGCACCTGCTGTTACTCAAGTGTCTTCTCCAAACAATTCATATGCTCAAGTGGCTTACTTGGGGGTATATGCTCTGACCCCCCCCCACGTGCCTGTAAAATGAGGAGGCCTGGGCACCTTCCCTGGGGAATCTGCACCGTAAGAGTTGCGGACTCATTTTTCTAAAATTGATTTTCTTAATACAGAAAGAGCATAAAGAAGAAAGGGAAATGGTACGTAATCCCTCAGTCCAGATAATCCCTGCTGACATTTAAAAAGCATAAAAGCAACACAGCTACGTGGTTATAAATGCAAATGGAACCCAAAGGAGTCAAGTGAGAATGTGGGGTCTCCTCACCCCCCAGCCCTCACCCCACAGTCCAAGTTTCTCTTCCCAAGGCAGCTAGTGATCGTGGATGCTAATGTATCCTGCCAGGAAAAATTACATTAATACCTGGACATACATCCTTTCCAACATTTTTTTTTTTTTTACCCAAAAGAAATAATATTGCGTTCATTGTTAGTTTTGCTGAATAGAAACCGTAGCTTTTCCTACATCTGCACATTAAAAACCTACCTCATTCAAGTGGCTTTAAAGTAGGGAAGGAATCATATTTGCAACCAATACCTAAAGCAATTCTAATTGGGGGCAGGAAGGTGGGGAGTCAGCAGAACCCACTGAGGACCCACACCTGGAACACAGGTGTATTCTGGAACTCTCCCTGGTTGCCACGTCTATCCAGGCAGAGACCTTGGAAATGCCCTCTTGTCGCCCTAACCAGCAGAGCCCTGGGATATCTCTGAACTTCCTGCATTTAGGCACTGAGATCACAGTTCAAAGGGAGAAACATTCCTATCCAAACTCCGTTATCCACCTGCAAGGGTCTCGGGGGACCAGGCAGCATGAGGCTGGGGGTTATTCCTGGCTCTCTGGCTGAAGATGGTGCTGTGCCAGAGGCAATTCATTCATCTGCAGAGCAGACCCCCAAATCACCTCTCATCCATTTCCCACCTTGGCTCAAAGCACCAGTGAAAGAAGCAGCCAAGAGGCTGGTCCTACAGAGCCCAGATGCGCTGCAGACACAGAGCCCTCTCTCTGTTTGTCTGGCCATGCTCTGCTGCAGATTTTTGGCTGACTGTCAAGTAGCTCTAAGATAACACTGCTACTGACTGGCCTGAAGCATCACTTGCGGTCTCACTTATCTTTTAATTGGAAAAAGTTTATCTGCTAATGAGCCTCCGACATCCTTCACTAATTATCTGAATAGCCAAGCGACCTCCCTTCCCTGGTTGCAGAGAGGGCGCCTATCTCCGAGATCTGCAGGTGGTGCAGGAAGGAGCCAGGCCCTTCCAGGATGATGGTTTTGCTCCTGTCCTGGTGCAGCGTAGGGGGGGGTTTGGGGGTGTGGGGGAAGAGGTCTATGATCCCTCCCTGCAGACAGAGTTCTGGAGGTAAAGGGAACTGGAACCAAGAACCACACCCCAAATGTCTGTACCATCTGGGGGTGTCTCCTGCTCTCTACCTGCATCCCACCACCATTCTCAGGGGTACGGGATACATCTGCTCCCCGGGGTGGTGAGCTGGGCCTGGCAGGCACCACTACCAGCTCTGCCAGAACCTCATACTCGACGTTCTCAGGAGCAGTATACTGGGAGCTGGTGGGTGCGCCTCGCTGGCTGAGCATAGCTGAGAAAGCGGGTTTGCAGAGCTAGCAACACAGAAAGGAGAGACCTGGGGGCCGAGCAGAGTTGAGTGAATAAACACACGCCAGCTTTGCAGATCCTAATTCCAGTGCCCACAAGGCTGATCCCATCACCCTTGGACTCTGTGAGCTTTGACTAGGCTGAAGTGGGGTTCCCTCCCTTTCAACCACAAGCTCCTTTCTTGATTAAGATGAAACTGCAGCTGAAATACAGCCTTGGCAGCTGAGGGTGGGACCAGAGAGCAGCAGCTTGGAAATGCCAGGTAAATGCTTGCCCAGGGAGAGGAGGCCTCTGGGACAGGCAAGTGGGATGAGAGAAAAATCCAGAATGCACCCTGCACTTCCCACCAGATGCAGGTCCATCGCTCCTTGCTCCTGCCCCAGATCCGAGCAGTGCAGCTCATAAGTGTGGGGCTATGTGGCAGGAAAGCTCCCTCCCCAGCAAGTTGGCTGCCCAGAGGATGCACCGGGGAGCTGACGTGTCCACCCGCAAGGCTGTCTTAGAGATGCAAGCAAGGCCCACCCAGGAGGAAGGGCAAGTGCTGCTGCCTGGTAACTCAAGGGTCTGGAAATCTCTCCTGCTTTGCAGGCAAAGGGGCTGGTACAGCAGCCAGAAGCTATCAGAAAGAAAAGTTAGGGGCCTGTCTCGTTTCATGTTCAAATCTTGCTTCCAAAGGAACCACAGGAGACAGCGCAGAGGGGAAGGGTGAGGCATGAGCCAGCGAGTAGAGGTGCTTTTGATGGAGGATGGAGACAGGGTGCTGTCTGTATGCCTAGCAAGTGCCCCCCTCCCTCCCCACACACTAGATATGATGCAAGGGGACAAACAGTTCAGCTGGGACCCAGGCACTTCTAATTCTTTCCCCTGATGTGGTCTAATCAGTTCAGACCCCAGAGACAGAGGCTGCACCTCGAATAAACAGCAGGGAAGGAGGGAGCTTCACGATCAGACCCAGGCGGGTCAATACATCTCAAATGTGGAAGCCAAAGGACACACAGCAAATCTCTGCAGAGGAGGGAGAGAAGGAAATGGGGCTATTTTGGGGAAGGTGACGCCGGTGCAAATAGATTGGATGCTGGAGCAATACTGGAGGGCTGGGCCAGGGGGAGTCACAAGGAATGTAATTAAGTACACTGTATACATTATTTTAAATCCCATTCACATTGATGCTTTAAATATTCCACTCAATTCATCATTATTGAATTAGCAGGCAAAGCTGCAGGGTAAAACTCCAACCCAAGGTTTAATTACACTCAGGCAGACTGGAGCATTTTTCATGTCCCCAAGAGCTGCCAGAGGAGAAAAATGCAGCTTTCTTAACAGCCAGGATAATAGGCACCTTTGTGGAGACAGCTGCCACTCTCTGAGGGCTTCCTAGCAGGGGAGAGGGGCCATGGGCCCCGCTGAGGTTCTCCAGCACGTGCCAGTAAACTTGCAAAGGGGGACAATTTCATGGAAAAGCTATTCAAATCCAGAGATGCCAACTGCTCCACAATCTGTCCATCCTTCCTGTTCTCTGCTCCTATCAGTGTACAAGTGTGCCACACACGTGCACACATGCACATGTACACACACACACATGCTGCACATGCCCTGATATGTCTGCAGCTCCGACACATCACCCAGTGAGTGTGTGTTCATATATTAATGATTATTTATCCTGGAGTCAGCGTCTCTGTCCTCACTCACGCCTTCTTTTTTCCTGAGATCATATTCAAGGCTGGCTGTGTTGGTAGCTCTTTCTGTAAGGGTCAAACTTAAACCTAGAATTTTTTATTCCTTTTCATTCTCTTGAACATCATCGTCCTCTGTCATGTTCAAAATCTCCCCATCACTGGGAGAAGGGGAAGGCAGAATGATGATGATGGAATGAAGAAGACATATAGCACACACATTTTTATCCAGCTCCTCGACGTCGCCTCGATTTTTACATGGAAAAGATGACTTTTGCCTCAGCTACAAACTGCTATGCATCACAACATACATGTGAAACCTAAAACTATAAAACTTCCACAAGAGAATAGAAGACGGTGTCTTTGTTACCTCTGGTGAGGCAAGATAATCTAGATCTTACAGAAAAGCATGCTTATTAAACAAATAATTGAACAGTTGACTTGATAAAATTAAAATCTTTTGCTCTTCAAAAAGACACTGTCAAGACAATGAAAAGATGAACTGGGATATTTGCAAATCACATTCCTGATTAAAGGACACACCTAGAATATACAAAAAACTCTCAAAACTCAATTGCCAGAAAACTATTCAGTTTTAAAAAATGGGCAAAGGTTTTCAACAGACCTTTCACCAAAGAAGATATGTAGGTGGTATATAAGCATGTTAAGAGATGCTCAGTACCAGAAGTCTCCAGGGAAAGCAAGTAAAACCACAGGAAATATCATTATTGATATTGAGCTAAAATGATGAAGACTGACAATACTAAGTGTTGATGAGGGTGTGGAGGAACTGGAACTCTGCTGACTGCAGTCTAAAAGGGTAGAACCACTTTGGCAGTTTCTTAAAAACTTAAGCAGACACCTACTATATAATCGAGTCATTCCACTCCTACACACCAAAAGAAATCCAAGTATATGTCTCTACAAAGACTCATATGGAAATGTTCACTGCACCCTTTCTGTAATAACTCCTAACTGAAAACAACCCATATGCCTGTTAATAAGTGGATGGATAAACAAACGTTATATATGCACGCACACATATACACAGGTATACAAATTATACATATATATATATATATAGGTAGATACATGCACACATACACAAACACACACACTAAAATACAACTACGCAATAAAAAGAAATCATCCTACTTGTGGTTATGGCTTCATAGATGTACACATGTCAAAATTTATCAAATTGTACCCTATAAATGTGCACAGTTTATGGCATGTCAAGTGTACCTCGAACAAGCTATCACAATTTTTGGAAAATTCAGGGCTGAAAAATGTTAACTAATTTTCTTCTCGGTGGCATTTCCAGGGCCTCTGGATGCTAAGCGGGCATTATTACTCTGCCAGAAGAGAACATTATACATGTCATTTCCCAAACATTCTCTACCACAGAATCCTTTCCCCTTCCACTCCTGTAATGAGTGTTTCATGGAACTGGCTCATGTTAGCAAATATGGCACAATCTGTGGTTGATTTAGAAATTGCTAAGCAGCAAAGGAGAAGAAAATGCTGCTAAATTGTCTCTAGAATGAGAGAGGTCCCGATTTCATAAAACCTCCTCCAATATATGTGAAAATGCTTGTACTTTCACAGGCTGCCTCTCTCTGCTGGTTTTCTCCCCAGTGTCTACTTTTAAAGAGAAGCTAGGCCTCCCTGGTGGCACAAGTGGTTAAGCAAGGCACTGTGAAACTATCCGCAGCCTCTGTAGCACCAGTTCGATCCCCAGCTGGGGAGCTACCCATATGGTGCGGCAGACCTCTCCTGACCCACCTGCTGCTCCCCTCAGCAGTGTATTTCAGTCAATCTGCCTGTTCTACTCCCCGCTCTGTCTCTGGTGAATCCTCTAACCCCTGCACCTCTGGCCTGTACCCCAGTTCTTGTATGCATAAATAAATCTTAAAAAAAAGAAAGAGAGAGAAGCTACTAGCTCAGATTTACAGGCCTGTTTCATTCATGCATCTTTCAACATCTGCCGGAGGTGGCTGTGCTGTGAACACAACAGAAGAGTGAATTACCTGAGCACTCAGAGGATGACATTCTAAGGAGACCATCAAAAGAGTCAACTTCTTCAGAAAGCACACCATCCACACCCACAACTCAAAAGCCAGGGGAAGGGGACACTCAGGAGAGCCAAGAATGAGGGTGACAAGGAGCCTTCCAAGCTCCCGGGACATGTGAGCGTGTTGCTGATGAGATGGCTCTGCCGGCTCCAGGACAGCCCCACGCAATATCTTTGAACCAGAGGGAGAAGCTGCCCGCCCTTCCCTTCACTCACGCAAGCCACTTAACGTAATCGCTTAACCCAGCATCCCTCGCGGCACATGGAGCAGCCCTCACCGGCCAGGAATAACACCTGACTTCAGCAGGCCGGGATGGGCTACCTTATCTCTTTCTTCCTTCCCTCCTCACATCATTGTTAACTTTGAACAGTATTTGATTTCTGCCCTCGGGTGCCGTCCCCAGAGTTTCTCAGTGATGATTTCATGCCTGCTGGAGGCAAAAGCAGCTTTGCAGCAGGATTATCGAGGGGTGCATCGGTCGGCCTGCTTCACCCGGCAGGGAGACTCCACGGAAGCACAGACCTGAGCGAGTGAAGCTGCAGAGAACTCAGCCAGGCCGTGCCCATGCTGAGCAGTACCTGTGCCCTTAACACACGCAGAGTGAGTGTGCCGAGTGCACCTGGGCCCGCGGGCCTGGGGCTGCCATGCCTCTGTGTACCAGCTCTGTTTCCTCACACTCCTTCTCTTTCAGTCCTCTGTAAAGCCACAGAGGGCTGAGGCCAGAATTGGGCTGCAAATCACAGAGAGGAACCACATGGCACAGCCATTGTCACTCGGCCAGCTCAGGCCAGGCCAGGGTGATAGTCATGCAGCACCTGCCACTCCGCACCACCAGTAGGACACAAAGCGTCTCAGGTGTCACGGAGGCGGAAGCGGGCAGTGAGTTACAGGCCAGGAATTCCAGAGTCGACTCTGGTCTGCTGGTAGATGGGATGGTGCTTGGTGAGTCGCTGTCTCCTAAGGCTTGACTGAGACATGGCTCTCATCAACGAGATGTCAGGGGAAACAGCCACCCAAACATGTTGGGTGCCAGCCTCGTCCAAACAATGTGGTCCAGAGGAAAGCGGCAAAGACACTCCTTACTCTGGGGAGAGGGAAAAGCCATCCTTGGCAGGTGGAAGATGGGGGTGTGACCTCCCGTTGGATGCAGTAGTGGCTGGTCTTCAGGCTGACTCTGCCCAAGAAAGGAGACTGGACCACAGTGCCCTGGCCTGGCCTGATGGGCTGGAGAAAGCAGCATGTCTTCCCGATGGCCACGTGCCACTGGCTAGGTGTCTGGCTACTGCCCGGCCATCTGCAGGGCTGGCACACGACTGCTCACTGTAGTCAGACTATGAACCGTTGGGGCATCATTGTCACCCACCCTGTTCTTCCTCCACTGTAGAGCAAGATTGTGCGCATAGTCTTTAGTGTGAAAATGGGGGATTACATCTAGCCCCCGTGAACCAATGGGCCCTCGGCTCCCTCAGTGTTCCTGGGAAGGAGCAGGCCCCTCATCGAAAGCCGCATTTGGCTTTGGGTTTGCCAAGTAACCTTCTGCCCGAAACCATCAGATCTGGCATCATAATAAGCAGACTGTGTTGCTGTTTCGATATATAAATAGGAAAGTTCTGGGGCCTGTCTGGAACAGTACATTTTAAGAGAAAGGAAAACAAGAAACAAACCGAAACTTAAGAAATGGATAAAGAGGCGCCCCGTGTTCCCGCGTGGGGCTGTCACGCTCAGAGCTGCAGACTCAGTCCAAACGATTAGCTTTCATGGAACTCCAGGCAAGGCAACAACCCCACTTGAAAACTGGACAAAGAATCAAAAACTCATCTGGAAAATGAAAAATGCCTAATGAGCAGGAGGCCTCATTAAGTAGATGACAAAACAGTCATTGTTCCAACAGATCTTTCTTGCTATTGAAGGAAGACGCGCCATGTCCTTCAGCTGTGCCATCACCCAGCAGCCCATTCAGCAAAGGCACAAGATGTTTCCAGAGCACCAGCGAGACGTGGCGTCTCAAGGACGTCTGATGATACTTGTAGGTTATCAGAATAGAAGGGATTTCCTGGGGGCCAGATTTGGGTTCTCAAATCAGGTTTCCCCTGCTTCTTCAGACCACCTGTGCTGTAGCTTCCACTTCTTCAACTATTTTCAGATTAAAAGGCTCGACAGGGAGCCTGCAGTCTCCATGCTTCTGACTCAGTGAAGCTTCCTATTCATTCCAAGCAAGGGCTGGAATCTATTCCAAAGCTGAGATGAATTCTGCCATCTTCCTTACCTCCCTCTAAGAGGTCACCTCTCACAGTCACCTGACGCTCACCTAGACCCTTGGCCCATTCGTTGAAGATGTAAGCACCGTAACTAGTGACATCGCTGTTCATGTAGATACACCATCCAATGGTTTGGTTTCTGCCCCTGATTTGGTTCCTGACCGGCCAGCCCTTCAGTGAATTTGTCCTAAAGACTTATTTGGCCAAATAATCCTAACAGTGTTACTAATAAAGGAGCTACTCCAAAATCTCCACTGCAGGCATCCCCGGTGGCTTTCTCCAGCCTCTTATATTTCTAGCTCTTTTCTTCTGAACCTTGCACCCAATCATTCTTTCTTGCCACTGGCATTCTACTCCACTGGCCCACCCACCTTTTCACCTCCCCTAGGATGTCCCTGCTGACCAGGATGCTCCCTCTAACAGGGATGCTCCCTCCATCAGGATGCTCGCTCTGACCAGAGTGCTCCCTCTGACCAGGATGCTCCCCTCCATCAGGGTGCTCCCTATGACCAAGGTGCTCCCTCTGACCAGGGTCTTCCAGCTCCTCTCCGCAGAGAAGGTAACCCTTTCAATGGTTCCCTCTCCTCTTTCCAAGCCACCTTCTCAGAGAAGCCTTCCCTAACCAACTTATGTAAAATAACAGCCCATCACACTTCCATCTAAGCACTCCACATGATTTTCCCTACAGAATCAATGAATCTTTGCCTATTATCCATGTCCCATCCCCACCGGACCCACTGGATGTTAGGCCAATGAGGAGGGACACTTTTTAGTATGCTGATATAGCTTTGGATTTAGGATGACACCACACACACACTCAATGAGTAAGTGGGTAAAGGCATCAATCGATTCAGCAGCTGAGGAGCTGGATCCCTGCAGTGGTCACCTAGCTCTTGCACTCCGTCAGAAGGGGCGGCTGCGCAGCAGAGCAGAGGGAGCACGTCAAAAACTGTCTTCATGTCCATGGCCTCTAACCCACCAAGGAAACACCCACAGAGGGTGAGTCCCAACAAGGGCTGTGTACCCCATTCTTTCATCCACCTGGGCGTCCATCCGGTGCTGTGTTTGCAGAGGGTGGCTCTGGGCGGCTGAGAGCTGTCAGCGTGCAGAGCCAGGAACATCTCCCATTGCCTCGATGGCTCCCTTCCTGCCTCCAACAAAAACAGTCGCTGCAGCTGTAATTTTCTGTTTAGGTAACATCTTATTTGCATGCCGAAACCATGTCCTTTTTCCCATTACTGATGTGAGAGATTGCTTCTCTCTAATTATGCTGCAGGCACTCAGGGACTGGAAAGAGCAGAAAATATGTCAGGAACAAATTACAAATTGTGGCTATTCGGAGACATGCTTGCCTGGACGCCAGCAAAGGTAGAAAGTGGGGGATCGTTCGTTTAAAAGGCCAGTTCTCTTCAGCAGACCTCTGCTTCTCTTTGTTCTTTCAGCCCTAACTAAATAGAAACCTAAACCATAAATACCAACGTGCTCATGAAAACAGAAATTATTTTTCCCCATCTCTTGATCATTTCATGTGTGAGTTTAGAAAGGAAACTTTCCCCTAACTGCTCCGGCGCCGCCTTGGAAACTCCACTTCCTTCCACTCAAGTCACCTTTAAAACATGCTGGCTTTTTCTGCTTTTGTATCTCAAGAGCTGGAACATTCTTTCTAGCCTTCTTTCCAGCCTGACTTGTCTGAGTCAGGTCTGGATAATTATTCTCTGGACACTGAGATAAGGACACTGTGCGTGAGCTGGAGGGTTTTGGAGGACAAGACTCTGGGACTAAACTTTTTTTTTTCCCTACATCTCAAACTCTATGAAATTTTAAGGTTATTGAAGGGTCTAAAATATGTGTCTTTGGGGCCTCGCTGGTGGTACAAGGGGTTAAGCACAGCACTGTTAAGCTATCCACAGCCTCTGCAACATAAGTTCGATCCTGGCTGGCCAGGGAGCTGACCCAGATGGCGCAGCAGACCTCTCCTGACTCACCCGCTGCTCCCCTCAGCAGAGTATTCCAGTGGATCCGCCTGTTCTGCTCCCCACTCTGTCTCTGGTGAATCCTCTCACCCCCCATATGTCTGGCCCATACCCCAGTTCTTATATATATAAATAAATAAATCTTTAAAAAAGAAAAATAAAATATGTGTCTTTGGTAGCTGTACAGAACTTTCGACATACTAACTCCAACCCAGTACCTTCATGAGCACTTCATGGGCATGAGCAAACATGGCAGCCCTACCCATCAGCAAAAGACCTGTCACTCACTGACTGTGGCTTGGATTTAGGACGAGAGGTCTTTCAAGAGCCTTCTGGAACCATCACTAGCCTACACAGAGAAGCTTCTAAGCTCCTTAGAAGGCATGATCTACTCAAAGTCCCATACTGCAAAATGACTTTGCCCACGTCATCGGATCTAAGCTTGTCCATTCAGAGTAAGTGCTGGGAAGTAGCCAGGTACAGGTGTGCTCTAGAGTCAAACAGAGGCAGAGGAGGCCCAAGAGTCAAAGAAAACTCCAATTTCTTATGTGGCCCAAATACACACTGGCTAGTATAGGGCAAATCTTTCTTTTCCCATAAAAAATGAAGGAGTTGGCCAATTTGCAAATAGATGCTTTTAAAGATGCAGATGGGAACGGGGCAGTCACACGTCTATCGTACTGCTGCCTATATGTTATATATACATATTTAATATAATATATAAAATAGTATATTCACTAAGAAATGTCGCTTTCGTGCTTTCTCACATCTCACCAAATAGCTTCATTCCACTTCTGAGCCTTTGACACCAGTGTTGAGTCATCAGAAATACTTTCTGAGTCATCAAACAGTTTCCAACAGCACGTAACTGTGACTTTCATCTCATTTTTACTTTTATCTATTACGTTCTTCCTGAAAGAAAAGGCTAAGGTGAAAAGGGGATCTTTTGGACCCGCTGAATAAAAGTGACTGTCGGGAAATCAAATAAAAATATCCAACAAGAGACGGACACTTGATTCCGACTCCATGAAAGCAAGCCTGGCTGGACAATCGAAGTGGGAACCTCAGCCCACATGCTCGAGGCAGAGCTATGAGCCTGGGTGGGATCCCCAGGGAAGAATATGATCAAAAGGGAAAACGGCTGCTGGTGACATTCAAGGGGGAAACAATAAATCGAATGGCCAGGCAAAAAAAGAGAAACGCAAAGGGAGATTGGCAAGATACCGGCAGAAAGGTAGGAAGAATCTGAACTGGGAAGAAGTGGTGTCCTAGACGTGAGGGGGAGACGTTTTCGAGAAGAGGGAGGTGGAGACTAACATACGGGGGACTTAGCTCGATGCCACCATTTTCCATCGGATTTGCTGATTAGGATGGGGATGAGAAGCGAGGAAATGAAAACGGCTCGTGTGAAGCTCTATTTCCAGAAGTTGTGTTGAAAAGATGAGAAGAGAAAGTGGGTGCAGCTCGGGACGGGGCAGGATGAGGGAAGACCCCTATTCAAGGTGAAGGACATGAGAGTCTACAGGATGGCGACAGAGCGAAGGAGAAGGAGGAAGCAGAGGGAGAAGGGATTGTTGTTGGGAGAAGGTGGGAGGGAGGCAGCCAGGAGAAACGGCGGCTGGCTAATAAGTGGGGACATCTGGAGCAAGGGAACTGCAAGTTGAGGGTGTCCTCGCCTTACTGTCTGTGTCTGTATTTTCTTAGGTGCAATGCCTTAACCACGCAGCCATCCCACGGGCATTATAGTCTGTATTTTCTGGGTGAAACTGGAAGGATGTTAGCTAAGACCAGGAGGGGGAAGATTAAGAAGTGGGCTTCAGGAATCTGGTGACTCTCTGAGCAGCCACCACATACACCCCAGTGGAAGGAAGGGAGGAAATGACCATTTCTTGAGGCCTACTGTGTGCTGGGCAACGTGCTAGGTGTGATCAGAAAGGCCCAAATTCTGGAGAGCTGAATCTTGGGGGCTGACCAATACCTGAGTGATTTGGACACCCCCACCCCCACCAAAACAAACACACAAAGAAAAATTTAAAAAGCTGGAAAGGCCCAAAGAAAATTCCCGAGCATAGCTGGCGCATGCCTGACCCCTACCCACTTCCCCACCTCCTCATCCTCTGGGCTTGACACCTGTTGCTGGAAAACCTATCCTTGCCAATCCCCCTCACTTCAGGATTCAAGTCTCCGTCCAATGTCTTTCTTGAATATTCCATCCAAAATACCCTCCCAGGTACTCTCTGGCCTTTTCCAGGCTTTATTTTATTTCTGTCTCTGACTCTATCTCTGATCGACTTTACTAAACATAAAAGTTTACGTATAAACATATTCAAACACATAATATATGTCACCAATATATCGTGATTATTTTACT
Source organism: Talpa europaea (assembly GCF_964194135.1). Lineage (NCBI taxonomy): Eukaryota > Metazoa > Chordata > Mammalia > Eulipotyphla > Talpidae > Talpa > Talpa europaea. The sequence continues at coordinate 131,089,897 of NC_140074.1, forward strand.
ACAATTTTGGACTTTCATTTTTATGAAGGTTTTTAATGTTTTGGATCTGTCTTGCCCACTGGCCCATGAAACGGGGTCACTGCTGGTCTGTGCCAGGGACGCAGTAGGTGCACAGTAAACACCTGCTGAATGAGAGCTAGGAGAGAACACTGCAGAGACATGAATCTTGACTTTTTACCAAGGGCTGCACAGAATAAAATGAGCTTCCATGGCAATGCAAGGGAAAGCATTTATAACTTTCCTTTCTAATTACAATAGTTATTGGGGGACCAGAATAGATGACAAAGAAAAATATAGCATCTCCTCTTGAGAGTCTTAGGAGGAAAAAAAATGAGACAATTACCTTCCTGGGGTAGAAGAAGGATGAAGAGAAACCATTTAATAACATTGTATGGTCCCTTCCAGATTGAAGAGTCGATTTCCCCATTGATTTGGGGTGATTTCCTCCCTATCTTTTCTAAGTGAACAGTAGACTAAATTGAATCTCTTGGCTCCAGGGTTAAAAGAGGCTATAAATTTCCATGGACCTGAGTTTAGTTGAGATGACACAGCCACAGACTAGGCTGGGTCACATAGAGTTTGGGGAGCTGGGAAGCACTCCGTATGACACTTGAAGAAGACTTCTTGCTCACAGCTCACCTTCCCCCCAACAAACAGACTTGCAGGATCCTGAAGCCAAGCTGCAGGGGGGCAAGGAGGGGCGTGGCTGGTCCCTCGCTACCAGCAATGCCTTTTCCAGGGTAAGTTCTCCAAGGAAATGGGGGCTTCATAATTGACAGCTGTGACTTTGATTTCAAATACTGTGCCCATCACTGAGGGCTTCTGTGCCTTTGTGAAAGTGATCATTTTTACAAAGTTCTAAGAAACTTTTCACCCACTTCTCTCCTCCTCCAAAAAAAAAAAAAAAAGAAGAAAAAGAGAAAAGAGACTCAACACTGAGGATCGTAAGAGTAAGAGCTCCATGGCGTAGGAAGTGCCTCTGCTCTACAGGATACACAACTTGTCCTTTATTTTTTTTCTATTTTATACATTTTTACATCATTTTTCATTTGTGCACTATGTATGCATTTTCACCGTGGTTATAGTCCCCATTCAATTCCCACCCCCCTTGTTTTGATCCTACTCCCTCCGCCCCACAACTTGTCCTTTCAATGGCAGTCCTGCCAGATCCTGAGAGTCTGCGAGAAATGGGGGATGAGGTGGGTGTGGGAGGGAGAGCTTTATATGGCTGTCAGAACCCTCCACACACGTTAGGAAAACCCTGGTGCCAGAGAGACTGGAACAGAATCTGGTTCAGCCCATGATGTCACTGCTCCACCCGGTGTAGGCAGAAGAGGGGTCAGAGACCAAAGGAGGCGGGTCAGTCAGTTCAGGGCAGGAAGAGGGTAAGTGGTTCTCGGGCTGCCGATGTGCTTCCTGCCCCAGTACAAACACTGCCTCCGACCTGGTGCTGTTGCAGGTGATGGACAGACATGACCCAGCACCTGACCCTGAAGAACTCAGCAGGGAGCTCACGCACGTGTAAATTCACACAGGACAAGACAACAACTGGAGATGATGCTGGACAGGCGGGAACACACTGCGGAGGGAAAACAGGAGGGGGAGCAGATCGCTCAGCTGAAGGAGTCAGAGGCACTAAGTCTTGAAGAGCGACCCTGAAATGGCCCAGCAGTGGGGCACAGGTGGGGAGCAGAGGTGCCCGGGGTACCCACAAAGTGGTGTGAGGAGGGCACTGCAGGAGGTGAGCTGGGGGGGCGGGTTGAAGGCCACTCAGGGCGGCTGCTGAGGGAAGCTGGGGTTGGGACATGATCATATAAGTGGCCGAAATGGCTGAGGGCGCGCTCTGTGAAGGTGGGGCCACGTTTATCCTGCTGGTTGCTGTTTCCCAAGTACGCGGCACAGCGACTGATAAATAGCCATAGCTTTGTGATTCACCAGACTGCTTCTGGGGTTCTTCTGAGGTCAGTGTCGCTGGGAGCACAGCTGGGAATGAGAGGAGAATGTGAAAGAAGAGGCAGTGCAGTGTCAGCAGGGCGGGGGCACAGGAGGGAGGCGGGCAGCTTGGAAATACAGTCCTGGGGTGTCGGTGCCAGAGAGAAGGAACCTCTCCTCCCACCCCCCACCACCAGCACTGGCAGCTACAACGGGCCAAGCACGTCTCCAGACACACAGTTCCCACCAAGAGAAGCTCTTCTGTTGTGCCCCTTGAGAAAAGTAAAGCTGCTCAGTTGTCAACCATCCATCACCCACCACGAGCCCTCCATTTCTAGTTTCCTCTTTGCATCTCGACTCTCTCTCTCTGCTTCCAAGTCTGTGCTCCCCACCACGGTTTGCTCCGAGTCCACAGGAAGAAAAATCCATTTGAACATTACCTTCAGCAAAACCCAGTGGAGAGAATTCAATAAATTCTCTCTCTGTGAAGAATGACTGGAAAGGGGTATTTTATTTAGCCAAATACTGTAGTTAAATGAAAATTGCTAATATAGATCATACACAAATTGCCAGTTTTGAAAGAATTAGTGCTTAATAAAGTGCATATAATCTCAAAGCCCTATTAAAGGTTTTTTTTTCACGGTGTGCGTGCGTGTGTGACTCAGAATCTTAAAATCAACAGCCTTTCGCGAATGGAACTTAGGAAAACTCAGTTCTCAAGTTACACGATTCTTCTATAGATAGAATATTTCCAAGAGATTAACAGAAGCACATAAAGTCACCCAAAACCAAGGAGATTTCATTTGAGGAATCCACATCACTCCTTCATTCTCTCAGCAAGTATTTTTTTTAAAGATTTATTTATTCATGCATACAACATCTGGGGTACAGGCCAGAGATGTGGGGTTTACAGGAGTCACCAGAGACAGCGTGGGGAGCAGAACAGGTGGATCCACTGAAATACACTGCTGAGGGGAGCAGCAGGCGAGACAGGAGAGGTCTGCTGTGCCATGTGGGTTGCTCCCTGGCCAGCTGGGATCGAACTCGTGCTGCAGAGGCTGGGATTGCTTTCAGCAAGTATTTTTAATGCTGTCCCTGCGTCGGTCGCCAAAAGATGAATGGACACCAAGCAGTATTTCCCCGAGGAGTTCACAGAGAGGGACACAGATCAATCGGAACAATGTTTATAGCACATCTGTTCCTGCCATCACAGAAGACGGAGAGAAGACAGAGGAAGTATCTGTCCTGCCTGTGCTTGGGAGGGGGGAAGGAAAGGTTTATGGGTGCCCCCTGCTTTTCCAAAGTTCACATGACACCACTTGGTTATTCTGAGACCCACTTTAGTACCTGTTTCTACGAACCAAAGAAACACAGTGGACTTCTGCATTTATGCCAAAGGTGACAAGCAAAAACACCATTCAGGGTTGGTTTTGTAGCAGCCGTTCCAGGAACACCGACAGCGAGAGAGGCCCTGCCAGGCCCTTCCCTGGGAACACCTTACACGGGCTCTGTGTGGATCACAGCATTTCTGCTTTTACTGCATGTTAGTGTTATTTTAGGGTTGGTTTGGTTGTTTTTTTTTTTTAATGTGTTCTTTTGGCATGATCTGGTATTATTTTTGATTCTGGGAAACACCCCAAATTTTCCATATCAATGAATAGCATTTGTTTCTTCACTTTACACCATTTTGGCTTATGAAAGGTTTTCCAGGTATGCTCTACTCTCAGTCAGAGGGGGAAACAGTACTTGGGACTTGATACTTTAAAAAAAAGTCCTCTAAAGGGCCTCCCTGGTGGCGCAAGGGGTTAAGCACAGCACTGTAAAGCTATCCTCAGCCTCTGCAGCACAGGTTTGATCCCCAGTCCAGGAGCTGACCCACATGGCACAGCAGACCTCTCCTGTCTCGCCTGCTGCTCCCTTCAGCAGTGTATCTCAGTAGATCTGTCTGTTCTGTTCCCCACTCTGTCTCTGGTGAATCCTCTCACCCCTCTCACCTCTGGCCTGTACCCCAGTTCTTGTATGCATAAATAAACATATTTTTTAAGTCCTCTAAGGTGAATGGGAGCACTCCAGGAGGACAAATCTGGAAAGGATCAAAAGCATGGTAACCGGCCTGGAAGCTACTGTGATCACTCCTGGGAGAGATGCCAGAGGCCCACATGCAGGGAGTCCCAGTGGGAACTCAAGGAACCTGCTGGGCCTTGCAAATGAAGGACAGGAGGCCACCTGCAATTGGCGGCCACCAGCCACTTGCATCAGTAGATTCAAACTAAACAAAATTCAAGCTAAACAAAATCTAAATTGTATCAGTCGTAACAGTCACATCTCAAGTGCTCAGGCCTGGACAGTACAATGACTGGATGTTTCTATCATCATCAAAAGGTCTCCTGGACAGCACCGCCCTAGAAGAGCCAACTGTCTCAGGCTGGAGGCCAATGCTGCTGCCACTCGGAGGAAGGACCAAGAAGCAACAGGGTTTGGGGAAGCTGATAAGCTCAGTGCTGGACACCGAGTGTGATGGAGACTGTGCCACCCCAGCGCAGGGAGAGAGGCCTGGCTGGCGACACAGGGCTGGAAGTCAGTGGCGAACAGAGAGCCGCTGAAGCATCAGGCACAGAGGAGATGACCCAGAAGAGGGCAGAGCATGGAACCTGGGAGAGGGCGAGGCGACCTCTGATCCATAGATTGAACAGCATCCACAGAACCATCAGAGCAGAGGGAGGAAGCAAGAAAAAGGCCAGTGAAGCCAAGGATGAAGAGTGTTCAATGAGTAGAGGAACAGTCAAGTGAATTAAACGTAGCAGGAAGCAATGAAGGAAAGACCCCCAGAGTCACCTTAGACCAGGTCCCAGTGGACAGTGGCTTTCACACTAAGCACATAAGGAAATGTTTGCTTTCAACTGGCAACCCCCAACGAAATGGGGGACCCTGAGAATTTCTGAGGGGCAGAATCATCCAATCTCATGAAGCGCACAAATAATTTACCAGGACAGCATAGGTCCCCAGAGTTACAGAATCCACCCCGAGTTACACCACTGCTCTTAGGAAAAAATGTCTCATCCCTGTCAGCACCCGAGGACAGCCCCGAGCAGCCCAGAAAGAGCTAGGCATGAGTTCTGGGATTCTCCCCTGCCCTGAACCAAACCCAAGAATCCCAGCAATGTCCTGTTTAACCTGAGTCACTGTGGTCAAGCTCATCTGATGAGGGGATACTTTCTCCATTTATTATCTACTCACGGTGGAATGGGCCCTGGGAAGACTGACTGAGAAAATGGTCCAGGGGCTCTTAAACTGGGCTTCAGAGGCTCAGGGCCTGCCCAAAATGCTAGGGAAAAAACTGTGTACTTGTTTCTCTTAGGGCACAGGGTCCTCAGCTTCCACTAAATTCCAACAAGGCCATGTGGACCAAGGTGAAGAATCACTGGTCTACGTCAAGTTCCTCACTTGCAAAGCTTAGGCTCATAGAGCCATTTGTTCAAGTCTTCCCAAAGTTACTGCAGGAGGCTGGACTAGTACCCGAGCCTCTGAGCATCTGGAAACTTGCAGTCAGTGTCCTGGCAGGTGCAGCCACCGCCCACGGGACCCCTTGGGACTTCCATTCACAACTTGGTGCAAATTCTTTTCTCTTGCTGGATACATATTAAAACCCTCTTCTAAAATAGGTCACAGAGTAATTGTACCTTTATAAATACGCTTTATATGCATGGGCACACACACACACACACACACATTAAAATAATATTGCCACCCACACCGTACAGATTTGGAAATGAACAGCTTTTAAAAACTGGCTGAAGCAGGTTGATTGTAAACAGCCTGTGCCCTCCCTCACCTTGAATCTGTGATGTTCATGTCTGAGGAGGCAAAGTGGTCCTGACTCCCTCTATGCATGAAGCCCCCTGTTCCCCCAACTCCATGCAACAGAACAAAACAAGTCCCCCCACACACACACACACCCCGTGAGAGTTCCCCCCAAGCTGTGTGACAGCTCTGTGGAAGAACTGACCTCAGGGAACTGATAACCACAGAACAGGGGGTCCTGCAGCCACTCCTCCGGGAGGCCACTCTTCCGTGCCCTTTCCGCTCTGCTCTGTCCCTCTCTGTCCTTAGTACTTGGGCAGGAACTCGCCAGTCAGAACTGGACCAGGGCTCAAGTCCAAGTCCTTCTCTGGGCCCCAGAGCTGTCATCTTCCTGGGTCTTTCAATTTCTGGGTCTTTCAATTTCTGGGTCTTTCAATTTCTGAGTCTTTCAATTTCTGAGTCTTTTAATTTCTCTGAATCGCCTGGTTTTTAAGTTGGTGTCATTCTTAGCTTTGCTGTTTTTATTGATGAGGGTTTTGGGTTTTGTTTTTTTTTTTTTAATCCCTCTGACTGCTTTCAGAATTTTTCTCTGATTTTTCCATAGTTTGAAAATTATATGCCTGGTTCGGTAGATAGCAGATGTGTGAATAAGGGTATTTCATTCAACATTATTTTATTATAAAGGTGATGAAAAAATAAATTACATCCTGGCCGTCATGGAGGCCACAGTGATTCCAGAATTGCTTTCCTTATCCTGGTTTCATTTAAAGTTAGAGTTTACAGGAACTTATCTGCAATGTTAAATGAGGACTTACTAGAATTCATTATCAATGACCAGCTTGTAATCTAGCAACAGGCAGGCTGAAAAGCACCTCAAACTCCAGCACAGAGCTGTCCCCACCAGCCTTAAGAACCACGCCCAAGTCCCCGCTCCTGGCTCCAAAGCTGGTGTCAGGTGCCGTGTCTCCCCCACACCAGCCCTCCTGGGGCACAGTTACAAAGTCCCCAGCATGGCCCAGCATTGCTCTAGAAATGTCAGGGAAGAGGTAAATGAGCTGACAGTCGCTGCCCGCTCCTGAAATGGGGTGTAGCATAGCAAATAATAGGGACTGGGTAGCTAATTGGGGAAGGCAGCAACAAATAACCAAGCCACCATGGAGCCAGAGTGAGCAGGAGGGGGAGAAAATGAAAGCAAGAAGGTTACAGCTCCCAGTGGCCATCATGGGCAGTCTGGAGAGGCTTTGTATGACACACGGTGGCTCTTCCTTCCGGACACATAGAAAAGGTCGGGAATCATGACCCAAAGCGAGAGAGGCCGCAGCTCTCTGACCGTGACGATCCCACTGGTGCGGGAGACAGAGCCTCCAGGGCTACGTCTGTGACATGCGGCTTTACCCCAGTGCCCTGCTGGGAAAGCAAGATCTGGCTGAAATTCATTTTCAAAGAGCTTGGTTGACAAGGACAAAAACCGGTTGCAATGAATTTCAAGGACCTCTTCAAATACTTGTGGCTGTAGATTTTCACTGTATTGAATGATTTTCCGAGAAATGGACCATAAGTTGGGGATTAGGTTATTTTCTATTTCATTTGAGCTAACGGCGGTAATAAATTTGGCCTGTAAGGTAATTTGTGAAGAGGTCTCTCTAAACATTTCATAAATTTATGATTTCTCTGCCCACTGAGCATTACCAGAGCCATTTTAGACATAAGCAGGAGGAAGCATACCAGGCCTGGGGCCAACACAACCATGAGGGGATCCTTATAAAACTGCAGGCAGATGGGGTTCAAACTCCCTGGGGGCTTGCCGGATCCCTCAGCCCAAGAGTTTGTGTTGCTTGACTTAGGAGCCCCCACTTCATCTCCTGCCCCGGGCTCCGCTGGGTCTCACCTCCATCCTGGCTCTTTGAAATGCCAGGTATGCCTCTACCTCAGGACATTTGTACATGCTGTCTCAGCTCCTAGAAAACTCTTCCCACCAAATATTGGCATGGTTTGATCTCTTGTGTCCTTCAGGTCTTTATGTAAGTTTCACCTGCCAGGTGTTCCCTAGCCATGCCACCTCAGTGTATCTCACACATACACACAGACACACACACACACATCCTCCCCTTGTCTGCCTTGTTTCTCCTCCTTTGCCATTAACATCACATACCATACATGTATTTCCTTCACATGGAAGCCATCACCAGTCTCCTCCGCAGAAGCTCAGCTCTCCGTGTTGCTTTAATTGTTGGCTCCATGGTCGGTCTGGGTATTATGGAACTGCCCGGTGTTACAATATCCAGTAGCCACAACAAGAGCTTGTTGACTGCCGGCATGATAAAAAAGCTAAAAACTTGACCCAAGCATGCAGCTCCTCTCCCTACGTGGACTGACAAGCTACAGGCCTGCACTGGAGAAAGCCTGACACCAGTGCTGGGTGAGGGGCAGACCTGGGCCGTCTGCCTCTGACGCTCTTCCTTAGGGGGGCTGAACTGATGCTACTGACTCAGAAGAGAGCCAGGCAAGGGAAAGAGAATGAAACTAGTAGGGTGAATGGTTATCCCAGGGAGACATACATTTCCTTAAAAATGTAAAAATGAAGAGAATAGATGATGCACTGAACAGCTCCAACTGGGCCGGAAGGGAAGGAGAAAGAACAACGTTGACAGCAATGACAGTGGTGACGCAAGATCCGTGCCTTCTCCCAAGGGGGCAGGTCAAGGGAAGGGTCCCCAGGTATTCCATGAAACCCTAAAATCATACGCAGAATCTTGTGGGAACATGCCTATTTCTGATAAAAAAGAGGCAAACTTTCATCAGCTTCTCAAAGTGGTCTTTGACCAAAACAGAAAATTGGAGATACACTAATTTGTGTTTTCTGTCATTATCATCAGTCTATCAACAGCTGTTTCTTAAGTGTTTATACCATATTTCACCAAATCTTAAGAAAAAGCAATTTGCAGACACATCTTTAGGCCACAGGTCAACTCCTCTATGGCATTCCATTGGTTGGAAGACAAATACTAACTAGAGATGCAAAAAATGCAAAAATGAGCGAGTCTGAGAATTCATAAAGCACTGTGCTAGTCACTGTGGGCCCCAGCGCTATAAATAACATTTATTATTCCTGCTTTATAAGGAGGGACATAGCCAAAACACCAGGAATTCAAGCCGAGTTCAGTCTGAAAGCCTCCCACAAAGGGGAGGCCCCAGTCTCACAGATTCTACAACCCATGGCTGGACGGGACCTCCCACCACCCTCCGCTGGTGACATGCCAGGAAGGAATCACCGGGGAGCCCTGAGCGAATCAGGAACACTTCAAACAAACCTCCCACTGCCCGCAGCCAAGCCTCACATTTATTATTTGAAGGAGCCATCATCTCTTCCATCAACTTTAGAGTCTGCTCTCGCTTCAATAAACAACTACTTAAGTGGGGTTTAATGATGCAGAACAGACAGTGCTCTCTGTTGAAAGCGGGGTTTGGAAACAAAAGGTGCGTGATTCCTTGTCAGTGTGAAACGGCATCACCGAAGGGCTAAGGAAAGATCGGCTGGTCGGGTGGGGAAGCTCGTAAGTGTGGTGTGAGCCACTGAGGGTGAGGAGAGGGTTTTGAAAAAAAACAGCCATTGCACTGGTGTCTTCACGAGCAGGCGGTACTGTCCCTCCCCGGCTTTTCTTTTTTTTTTTTTTTGCAATTTTTTCTAAGATTTATTTATTTATGCATACAGGAGCTGGGGCACAGGCCCGAGGTAGAGGGGGTGAGAGGATTACCAGAGACAGAGTGGGGAGCAGAACCGGCGAACCTACTGAAACACACTGCTGAGAGGAGCAGCAGGGAGACAGGAGAGGTCTGCTGCTATGTGGGTAGCTCCCTGGCTGGGGATGGAACTCATGCTGCAGTCGCTGTGGATAGCTTCACAGTGCTGATACTTAACCCCTTACGCCACCAGGGAGGCCCCTCTCCCCAGATTTTCTAGGGGTTCAATGAGTCATCAGCAGACAGTCACCTGAAAGATGTCTCTCCAAGAAATGCAAACCACGCATCCCAAATTTTGCTCAGTTTGGTGACTTGGTTTGGTGACCTCAGGTCTGGTATCATCACTCAGCTCTGCCTGTTCCTGTGCCACCCAGCACCGCACAGACCTGGCAGGAGCTCAGGAAATTTGCTCAGAAAAGGGGCTGGTTTTCCTGTAGGGGTTGGGGTGGGTGTGGGAGGAAGAAAATCTAGGAAATTTGGAACTTGAAAGGTTGAGAGATGCAAGAGTTTCCTCATCGCCTATCAATAAAGAAGAAAACGAAAAATGCTCTCTTAAGGAAAGATGATTAAGATCTAGACTCAGGACACCCACAAACCCCAGGGCATGTTGATCCATCTCTAACAAGATTAAAATACTGCCACCCCACCCCAAGCAAATCCTGTTACCCAGACAAGGCTATAGGAAAAGTGATTTGGTGCCCTGGTCCCACGAAAACTTGATAAGCTCAGGGCCTATAATTAAATCTAGAGAGGGAGCTGGTGTCTGGAAAGAATGATCTCAAAAAGAAATGTGGGTGTGGCTAAAACTGGCCCATGGAATCACTGAAATCAAACGGTATAAAAACTCACAGTGGGCCTCCCTGGTGGCACAAGGGATTAAGACGTAACCTATGAAGCTATTCGCGGCGACTGCAGCACAAGTTCGATCCCCAGCCAGGGAGATACCCACATGGCACAGCAGACCTCTCTGGTCTCACCCGCTGCTCCCCTCAGCAGTGTATTTCAGTCAATCTGCCTGTTCTGCTCCCCACTCTATCTCTGGTGAATCCTCTCATGCCCCACACATCTGACCTGTACCCCAGTTCTTGTATGCATAAATAAATAAATCTTAAAAAAAATGTTTTTTAAATATAAAATTAAAAAAATAAATAAAAACTCACAGTGATTTTGAATGAGTCGTATCACAAAAGAGAATCAGGCCAGTGTAAAAGAACTTGTGGCCAGGGGGTATGGAAGACGACTTCGGGGACCCCGAATTTCTATAGGCAGGAAGCAGGTCGAGGAAGCTGCAAAAACTCCAAGGAAGATTTTTTTCAGATGTGCCCAAAGAGGATCTCCCAAAGCAAAGCCAGGAGCCAAAGAGAACTATGGAGCTTTCTCTACAGCACAGAAACTGTCCCCCAAGAAGCAGTCCCCTTCTTGGGGTTGGGATCCTTAATGGGTTTGTCCAACAGGATTTCAGAATGGTCAGCACCACGACAGCTGTGCGGAAGTCATCTGTCCTCTTTCCAAATGGAAGTGTTTGTTGGGATTATCCCACTTCAGTTCATCATGTCAGATGTACTGGACAGGTCACTTTAGTTCCTAGGTCTCCACATCAAGAGCAACTAAATCTAGACATGATGAAGGGCCTATCGTGAGATCCTGAAATTCACACTGGGTTCCATAATTAGGAGAGAGTTTTGAGCTCTCTTCCATTGGGTCAGAAGTGGATCTATTTTCTGGACAGAAGGAACTAGAGCAATTATTTGTGACCAAGAGGGAAGACTGTAGCAGGTTGTTATAGTCACAATTAGTCATGCCTCTCTTTCCTGTAGCAGATTCTTCTATTCCCACTAGGGAATAGAAATCCTCTAGGAGGATTTCAAGACCTCTTAGAGACAAAGTTCCTTCCTACACAATGTCAGCATGTGATTTTTCTGGATGTGAATGGAGATGGGCACACCATATTCAAGCAGAGGTCTTAAAGGGCACCCCAAGTTTCCCCCAAGTCTCTTGGTCTTCCCTTCCACTGTGCCACTGGGCATGTACTTGGGGCTGCTTCTCTGGCCTGGGATCCAGAAGCAGAAAACTACTGGAGTAGGGACACAGCCAACCTGCAGCCTGCACGGAACCTGAGAGCAAAGTCAACCTTTGTGGTGAGAGCCTCTGATTTTGCCACTTGTTATGCAGCAGAGCTGACTCATACAACTTGTATACTCCAGTGAACAAAGTCAATGTCAAAGCCCTCGGCAGCACACAGCCTGCTGCAGGCCTGTGTCTGTGATCACATGGGCACCTTCTAGCCTTTCAAACTTCATCTTTCCAGAGGCAGAGTCTGAGAGCGGAATTGATTCCATATAAATACTTCATCTGGTATTGAGCTAATGCCATCATCTAATGGTGAAACAATAACCATGAAAACAGAAATTCAAACCATGACGTTTTTATGCTTTGGACAACAAATGATACCTGGATGGCATCTTCATCTCTCCTTTTACTGCATCTTGCTGTAGCCTCTCACCTCACCTCAATAGCTCGAGACCAGGGGAAGGCCAGCTAAAGCTGCCAAGGCCAAACAGACATAGGAAATGTTCTAAAAGCACAGCAGCAGGGGCAGGGGGTGCATTAGAGACCGGTGCATGGAGGTCCCTCTGGCTTTGGAACAACGATTTTGAATGTCTGAGGGAAAGAAGGTTGTTTTGAGAATGCTGTTGTTAAAATGGTGCCCAAACACACACAAAAATAAAATTGGTTTTGTCTTTAAACTTGGATTGCAAATCAATCTTGAGAATTCTTCTACGAGACTTTCACAAAGTCTTCTGGATCAAGCCACCATCACAAGCTGAATTTCAAGACCCACTTGTGCCAATGAGTTCTGCTGTGTTTGTCCACATACCCAGCTTACTGCTTTTGAATCCATTATTTTGGACCCAAAAGAGATTCCTGAACACCCAAGAAAAGAGCTCAGAGTATGGTGGGCCCTGGTGATAATTTTGGTTCCAGATCCAGCTTCACAGGGGACATCTGGGGATGGGGCTGAGATGAAGAGCAGATTAAAGGTCTTCTGGGAGCAGATAAAAGGCCCCCTGAGAGTCAGCACGAGTGGCTGGATGGAAGAGACCATTTATTCTGATCCGAACAGCATGAAGCACAGAGCCAGCTCCCGCAGGTGATAGTGCCTGGGTCTGAACCAGAGTTCACTGAAGCCTTTTCAAGCCTGTCATTGTGCTTCTAAGTACGGACATCTCAACAGATATTCTGAAAAGGATCTCCCTGATGTTAAATAGAAGGGAAGGAAAGACCATGAGATACAGAGAAATACTGCATTTAAAAAAAAATTCTGGGGTGGGCCTCCCCGGTGGCGCAGCGGTTGAGCGCTGGGTTGCGAAGCTGCCCGCAGCCTCTGCGGCGCCGGTTCGATCCCCGGCTGCTCCCCGGCCACCAGAGGAGGGTCCCACATGGCGCGCAGACCTCTCCTGCCGCCCGCTGCTCCCCTCAGCAGTGTACCTCGGTCCTTCTGCCTGCTCTGCTCCCCGCTCTGGCTCTGGTGAATTCTCTCACCCTCCCGCGCTTCTGACTGTACCCAGTGCTTGTATAAATAATAAATAAATAAATCTTAAAAAAAAAAATTTAAAAAAAAAAAAAATTCTGGGGATTGTGAGGCTTTCATGGAGCGACCTTTTATTTCTTAAGTGCGCGTTCATCCACAAGGACAGCAGGAAGGCCCACTCCATGTTTCAATCACACTTACTGTCCACTTACAGTCATGTTCTTATGTGAGCTTCCAGTGTGTAACTACCTGTCATTTTCCTATCAGATTTTAGGGGTGAAAATGCATTGGACCCAAACAGTCGTGAAATCAATTGGCGGTTTCACCTCTTACATGCAAGAGTGCTGATTCTATTGGGGAGGAAATATGTCAACTTGCACACATACAAACACTTCTGCTGCATGCACACACTGGAGAGCTCCCCCCAACACACACACACACACATACACACAGGCAATTATCAGTAAAAAGGAAGCATTTGCAATATCATCCTGAACCACATTTCTTAGTCGAAAGAACTAAAGGAAGAAACCCTCTAATTCTCAGTAAGATTAGCCTGATGTGCTCAAATAATACTCACTGGCCCAGAAAGAATGATGACATTCCTGCAAAGAGAGGCTCCCAGGTTTAACGATTGGGTTCTTTTCTAGACAAATGTAACCACTCCCTGGGGACTATAAAAAGAAATCAAGCATCAAAATCACCATATGACTATTTCTAATGATGGCGTAAAGGTTTGTTTTAGGCGCCTGCCTCGCCCACAGCTCTTTGAAGGTAGGGACCGAGTCCCAAGTTCACTGACCAGACCCAGCCAATCAAAGCAGTTGACTCGATGAAGAATGAATGAATGAACAAATGAAAAACAGAACATCAAAGTTCTGAACAAAAGGAAAACGGTGACTGTTGGCAGCACCGAGGCTGATCCTGTCCCACCAGATACCTGCTCGCTATTGAGTGAGACATGGGAAGAATCAGAGCTTCTTCCTCCAGGTGCTGGAGAGAATGCAACTCGATAACATGACATGAAGAAGTCTGGGTAAGAGGGCCTCCCCGGTGGTGCAGTGGGTTGAGCGCAGCACTGTGAAGCTGCCCACAGCCTCTGCAGTGTGGTTCGATTCCCGGCCGGCTGGGGAGATACCCACATGGCACAGCAGACCTCTCCTGTCTCGCCCACTGCTCCCCTCAGCAGTGGATTTCAGTCGATCCTCCTGTTCTGCTCCCCACTCTGTCACTGGTGAATCCTCTCACCCTCCCGCACCTCTGGCCAGTACCCCAGCTCTTGTGTAAAAATAAATAAATCTTTAAAAAAAAAAGAAGAAAAAGAAAGAAGTGATGAGATGAGGGCGGCAGTGGCAGAAAGAAGCAGCCAGATGAGGGACGCAGAGTCTCAGGACCTTAGGAGTCTGAGATGTTGTTTGGAAGGGATGAATAAATTGGACTTACAGGTCCCCAGGGCCCTAGTGCTAGTTTCCTCTCTCACTCTTGCATAAGAGTCTGCCAATATGCCCTCAGGCCTGTGCACCCCGGCTGTACCGACTCCCACTGTCTGCATCTCATCCCAAATGTTAGCACAAGAGTGAGAAGTTCCAGAAGGAGGGAATGCAGAGGGGGGTGGATCTACCTGGGGGCCGGGCAGGGGGAGCTCATCACCAAGGGTCTTTGGACCCTCTACAGAACCACAAAGTCAAGCCCTTAGCTCCAGCTGTGGGCTGGACACTGTCCAGGGCCAGTCCAGAAGGACTGGGAAAAGGAAAATGTGTATAAACACACATAGGTGTGTGTTACTGGGGAGAGGGTCTGTGGTGAGGATGACATGTGGTCCAGAGGGCACATTCAAACAGGACCCCTTCCCTGGTCAGCCCCTGTCTGGCCCGAGGCTGACCACTGTCCAAACAGAAGGGAGCTGGGATTCAAACTCCTTTGGTCAGGCCTCATGGTGCAAGACTTGACCTGTCCCCTCTTCTCAGTCCTGACCTGTGGACAGCTGCCGAGGGGCCTTTGGGACCATCTGGACATGTTTGCCCCACTCACTGACCAGGGGCCACTGCAGGCAGTTAGCGGCTGGGGCTGGGGGTGCTAAGCAATGTGCAATGTACAGGCACAAATGATGATCCGCCCAAACACTAATCCCCCAGCCGTCTTTGGTTTCCATAGGAGGCTTGGGTGGTCTCCCCACAAAATAATCAAGGCAGATTATCTGAAGATGAAAGGTGGGGCGAATCCTGGAAGGGTGCAAACAAGGCCAAAGTGAGCAGCTGCTTCAGGGTACCAAGACAGACAATTCAGCAACCTCAGGAGACCTGTTACCTGATTTCTAGCCGACACACCAAGCCTCGTTCCTTTAAAATGTTCACAGACATTGAAATGTCACCGTTTACGTTGGAAGCTGCATCTCTGCTTCTTGAGGGGAGGGAAATAGGATGAAAGCCTTCGTTAGTAATCCCAAGGGTCTCAGAGCCTTTGAAACTAGATTTAATTTCTTTGAGGCAACCTATAAATTAAGGGACCTAATTGCCAATTGACTCAGAGAACACAGCGTGCTCAGAAAATCAGGTGTGTCTCTGTTTATGTCGGCGCTAAAAGAGCCCCTCTTGGGGAAGGCCTATGCCTGTCTGCCTCGATGTCCCCAGCAGGAGGTGACTATGAGGTATGCCTGGCTTCGCGCGTGTAACAGAAGTGGGAGGGGGAGGGTGATAGGAAATAGAGAGGCACAGGGACAGATGTCCCCAGATCTCTTCTCATCAGATTCTTGAATATGGGTCCCGAGTCAAGGGGCCTTGTTCTGCTGGTCAAGACATATAATCAAACTTTGCCTCTGTGCAGCCTCCGCCTTCAGAATTTTAACCCGGCTTTTGGAGAGCCAGGACTTTGCTGCCATTTCATCCTGGGTGGCCTCTCCTGCCCCTCCCTGGGTTATGAAACATCCCCCCCCCCCCCCCGGCAGAGGCTTTACCATCCTGAAAACCTGGCTGAGCGACAGGACCTCTTAATCCCATCACCAGTGAAATCCACTCTGAGGTCTTGGTCAGATAACAGGACCCCCTCAGCCGGCAGCTCAGAGGCTTTCTCGTTCCTACTGTTCTCCAGACCCAGACAGGCGCAGAGCAGCAGAGGGAGGGTGGAGCTTAATTAGACACCTCAAGTTGAGTAGGGCTGGAACACAAGACCTTGCAACAAAGAAAATTAATCCGACAAATCCTTCTTTATCCCCCTGCCTCCGCAGTCATATCAGAAGCAAGTACAATTTGACACTAAGTGGTTAATAACTCTCATCAAGTAGGGCTGTGTGACAGGTGGTGGAAGGATTGTCACGGAGACGTGAGGAAGGATGACTTCAAGGAGAGGTTCGTTCTCCACCGTAAATCTCCTAGGTGTCAAGACCTGTCACGCTGCTCCGCCCTAGATGTATGGCAGGGACCTCGCAACAGATGCTTGGGTGAGTTTAATTAGCACCGTGGGCCGACGGCTCCCCCTCTGCAGAGCCCACCCACCACAATGGCCCAGGGGAGAATCTCACCCAGATCTAATTTTCCAGAAAGAGCGGAGGGGCCGCAGGGAGGGCCCACATGGCTCTCCAAACACAGAGGGGAGAGGGACCCCTGAAGACTATTTCCAAGGTCATTTCCAGTGACCACAGGCACAGCCAGGCTGGGGCTGCAAATGGCACTGATGGGCTCGACAGAGCCCAAGAACACAGAGCGAGGGAGAAGCTGGGGGTTCAGCCAGCCTCAGATACAAGGGAAGGAGGCAGGTCACCTGAGAAAGGAGACCCGGGAGGGGGTGGGCACAGAGAGGTGCGGAGAGGGGAGGGAGAGACAGAGGGAAATGAGTCCAGAGGCGATGAGAGCAGAGAAGGGGAGAGATCTCGTTAACCCAGCCGGGAAGTCAAGTAGCTGCAGAAAAGAATGGGAAGGGTTACCATGGCAACACCTTGCCAAAAGCACAGGCTGTGCAGCTAGACCCAGGTAAGCTGCCCACTGCCTCCAATGGCCGCGTCCCCGTGGCTTCCACTCACCTGTGACACGGCGCCGGGGAGTCTGTGCCCAAGCCCTCGGGGGCTCCCATGCCCCAAGCCCTCACGCCAGAGCCCCCGCCAAAGTTCTGAAGCTCACGGGAGCCGGTCGCCTAGCAGCCAGATGGTCAGGGGAGGCTTCCGCAGGTGCTCCTGGTAGGCTCAGGTGATGGCAGGAAAAGGGCCTCAGCCAGTGAAGCACCGAGGAATCGTTCAGGGCCCACTTGTGGATTGTCAGGTTTACATGGGGTATGTTGAACCACATAAAATGGCTGCCCCAGATTTGACGCTCCCTGAGGGCAAGTGTCTGCCAGTTGCTCTCGGGGGTAACGGAAGAGCTTCCCCACTGGAAAGGATGTCTAGTAAGGTGGACTTGAGCCACCCTAGCAGCGACCTGCGGGGCATCACGCCGTGAGCTGCCAGGCGGCCTGGTGTCTTGGGGAAGCAGCAGAGACAAGGCTCACGGAGGTGTCTAAGAGTCTCAATAGACCCCCGGGCCTCCTCTTCTGCCATCCTCCAGAACGCCGCTGCCTCCTCTTCCAGTTGACTCATTTGGGGTAATCGGGGAGTCAGAGGTCCCGAGACTTAGCTCTATTTTAGATAACCCACTGGCAGTCCCAGCACGGAAAATGCACGAGAAGGAAGAAAGCAAAACAAAAGACTGGAAAATGCACAAGCCAAAGAGGAAGCAGGAGCTCGAACAGGAGGTACGTGCCGACAGAGGAGCCCAGGTGGATGGGGTGCATCACAGACCCCTTCTCCTGAAGGCAGCATTGCCCCAACTCCATCCCACATGCTCAATTCCTCATTTTTCCCAGCAGCCCACCCCTTTCCTGCCATCATCCCTAAGAATGCCTGTCTCAGCAAGTGGCACCACTTCCTCCCAGTTTCGCGGGTTCCCAACCAGCTTCCCTTCCTTTTTAGGCACTTCCCATAACTGACAGAAGGAAACAAACTGAAATGGGAGTGAATACATAGAAAGGATTCCTAAAGACCTGAAATACTTAGAACCAAGATGCCACCCTGTGCTTCTCCAAGTTAAGGAGCTTTTGCAAAACCAGCATCGGAAAAACAAAATAAGATAATATGACAAGAGCCAGGCTGCTTGCTTCAGCAGCAGCCTCCTAAATCTCTGGGTAATAAAAGCTTGGCAGGAGGATCCTAACAGGGGCTGGTGCTACCCAAGTCTCTTGCAGGTTCTGTTTCCCATAAGCACATTAAAAACACATTTCCAAGTTTATAATAGACTTATGAGCTGAAATGAACGTGTCAGAACTCTTACAAATATGATAGAACCTGCTAGCCCAGCAAATGTTAAATTTTGCATAAGGAGACAGTATCCCTAACGCCTCAGTAGACTGTTAATGAATATTTCTAATGAAGCTGCCATAAAGGTTCCCAATGAATTAAATGGGGTTTTATTACTGCCAGGATCAACCTCCTTGTGTTTCCTCTCTTTCTCCCTTCTTCCTCACTTGCGCAAGACAAACAAACCCATCCAGAATGACCAAGCCCCTGAAGTCTGGTCATGGCATGATCAGTTTTCTGAGCTGAAACGAATTCCCCCGCCCCGAATTCATGGCCACCCAGAAACTCAGAATGTGACCTTCCTGGGAGAAAAGACTTTGCAGATATAATTAGTTCAGTTACTACATGATCATACTGAATGTGGCTGAACCCTGAAGCCAATGGTTGATGTCTTTATGAGAAAAAGGAGAGGGAGGGCCTCCCCGGTGGTGCAAGGGGTTAGGACGCAGCACTATGAGGCTCTCTGCAGCCACTGCAGCAGAGAGGGCTGGCGGGACTGCGCTCCATCACTGACAGTTTCCACCCATCCCTGTCAGGCACCCCCTTTCTAATTCTGAGGGGTCCAGGAGCATGGTCCAGAGTTCGATCCCCGGCCAGGGTGGTGACCCACATGGCCCAGCAGACCTCTCCTGTCTCCCCGCTGCTCCCCTCAGCAGTGAATTTCAGTCTGTGTGCCTGTTCTGCTCCCCACTCTGTCTCTGGTGAATCCTCTCATCCCCACCCCCCCACCTCGGGCCTGTACCCCAGCTCCTGTATGCATAAATAAATAAATCTTTAAAAAAGAAAAAGAAGAGGGAGAGTCAGGCGACGCACAGATACACTCACAGGGGAGGAGGTCATGTAACAGTGACAGCAGAGACAGGAATGATGCGGCTGCCAAGGAAAGCCGGGAGTCACTGAAGTTAGAAGAGGTGGGAAGGATCCTCTCCTAGAGCCTTTGGAGAGAGTATGGCCTTGCTGACGCCTTGATTTCCCACTGGGGGGCTCTGGAACCACGAGACTGTAGATTTCTATTGCTCTAAGCCCACCGGTTTGTGATCCTTTGTTCTGTCAGCTCAAGGAAACGAGTGGAATTGGGTAGCATGTCAACACGTTCAAACATGTGTTAATATTAATCTCCCCAAGAGTTACCTGTGTCTCTCGGTTTGGGTGATGATGGACAAGGATAACGTTGCCCTTTCATTTCATCGGCACAGACTACACCCCACCGGCAGTCCCACAGGGTCAGCCCCTTCCTTTCCAGCTGTTCTCTCTAGTAACTTCTCCATGGCATGCAACTCTTCCCCGTACTGCTAAGGGGGCGTTCCCACCCGACATCGACTAACAGGCACAAACACAGCCAAAGCAGCACGTACAAGACAGGGAGAGCTGGGAGGCCAAGCTGCCCGCTGTCTGGTATTCCCACAGGAGGCTGGTCCCAGTGGGAGCAACTTCTCCAAACACTGTAAGCACTGAGTTGTGGACCCTCAGACTCAGGTGTGGAAGTCCTGGCGCCCAGCACCTCAGAATTTAACCTTATTTGGAGACAGGTTCTTTAGAGACCATGAAGTTACAATGAGCTCATTTGGATGGGTCCTCACCCAATGGGAGTGGAAAAGGGGGTGACTAGGACCCAGACAGGCGGAGGGAAGAATCTGTGAGGATGGAGGGAGGAGGCAGCGCCTGCAGGCCAAGGACCAAGGCCTCGGAGGAAACCAACCTGCAGACCCCTTGAGCTCCAGTTTCCAGAACTGGGTTTCTGCTGTTGAAACCACACAGTCTGGTACTTTCTTATGGCAACTCAAGCACATTTGCAAAGCGCCAAAGGGCCTCCAGGGGCAGGCCTTCTGAAAACACTCTCGGAAATAACACCTTAACGCAGCAAATCATAAAACTGGGGTGGGGTCGTGGGGAGAGTCAAGTAAACAGGAAATGTGCTATTTGCATTCTAAATATCAGTCAGGCAAAATGGGACATCGGAAGCCCAGGAGCCTCTGAGACACGTGCACCTGCTGACGGTTGCAGGAGCCGGACACTGACCTGCTTGCGCCACCCACACAGAGCCCTGCGCCAGAGGGAACTCCTGTGTGACTTCCTTCTTTTGTTTAACACCCGTGATGCCAAAACGCTCCTGGAAAATATTATTGTTGCACCTTTTGCTCTTCACCCTTCGGCAACATGCTTTCGTAGTTTTGGGTATTAAAAGTGTGGTGCGTCTCAGAAGCCTTGATGCTCTCGCTCTGCACAGACAGGTTTGCTGCATTAATGGAGACGCCCAGGGAACAGGTGCTGGCCGGAAAGGAGGGGCCACGCCGGTTCCCAGACACCTCCTCGCAACTAGGGAGAGAGAAGCCTTCACAGAGTCCCTTAACCAACCAGTGACAGAAAGAAAGAAAAAGTCTAGTTATTAAAATCACAAGCCAAGGTAGGATGTCGACATGAATAACTTTCATCTTCAGAGATGGGAACGACAAGGAGCCAGAATTACTGATACCACCTGAGAGCCTTCCCTTGATGCACCTTCGGAGACCTGGCTACAAAGAAACGCTCCGAATTTCTCCCCGGAGCTACATGGGGTCTTGTTCTAGTAAGTGTACTGGATGGAACTGGAGGCACTGGCAGGCTCGTAGAAGCACCTCCTTCGGGGAAGGCATAGAGAGTCCTAGACAGGGGAGAAGGGAGGAGGGGCTGGCAGAGGGCGTGTGGTGCTGTCTCAGTAAGCCCCGCACTCCCCCTGGACAGGGTCACCCCAAGGAATGTCAGTTTCAAGGAAGTACAGGTGGCCGTGGGAGCTGGGCCGACGCAGCGAGCCTGACAGAGAGAACGGGGTTGCTTCTGAGAGGGTTCACCCCACAGTCTGGTGACCCTGCCCCAGGCCTCGAAATAGAATCCTTCAAAGGCCAAAATCCATTTACTGGGTTCGTCATTCAGCTGGAGAATCCCCAGTTACAGGCAAACGCTCGAGCAGTCGTAAGACGTCCGCAGCTAACACCTCGATGCTCATCAGCTCATCAAATCTTTCCCAGGCACCCAAGGGAGATGGTTGAACAGGAAAAATAAAGGAGCGGCGGGATTTAAAATACAAAATTAGAAAAGATGGGTGTGATGCCTGGAGGAGAAACAAGGGTGCTGGGGGGAGGCTACTGAAGAACACCCGAGCCCATGGGGGCTCTCGGGGGCCCGGCCCTGGAGGTGTTGGCGTGGGGTCAGGCACTGGGGAAACTCAAGCAGCTGGAAAAGCCAAATTTTCTGCCCCAAGATGGACTCTGTTTCCACATGGGAGGCCCGCTAGCCGGTCAGAAGCACAGCCAACAAAGGAACTCAGGAATTCAGATTGCAACACAGTTGTTCACTGGGCCATCTAGCCAAACCTAGCACTCGCAAACCAGGGCTTCCAGGCAGAGTGTCTGGGCAGAGTGCTTATTACCAGGGGCCCACCGGGAACACTCCCTGCTGGTCTCCTATTATAAAGAACAGGATTTTAAGGAAAAGGCTGTTTCTCAGTTTCTTAAGAGCTCAGCTCCCCTGACTAAAGTACCCATTCACGCTGTGCCCCAACAACCTTTGGGAAGGCTTATGGGAAATAAACAGGGACCATCTCACATCTCAGTAAGATCCTAAGGAAAATCCATCTCTTTCTCCACTGGAAAATAATGGCTACTTCCGTGCCTTGCCCAGAGACTCAGAATGAGGGGTAATTCTTCTCTGCCACGACAATGTAGCCATGAAGAAAAGAAAACCGCATTCTGGAAGAGCTTCAGCCCTCCCTCAGAACAAACAGCACGTGGAAGCAGTGAGTAGTCACAGACGCCCTCAATCTACTTTCAGCTACCTCCTTTACCCTAGGCAGAGAATGAGGGCACCAAAAAGGCCCATGAGGGCAGCTACAGGGGGAGGGCGAGGCAAAGAAACCCAAGCTCTAGAGGAACATCGGAGCCTTCTGTGATGGAAGTCGGAGACTTCATCTCCCAGAAGCTCATCATTATTTTGCAATGAATTTCCAGAGTTTCATGAGCCCTCATACCCAACCAGGAACCCCAGAGGCACAGAACCCCTGGCCTAATTTCTGGGATTTACTCAACTGCATAATTGTCCACGGAGAGGTACATATAAAAAAATGTTCTCTGCCACATTCTTTATAAGAGCAGAAGTTTAGAAATACCCAGAGGGCCATCAAGAAGGAACCCATTAGGTGAGATTTTGGCCAATAACAGAACGGAATGAATCAACGCCTGGCCGGGAAACAAAGACCGAAATGGGGTAAGAGAGAAACACAGGCTACAGAGCAACAGGCCAAGGAGGGTGTATAAACAGCATCCCTGGGAGGCACAAGCAACCAGAAACTGTGTTTGTGTCTGAGATGGGAGCCTGGATCAGAAGGGATTTGACGTTGCAAGCAAAATGACATTTTAATTTTTAATCCATGTTATTACTTTTTTAATTAAAAGAGAGCTACTTGGAGGTAGATAAATAGTTGAGTAGAAAGAAAGGGAGACTGACAGTTTTAAAAGAACTTCCGGTCTCGCAAGGTCCCAAGATACTCCCAGCCTGTAGAATAATTGTTTTCACAAAACACTTGGCACCAAGACGCAAAGAGAGAAGCATCTCATAAAGGCTTTTCCCAGCTCCAGCTGCTGCTGGTGGCTCCGAGCGGCCAAACCTTCTCTCCCAGCCTATGGCTTGTCCTATTGCCGAACCAATTATGGAACAACATAAGGGCGGTGCCAATATTATTTTTTAAAGGCCGCTGCTAGTCACTAAATGCCCATTCAACCGATCTCCTTGCTACATTTGCAGCAAGCTCAAGGGCAACTCCGGATGGTACAAATAACGCACATGAGGCTCTGTCTGCATGAGGCCAGTGCCCCAGCAGCCACTGTGAGCGTTAGCATCCCAGCTGACACTCCTAGGAGAGTCCTGTTGAGGATGGCGTCCGGCCCAGTCCCGGAAACCATCTTTCGGCTGTGTTTACCTTTGCATGGGAAGTCAGCAGCAAGGACTGAGGGTTGCTTGGTAACCTGGTAACAGGCTGTGCCTCGGTGTTCCTAAGCTGGCCTGGAACTGCATCTCCCTCCCACACAGCCCGGCTCACCACGTGGCCCTGGCTGCCCAAGAAGGTCCAGCGCTCCCAGGAGGCTCTCCTGAGGCGGGAGCTCCCACTGGCCCTGCAGCCCCACGACCTCATTGGAAAAGGTCCACGGAAGGGATAGTCCCTTCCCCCTTTTTTAACTGACAGCACTGCACCGGCCCCTGTGGACTGGAAGACTAAAACAGTGAGATAGGATCAACCTGGCCGACTTGACCATCCCAGAGAGGCTCGAGATCAGGCCTGGGAGGCTTCAAAGGGACACACAAGAGCACTAGCCAAGGACAGCTAGTGATGAGAACTGACAGACTTCCATCCCTGTGCCCTGGCACACAACCCGAAAATGGCCAGTTCACCCAGTCCCCAAAGGCAGCCCTTGCCTCTCCGATAAAAGGCAAGCGGCAGACAGCACCTGAGTCTTTCTAATTTGAGTCTGAACAGCATGTGTGCTTGGCAGGTCTGTCCTTCCATCCTCTATGCCTTGAGCTCATGTACAATGAATTTTTATTTCCTGATTAGATCTTGAGGAGGAGGGCGTTGTGGGAGCCAGTGAGGATTAATCCAAGTGGGGAAGACATTCAAATCCCCTATGAATAATTCATGCAGGACATAATCTGAACACAGATCACTGAGAGCTGGCTGAGGCGCCGCTGTGACCTGCGTATTTCCTCTCCCTGAGGTCCGAGACCATCACAGCCTCTGCGTGGCAGAAAAAGCCCATCAAAACGCCAGCACAGCAACGCGGAGGGACGCCTCCCCCGTGAATCACCAATGTGAGCACAGTGACCAGCCACCAATCTGTTCTCCCCCCGTTCATTCCATACAGGGGAGGGGGCCGCCCATTCAAAACAGCAGGTCTCCACCTCCGGAGGAAGTGGGGATGGCTGGGGCAGGTGTCCTGCAAAGCCTGGGGCCTGCAGGGTAAATGTGGAACTGCAATAAATTTAAAGGCATCCAGTCGTCCTCGTGTGAACTGCCAAGGGGGTGGTTATATGCTGAGGTTGGATAGGCACAGTCCTTCCTGGGTACCCTCAACGCCCTTTGAGTGGGCAGCTTTAGAAGCCATCATTCTTGTTCCTCTCAGGGACCACATTTCCTCTAGAGGAAAGACATGACATTGCTGTCACTTTTCAGGCTTTCTGGCACCAACGGGAGTCAGTGAGCTAAACCCCCAGGCTCCTAGATGAATCCAAAAGTTGAAAGTCAGGCCACTACATGAAGATGGGCATTCAGTTGAGGGGGATCATCATTCTGAGGGGGGAGGCAGAGGGACAAGTGTCCGCACATTGTAACCCAAACAGACCCGATCCCCATCAGAGGGGTCCAACCTGGAAAAATGATCAAAAGGCACTGACACCCCCTGTTCAGTAAGCTGACAGTTTCGGGAACAGACAAGAAGGGTAGGCACTGTGCCAGACTCCAGCTCAGTCCTGTGCAGTGTTGGGGTGAGTCAAATGGAGACAGAGCAGACCCCTGGCATGTCCCCTGCCCTCCCTCCACCACCAGCCCCAAGTCTCCACTGTCCAAGCCCGCTCAGGGTCTGCAGCAGGGAGCTTGCCTGAAAGAAGCCCAGCGCTACCTATCCTGATGGAAAGTTCGCTCTCGGGGAAAAGCAGCTCGGGACCCTCAGGGTCACACTTCTTCATCAGCACAGGGTCGAAGTTCAGTGCCAGAGCCGTCTGGGGGTCTTCTGCCGCACCCTGAAACAAGAAGCAGTGTGTCACTAAAGCACCTCTGCCACCCTCACTCCCCAGGCCTCTGCTACCCACAGCTGCCCAGGCACCTTGCCAGTGTCTACCAAGGTCACCAGCGATGGGCCCAGTCTAGCTGTCAGACCAGACCCGATCAGCAGGAAGCAGATGAGCTTGCTGGTAGGAGAACTTTAGGGGAGACCGAAACTGGATCTGAGGAATCAGTGTTAACCCTACAAATGGGAAAAACAGACCATAAAGGATGGGGGCTGCACATGCCACCCAACACACACACACACACACACACACACACGCCTCACCACTACCTGGCAAAGGCACAGTGGCCTTGAGGGCTCAAAAGAAGCCTGGGTGGCAGGTTGGCTCAGGTGGCAGCTGCAGTACAGGGACCATGGCCAACAGTATTAGGAATTCACCATCTTCACGGGTCTCGGGAAGTCAAAGGGAAGGAAAACGAAACCACATCAAAGGAAGAAACAGTGAGAGTCTCAGACACGTGTAGCTTGCAGTTAATTCTACCGCGCTTGGAGCTCCTGCTGGGTAACTCATCAAAGCGACTGTTCTTGCATTAACGAGGCAAAGTCATGCAACTTATCCCACGTTTATTTGACATCTGTACCATGACTTTATGGCTACTTGGTGAACAAGACAGAATCCCAACTCTCGTTGAGTTTGTGTTCCGGTTAGGAGCAAATAAACGAGCTCTTAATGAGGCCATAAGCTTCACTTCCTAACCCTGCTGACAGCTTACAAAGCACCGGGTCTCGAGGGGACCCAGGAAGATGGGGAACCCAACCCCAATACCTCCACTCTGTCCAAATAATCTCAATGCTAAGAGAAAGTAAGAAGAATCACATGGAACAAGAAAGAGCTATTTTCTAAAACCAGGCAAAAACAGCTCCAAGAAAAGGTTTCTTTTAAAATATGTGACTCTAGGGCCTCCCAGGTGGCGCAGTGGTTAAGCCCTGGGCTGCGCCTCTGCAGCACCGGTTCGATCCTGGCCAAAGGCGAGGGTCCCACATGGCGTGCAGACCTCTCCTCCCATGCCCTTTGTTCCCCTCAGCAGTGTATTTCATCAGTCTGCCTGTTCTGCTCCCCGCTCTGGCTCTGGTGAATTTTCTCACCTCCAGCACTTATAACTGTACCCAGTGCTTATATAAATAAATAAATAAATCTTTTTAAAAAAAATGAAATCTTTAAAAAAAAAATATGTGACTCTTAACATGGAAGGGACAGCTTATAATCCAATCGCCAAGGGGATGCCTTGCAAGCAAATACTAAAACTGTCTTCATGACACGATGATTTCATGAAGGAATTTCACAGTTATGTCTGGCTGTGCCTTATACAAGCACACACAGACATGTCCACACACAGAGACACATACACAGACACACACAGTCACACAGATGCACACAAGCACACACACAGAAGCAGATGCACAGAGGTACACATGCACAGATGCACACATGCAGAGTCACAGAGACACACAGACACATACACACAAGCACACACACAGACATACATATACACCCCTTCTTGTTTTCTCATTGTCATGATGACCAAGGATCACCAGAGAATCTAAAGATTCAGATATTTTACTTCATTATTGTTTTCCAAATAATGTTAAAAATTCAAGCATACACGTTTCCACTCAAGTCTTCTCATTTGTCCAACACGTTGTTATTGTTCTAGTTGTCTATATAAAGCACTTTAATACAGGCACCAACACCTCATTTAGCCTTGTGTAATAAGGGAGATAAAGATTTCAGGCTGTGGGTGCTGCCTCGTTCATAATCCCGGGTCCCTCTGTAGACCCCTTGGGGCTGCAGGAATTTCACCTGCTCTGGTGCTGGGAGAAGCACAAAGAGGCAGCCTGTCATGCTGTGTTACAGTCAAGACTGACACTACAGATGGACAGATCCTGGGGACATAAGGGGCTTAGAGAGGCCAGTCTCCACTCTCTCCCCTTGTAGAAACCCCCTCCAACCATCCTGAGTGACAGCTGGTGTCTGTGCCACAGGCCATATAGTCACAGCTCTTGGTTTGTTTATATGCTTTATTTCTAATTCTCAATCTCATGCTGACATCTGAGGAATCAGTGCAGCAATAAAAGAGATGTTTCACTGACACTGTCAGCTGATTTTCCTCCCTTTGTCTTCCTCTTTTTTCATAATGTGATTGATACTTAAGGGTGGGGGACAGTTTGGATGAAAGCCACTTCTCACAGCAGAAACGCAGCAGCATTAATACACTCTAAGCTGCTTCCTTGACTGGAGCCCATTTAGGAAGGCACAGCATGTGGAGACCCTGGTTGTAATTGAGAATATTGGTTTTTCAAGTGAGGTGATTTTGCTCCCAGGGGACATTTGGCAGTGAACATTTTAGAATATGCTGGTGGGGAGAAGAGTGGTATTGGCAACCAGAAAGTAGAGGCCAGAGATGCTGCTAACATCCTATAATACCCACACAACAAAGAATAATCCAGTTATATGTCAATAGTGCTGAGGGAAGAAACTCTTCTTTAGAAAGGTTTAAGCTATAATGCCAAAGATAGAAAACTACAGACTAAAATCCCTAATGAATACTGATGTGAAAATCTTCAACAAAATACGAGCAAATTGCATTCAACAATACATTACAAGGATTATACATCATGACCAAGTCAGATGTATCAAAGTCATGCAAGGATGGTTTAACATATGTAAAGCAATCAATGTAACAGCTACATCAAGAAAAGATAAAATCATAGGATATCAATAGCTATGGAGAAATCATTTGACTAGATTCAGCACTCATTTATGATTTAAAAAAAAAAAAAACTCTAAACAAGATGGGACTAGAAGGAACCTACCTCAACATTATAAAGAACTTTTATCACAAATCTACAGTCAATATAATACTTAATGTGCAAAAATGAAAGCTTTCCCCTTAAGATCAGGAACGAGGCAAGCATGCCCACTGTCACCACTTCTGCTTCAAATAGTATAAGAGGCTTCAGCTAGAGTAATCAGAAAACAACAGGAAATAAAAAGAATCCAGGTTGGAAAAGAAGGGAAATACGTCATATCTGAAGATGATACAATACTACATATAGAAAACCCTAAAGACTCCACCAAAAAGTAACTATAAAAAATAGACGAATATAGCATAATAGAGGTTCACAAAATCAGGGTACAAAAATCTATTCTATTTTCATATAGAAACAATGAATGAGAAGAAAAAGAAATTAGGAAAATAATCCCATCCACAATCATATCAAAAAGAATCAAATGCCTAGGAATTAATGTAGCCAAGGAAGTGAAGGACTTATATAATGAAAAATATAAGATTCTACTAAAGAAAACAGATGATGATGTAGAGATGGAAAGACATTCCATGTTCATGGATAGAGAGACTCAATATCATCAAAATGACTATTCTACCAAAAGCAATACAAATATATAATGTAATCCTATTAAAAGACCAACAATATTCTTCAGAAAATTTGATCAAAAAGTATTAAAATTTACTTGGAACCATAAGAGACCTTAAATAGTTAAAGTAATCCTGAAAAACTAGAGGTATCATGCTACCTGACTTTAAACTGTACTATAAAGCAACAACAGTTACAATAATATGGTACTGGAATAAAAATAGACATATGGCTCAGTGGAACAGAATCAAAAGCTCAGAAAAAAAAATCCACATATATATCAATATTTAATTCATGATAAGCAGCCACAAAATGAAGAAAGAAGAATCTCTAACAAATGATGCTGGGAAAACTGGACAGCCACATATAAAAGAATGAACTCAGTCCACTCTCTAACTCCATACAAAAAAAAAAAATTCAAAATAGATTAAAAACTTAGATATAAATATATAGAAGAAAATGTTAGTGATACGTTTCACTGACTTTATCAATGATAAAGCTGTTTTTGGAGACTCAACCCCTACAGCAAGGGAAATAAAAGCAAAAATAAACTGGTACTACCTCAAATGACAAATGTTTTACACATTGAAAGAAAATATAAGTAGATTAAAAAGACACACTACACACTACACATATTCATATTCACTACACATATTCATATTCACACGCTACACAACCAGAAAGGGGTTAATATCTGGGCATTCACTAGCTCCACATGCACTCCTCCAATGTGGATTGTGCCCTCAGGTGAGGTGTGGGGACACCTCCAGCAGACCTGAAAGGAAGGGGAGGAGCCACACTCATTTCTGAGGACTGTGTTTCAGGCAAGGTCAAGAGGACAAGCATCTCCCTTCGCCACATCCCATTTCTTTGCCATTTTATCCATCTATGTCCTGTTGGTTGTGTTGCTTTATGTCAGTGCTGGGGGTGGGAGATGTACTGAGAAAATCCCACCCCCACTTCCCTGAGGAGTTGTGCTTTTAAGATGTAGACAAAGACCCAGCCCACCCCACCTGGACCACACACTTCACCCTCCCCATGCGCTCCAACCCACATCAGCATCCAGAAGGGCAGGGCCAGTGTGCAGCCAAGGGTGAGCATCCCATCACCTGGAGTGGCCTCCATGTATCTTGGGGCCCAGGCACCAGCCTCCTGGGGCTCCTTTCAGAGTCCACTCTCAACTGTTGATAGGAGGACAGAGACATATCCCCCCGGAAATCCCAAGGAACAGTTCCCCATGGGAGATGCCAGCCCTACTGGGGCACCTTTATCATAAAGTCTGTGATGGGGGGCAAGGGCAAAAAAGCAAGCACCTGCCTGCCAAGGAGGGTGTGGCCTGCAGGTGGAGGTGGGGGGACTGAGTTTCTTTACTGGGTGCCTTCAATAAACACAGCCTGGTCCTATGCAGGAGTGGCCAAGACCCCAGGGAGAAGCCCCATCCCCCTTCCTCCTCCAGCCTTGAGATGGGAGCCTGGCCCTCTTCACTTGACAGCATCACTTGCTTACAATTCTAGGGCTCTTTTGTTTCATCTCTGCAAAGTGTTCCCATTTACGCTACCCATGCATCGCGTGCTGCCCTGCAGGGCGGCAAGGCTCCCTTCCAGGGCGGACCTCTGGCAATGCGAGCTGTTCTTGACTTTGCACCTCAGCCCTGGGAGCCGGCTGGGGGCCCATCAGCGAGGTGAGGAGTCACTCTCCTCCCCCTGGAAGTTTCAGCTGGGCTCCTGGGGGGCTCTGGACAGTTCAGGGGTGCTGGGAAACCTCACAGCTCCAGAATGTCAAAATGCCAAACACACAGGCTCCTTCCCAAACTCCAGGTCCCCTTGCCTTCCCTCTGCTCCCCTGGAACCTTTCCCTGGCCCTTCTCCGGCAGCCCGCCCCCCTTTCCAAGTCCAGCTGGGCAAGGAGGCAGGAGCGGGGCTGGGAAGCACCAGGCAAAACCCAAGCAGGGCCATGGACTGGGATCACCATCCTCTAGTGAGGGATGATGGTGATGATGCAGGGTTTGGGGCAACTCCCAGGCTCAGGGCAGACAGAGCAACTTCCACCCTTCGGGAAAAGCTGTGCAGAAGTCAGGAGCTGGAGGAGCATAAGCACCTTCCAGAGGGAGAGGAGAGGGCGGCGGGAGGAAGAGGAAGGAGGACACCCTATTACGAGGCGGGTGGGAGAAGGCGGGGTGGGAAGCAGCCCCGCCCCGTGCCCGACACACGAGCCAAAAAGGCTTCGAAAACACAATCTGTACATGTCCTTGGAGAGAGAAAATCCGGAGCTGCTCATCAGGGTTTGCTGTCCTGGGCACCAGGAAGACAATGGCTGCTGCCCAGGCTTGCCAGAGCCCCCGAAGAAGTGAGTCACAAACGGAAAAGCCTAGAGTGCCAGGACACAGGTGTCCCCGATGAAGCCCATGATGGCACTGGGTCCCCCTGCCAAGCACAACTGGAGACATGCTTCCCATGCCAACGTTCGGACACCTGGCAGCCCCGGGACTCACAGCCAATGCCTGTGCCCTGGGTCCCAGGAGAGATGGTGCCTGTTTTACGTCAGTCCCCAGCTCCCCCCGCACAGGGATGTGTCACGCCCACTGACAACTGTCAGAGGAAGCCGAGTGGACCAACCGCTGGTGCTTGCCAAACCCACACACGCCTCCCATTACATCCTGGGGAGCTCTGTGCTCCCCCGACCCGTGCGGTCCCTTTAATTGAGGTTTGTCAGCGGGTTGAAACTCCCCGAGGAAAGGCAAAGGGAAAGGTCAGAGGATTAATTGGTGCCCTGCCAGCCACAGAGCACACGGGGAGGGTGTTCCCCCGAGCAGAGGAGCTGCATCCCCCAGGAGCAGGCAGGAGCGGAAGGGGCCTGGAGTCCCAGAGCTTGCTTGGCCTCCTCCCCTGCCCACTTCACCCCCACCCCACCCCAACCCCGCCATCCCCACTTAACCTAGACACACAAGGTGACGTTCAATAATTGATGCTGTTTTTATTATTCAGAAATTGCCATAATAATGACACTCGTAACACGATCTTAAATTATTCCACATAATGGAAAAAAAATTAAATGTCGCCCTGATCAGCGGTCAGAATATGGATGATGCTTACATAATAGTAGATGAGCAGCTCCCCAGGGAGACAGGCGGCACCCGGCTGCCCGGGACCAGGCTGGCCTCACAGCAAACAAGGACACGGGGTGAGGCAGAGGGTAGGTTCCGGCCTCGGGCTCCGTCAGGCAGCTCACTGCCGACTTCTTGGCCTCAGTTTACCGACATGTTCAAGGATCTCGGCCAGCAGCCATAAAGACAAGGAGAATGACATTCAAAGTCCTTGGTCCCTACTAGATTTTTAAGCCCATTTCACCTTGCCCTGCCCAGCACGAGGACTGAAGTTCTAAATTAGCTTCAATCCCTTCTCCCCCAGCCATGGCACAACATCCAGTCAGTGACCAGCAAAGCAGGGTTTCAAACTTCCAGCTATTTCATGCTTGATGTTTCTAAATGCTGAAGAAGTTAGAGCCCCCACCCCCAGGAAGTCCTCCTGGATGATCCCAGACTTGTGTGGATTAAACATACCTCCCTCTCTGTGCTACCCTGACACCCCAAACAGTCTCATCTTGCTAAGTAAGAAAATACCCCAAAACTTACTGACTTTAAACCAGCACCAAATTTTACTGCTTGTAAGTCTGCAGTCTGCTGGGCACACCTGCTGCTCTGCCAGGCCTCAGTTAATAGTGCCTGGCCCACTTGTGCATCTGTGATCAGCCGGTGGCTTGCCCGGGCTGGGATGATCTGGAAGGACGTGCACCTCTGGCAGCCAGCAGGCTGTTGGCGAAGAGGTGGCTGATGGCTGGCCAGGAACCTGGGTTTTTCTCCCTGTGGGCTGTCAGCCTCCAGCAGGCCTGGTCTCAATCAGATGCTAAACTCGGGGCTTGGGGGCCAGCAAGAGAGGGCCAGGTCCAATGCCGAGTGCTGTCCAGTCAACATTTGCATTAATTTTCTACCAGATGGATAAATCGATGGTACCTTTCAGGAGGATCCTCAGGCCATCTCATCAGGATGGCTGCAGGAGAGGAACCTGTGGCTGTTTTGCAACCCAGCACACACGCAGGCACAGACACACATGTGTCATGGTCCTTGTTGGCAGCCCAGGAATCCCAGCAGCCCTCTGTGGATCTCGCCTACAGACAACCGCTCTGGAGTCAATCCTCAACAGAGATCTTGAAAGGTTTATATAAAAAAAGTTTTCACTCTCTATCTCCATTTAAACAATGATTTATAAAAGAAATCAGATCAAACATCTGAATCACTCGTTCAACCCTTTGATGAGCAAATCCTACTGCTCAATTTTCCACACTGTTTTGCACGTGCGTTTACACCTGAGTTGGTACCGAGTGGCACCGCTTTAATTGCTGAGGGTTGATTGCTGAGGGCAGGCTCAAGACCTCCATGGACAGAGGGTATGTGCGAGCCAAGCGCAGCCCTGATGCCTCCACAGGCGCCTGCAGAGATGATGGAGGCATCCGAGCAGCTCCAGCACGCAGCACACAGCATTCCAGGGACAGAACTGCCAGAACCAGAGAGAGCGTGGCGGGCAGTGCCACCGGCGCTGGCACTGGGTAGCTTTTTTTTCAAAAACATCATCTGCCACATCATAAAAATATTACTGGTTTCAGTTATATCAATTTTATCGCTTTAATGTGCACTGAACGAGGTTTGTTTCAGGACTGTTAGGAGCCAAAAGTCCAAGGTCTGCTGCGTACCTAGGCTTATGCTGGTGCATATGGATCAATGTGCACAGCGCTTATGAGTGTGTCCAGAGCAGGGCTGTGAAAACAGGGTGGGGACCCTGCAGCCTTCCAAATGGGCATCGCTACTGGTCAAACAGGAAAAGCACCAGCCCACAGTGGGAACCAGTGAGGGGGTCGCCTCCTCCCGGCTCGCCCCACCACCAACTGCCACTCAAACAGTCATTTCTGCCCTCACACTGCATGCTCAATAGAACGGCGAGCCCAGAGTGACCGGATGGTGGGTCTCCAAGCCTCAGGCCCTGTCTGAAAACAGTCTTGCTGCCTCCTGAAAACTGCTGCCTCCCAGGCGGAGATACCCAGCTTCCTAGCTGGGACTGCCAGCCCAATGGACGCTGGCTGGGAGAGGTGTGGGCCCAGGGCCAGTCAAGAGACCCAAAGGAAGGAGGGAGAGGCAGGGAGACCTTTGGGTGAGGGTGGAAATCCCTGTGCACTTGATGCTAAGGAAATGGCGTGCAAATAGCATCAGAACCACTTCAAGGAGAAGCCATGGCTTTGAAGAACATACTTGATTTTTCTTTTATCCGGGCTTGAGTCGTGGCACTGCTCAGCTTGGAGCAGAATTAATTATTCATCTTATCTGGGCTTGATGAGGACTTGGCAGCTCAGAAGGCACTGAGACAGCTTGCTTTTAAGGAGTGTTTTTCTGCTTCCTGCCGTGGGTATGTGGGGACTGACATCTTCCTTTTTCTCTCTTTTCTAAGCCCAAATTCCAAAGGCAGTGACTAGTGGAGAGATCAGCGTGCCTGCGGGAATGTGACAAGTCACCGCCTCCCAGCACTGGAAGCAGCACTCGCTTCCTCCCTCTGAAGTTCCGGGGTTATCAGGCCGGTGGGTTAAGGTGGGTCCCTTGCTTAGGATCGCAGCGGCCGAAATGAAGATGGCCTCTGAGGCTCAGGGCCCCCTCCTGAGGTCTGCTTGCTGGCAGGATTCCATTTCTGGTGGCTGAAGGACTGAGGCTGCTTTTCCCGGCTGGCTGTCACAGGGGCTGCTCTTGCTTAGAGAGGGTGCCCTCAGGCCCTGCCAGCAGGAGAGGCCTCACTGCAAATCCCTCTGGCCTCAGGATGACCCCAGCCCCTCTATTAGGGGCTCCTTGCCTGGTGAGGTCAGGCCCACCCAGCATAATCCAGCTTTTGATGAACTCAAAGGCAACTGCTGGGCAACCTGCGCAGTATCTAGAGGGAATGAAACCCCAGGCAGAGAGGAGGGCAGGCTGTGGCGTGCGCCAGGGGATTCGACTCTTCTGGGCCATCTGGGATGTGCCTCGCCCGAGGCCTGTGGCACAAAACTCTCTCCTCTGACACCCCTGGCCACCCAGCGATTCCAGAGCCTCACTTCCCCTTAGGACCCCAACCAACAGGCCTGTGGGATGGACAAGCTGCCAGGTTCTACTGACTCTCCCCATGGAAGCTCCAACATCATAGAACAAACCCATTGTCTTCTGACGCAGGAGACCACGGCCAGATGGTGCCTTTGCAGGCTCTGCCAGGCCCAGGGGTCAGCAAGACAGCACGAGGAAGGGAAGTGGCCTCTGGGCCAATGACCACTAGGCACGGGGGGGCAGTGCAGGTGGCCCACTTTTAGGGGCCCCCCAAGATGCTTTTGCTTCTTCTGAATAAAATACTAGTAAAGGATACATAATGATGAGCCCAGCCTGGGTCACACTGCTCCTTACACCAACATAGGGGTAAGCCATGACTTTTCTTCTCTTGGGATGGGTAGAGGGAGGCTTTTCTCACCCCAAGGCGAGTCCAGAGGGCACCTGCTCCTGGCTCAGGGGCAGAGTCTACCGAGCAAGCCCCTGGTCCTGCACACTGACCTGCTGGACCAAGGGGCTCTGGAGCGCCAAGTGACAAATCAGGACAGAGCAGGTTACCGAGGGACACTGCTGGCATGCTGAGTCACTTGATGGGAACAAAATGGCCTTAAGGTGTAAGCACGGGGCTAAGAAGGAAGTGTTTGGTCCTGGGATGAACCACGTCATTTTATCTGGGTCCCTGATGAGACTGGGCTCTGAACCCCACCGACCACTCACAGCTGGGCGCGATGCCTCCGCACGAGATGGAAGGACATAAACAGAGCAAGGAAAACCCTTCTCCAGTGCTGGACATCAGACCTAAAACTGAGAGCAGTGATGCTAACTGGATCCTCGGCCTACTGAGAAAGCAAAAGGAGAAACAGAACACGTGACTAGGAGTTCAGAGGTAAAAGTCAGAGACGAACTTGAGCCAGAGGGCGGGCGGGGGTGGAGAGTTACTGAGATGGATGAAAGCACAAGAGAAGGGAGAGGCGCCATAATGGTTCAAAAGGAAACCAGGATGGAGACAGAGAAAAGGGGCGAGAGAGGCGGGTATGTCACGTACCCCAAGAGCTATGAAACTAGAAGGAAGGGGGGCCCTTTAATAACACACTTCAACCCTTGTCCGTGAAACCAAGGGATCCGCACTGGAGGACCTCTCAGCCCTGCTGCACATCAGCCCTCCACAAAGTCACGCATTTCCAGGGCCAGACAACGACATGCATACTCACTCCACAAGAAGGGAGGAACCGCCAGCCCCTTTTCTCCAAAGTGCTCCCACCCACTTAGGTAAGGGGTGGTGCATCGTGAGGTCAGCCCCTGGTGGAAGGTGGGGCTGCACCCAGGTGATCCGGCTGCCAGGTGGCAAGCCCAGCAGAGGGCACCAGCCTCTCCAGCTCCACTGGGCATACAAGGGGGGCATCTGCTGGCCCCTCTGCAAGAGTGGGATACACCCCACTTCCTCAGTTGGAGTGTACCCCCATACCCTACTTCCTCGGTTGGGGATTCCTCATGGGAACCTCACACTAGTGCACTCGCAGGGAAGATGGACTCCCCAGGCCTACAGGAGTCAGCCCCAGTTCTCAGATACGAGGTGTCCCCCATGAGAATTAGCTGGAAATAATACCCCCATCTCTAAGCACAGGGAAGCTGAGGAAATTTCCACCAGGAGAGATGGGGATGTTCTGAAGGTGACGTTTTCAGAAATTCGTGGGCTAGCTGCCAAGGGTAGTTGCTATACCTTGTTATTATAGAGGAAGCAGCCTGCTACAATGAATGCACATATGTGTGTGTGTGTGTGCATGTGTGTGTCCTTGTTATCTGGAAGACCCCAGCAATAACTAGATCACATGTGCCTTGCTGAAAAAGATATGAATGGGCTGATGTGTCCGTGGCACCTGGGAGAGGTAGACTAACTTAGGAGAGAAAAATCTCATGCCCAGGTCAGAAAAGCAGCCCATCCTGGAAAGCTCTTGCAGTCAGAGGACGGAAGTCCTTGCAACAAACACAGGATGATCAGAGGCAAAAGGTACTGAGAGCATTTCTCTGCCACATGGAACAACATAAGAGGCATCCCTGGGGACCCCTGTAGGCAGGTGTGGGAGGCCAGCAGGTCAACCACGGAGGGAAGACAGAGGACAAGTGAGGAAGGACAGAGCTGGCTGGAATCATGGCCAGGCCGCCAGGTCAGCGAGGTTAACATCCAGGGTCAGCAGCGTCCTCAGACTGGACCCCCACATCTAAGCCAGTGCTTTGCTCCACCTGCTCCTTCCTTTTCCCTTGTGTTGACATAGCCTCCCGGTGGGGAACTAATGAGACCCCCTAGCTTTTCCTCCTCTTCCCTGCAGCATCACATCACCCCTCAGGGAGCCTGTAACACCTTCCTGCACGCCAGTGTGGGAGATGGAGAAAAGATGGCTGCGTCCCTCAAGGACCTGGAAAGCAGCCTTAGGTCCATGTCCAGAAAATTAGCTGCTGCCCAAGAAGCCCCTGCGAGAGGAGAGGCGTGTGCTCTAGATGGAGGGGCACCTCTGAAGGCACAAATGGAGAGCCTGGAGCTCCAGCAGGAAATAGTCTGGACCCCTCATTGTAAACCAGCTGTTTAATATCCTTTGTCTCCCTTCCCCTCATTTCTAAGACCAGGACATGGTGCAGACGGAAGTAATTTGGAGTCTGAAGGGCCCCTGGCCGCACTCAAGTTCGGGTCTTGAGTATTTTTTGAACATCTGGGAGCCCAGGAGCATCTGGAATAGTCTCCCCACCCCTGGCATCCCAGCCCTCAGGGCAAAGCTCTGTGCTTCTAAAACGGAATCATGCCATCCAAGTCTGGGATCGGTCCCCAGGGAGAAAGCCAGTGTCACAGCCCCAGCTTGCTGTCCGTGAGCCAGGGTTTCTCGGGACCCATGAGCACGTAGCTGTTGCTCTAATGCCTTTGCAAAACCCCCAAACCGCCTGGCCTTTCTGCTTTGGACAATTACAAGTCCAGCTTATGAAAAAGGAAAAAAGTCAGGGGAAAAAAAAAATCACTAAATAAGCCAGAGTCACCTGTGGGTTTAGAGGATCCTTATCAAGAGATTAAGGAAGATTTCTCTCCCCTACACACACTCTCTCATGCCCACCCTGCCAAGAAAGGAATTCGGGTTTTGCCTGAACCAGGAACCAGATGCCTCACTTGCAAATTTCTGCAGGTTGTTCACGGCATTCCTGCTTTTACATTTGCAATAATATTCTTTATTTGGACTGGGAAATGTGAACTCATTACAGGCGACAAGCCCTTCGGAAGGCAGAGCAATTAGGAACCAGCCTCACCACACTGACAGGATTTCTTTTTTGTGCCTGAAACAAAGAGCATATGGGTGGCTGAATGGCCAGAGAGGCAAGGGAGAGAAGCTGCTAATAACAGAATATATATAACAGCCCTAACCAGCTTACTGTGGACATGAGAAAGCAAGAGTTTGACATCTTGCTGAGGGCAATCTCGATGATGAGAATTAAGTCAGCTGTAATTCACCAGGATTTGCCCCAGGAAGGCTCATTTGATGGCTATTAAAAAGGGGACTGGAGGATTAGCTAAGAGGAGGGCAATCCAGGGGGGCTGGGGTCAGAGGATTGTAAGTCCTGGGGTCATACTGGGTGTCTTACCTCTGCAGAGGGTGAGAGGCGGCATCTGATAAAAAGCAAAGCAGAGACCAATGGAAATTCATGTCTCCTGAGAGGCCTCCTGCCAGCTCCCCTCTTGGGGCCTAGCATCCTCAGGGCTGACTCCCCAGGCTCCCCCAAACCCTTCTCCCACTTCTACTGGAAGTTGGGGGGCTCAGAATGTCCCTATTTGCCTCCCCAGTGCCCAGGGCACAGGCTGGCAGCAAGCAGTACCTCTCAGAACCCAGAGGCTGATAGTCTTGCCACTAAGCCACCCAGACCTCTTGTTTCTTGTAGCTCATGCTTGTTGATCTTTCTCTGCTTCCCAGAGAGTGAGGCAGAGAAGGCAAAACTCAGGGTGGTTGCTAATTTATCGTGTCTTAGGAAAACTGGAGTTAAAGTGGGATTTGTCGTAGCCCATTACCTTTAGAAACTGCTAGAAATAGTAAAGTTTTTCGTTCACCATCCCTCACCCAACACACATACACACACACACACACACACATTCTCCCTCATCCTTTCTCTCCCTCTCTGAAAGTCCAGTTATTTCTCAGGTGGCAGAAAAGCAGCTCCAGGTTGATTGTTCAGCTCTGTTTCCCCAGGAAATGGTAGAACGCCCCCAATTTTAATGAAAACCTCAGCCCTATGTTTCCAAACCCCTCCTGGCTGAGAATGTGGTTTCTCCTATTTCCATCCAGATAGAGAGCAAACATAAACATCAGAGCTTGAGACCAACATCAGCCCTGTTGATCGATAGTTCTTCAAGGAAGTTTGGCTCCCACATGAGCAAGAACTAATGTGAAAGGGATGTGAGCAGCTCCTACCCCCCCAACCCCTGCTCCCCTCTGGGAGCTCTGTGCCTGAGCCACATACACCTCCCACCCCAGTGGAACTGGGTGCACCGCCTAAAGTGGTTGGCTGTTTGTTTAATTAAAGAAGAGAAGCTGCAGGCGGTGGAGGGGCCACACCCCAGCAGGTGAGGGAGATGCAATTTACAAAGGACCCAGTCTGCAAAAAATGGAGCTAAAATTCTGACTTGGGCTCAAAGCAGGGAGATCCAAATTCTGCCCCCAGCCTGCCTGGATCTGATCTAGAAGGAGAATAAAGACATTTACATGACGAGCTTAGCAGGGCACCTGGCAGGGAGCAGCCCTGCATTAATATTAGCCACGATTATCAACAGCATCATGATTATTACCCGGAAACTAACATGGGCTATTTTAGCAGCGAGAGCCACCGCAAAGGGAAAAGAAAACAGACTTGGCTGCAGTTATAACAAAATCTCAGTCGCTCTGATTGAAGTGAGCGGATGAGAAGCGTATCCCACTGCCCCATAGATAAAGACATCTTATGGCTCTCGGAACCATGGCTGTCTCCCTTCACCATGGATGACAGCTACGGGGTTGTCACTTACACAAGCTCTCCCCAATCAGGAGACAGGAGGAGGTGTGGGGAGGGTCTCTTGTACAGCAAGGCTTGGCCATTAGGCTATAGATCGCCTTCTGCACGGCTTCCATTTGATAGATTTGCTCTGCGGTCTCCCCAATCATAAGCCTAATATTTACCCAGTGAAAGAGTATTTGTGTGCGTTGCCATCTAAAATCCAATAAGTATGGAGACAGCGGAGAGGCTGCCTGTTCCCGAGGCATGAAAGCAAACACAGCCAGTTCTTTAAAGAGCCATTGAGCTAATCAATACCCTCTCCCATTTCCATTCAGGGGCCCTGGACCAAGCAACACGTAATAATTATTTTCCACCATTGCAACCCTCGGAGAAGCTTAAAAGAAAAATGTCTCCGCTTCAAAGCCTGTTCTTCTCTGTTTGCCAAACAGGCTAGTTCCTGGGGTCCATGAGGAGCCCTTCCCGGACTGTACCAAGCGAAGACGGCCCGCCCTGGGCTTCTGGAGCTGGCCCTGGAAAATAAGACACCGTCCCCGTATGGCAACACTTTAGTCCTCTCCTCAGCCGCTGGCCTGCTGCTCCTGCTTCCCCGCCAGGGCCAGGTTTTGGCCAGACCTCCTGCTGGACACGCTCAGGGCTCAAGAAATAAACACCCACCTCCGGGGTGGGTTGGGCAGGAAGGA
The DNA here is from genome assembly GCF_964194135.1 of Talpa europaea. Taxonomy (NCBI): domain Eukaryota; kingdom Metazoa; phylum Chordata; class Mammalia; order Eulipotyphla; family Talpidae; genus Talpa; species Talpa europaea. The sequence continues at coordinate 131,130,221 of NC_140074.1, forward strand.
AGCGGACGCTGTGGGCTGCTGGACACCATGGCCAGCTCCTTCCATCTGACACTCCTCACTGCGACCACAGGCTTGCAACCCAGCCCCATCTGGCCCCGCATGCACACAAGAAGCCCGGCATGGAGACCCCCAGCCTCACCTGTGTGCCTTCCTTTTAGGGAATTTGAAGAAACAGGAACACAGAAACTTTACAGAAGCGCTCCTGTCCTTGCACAAAAGTCAGTTCAAATAACTAGTCGAGATTAGGTTTGATGAGAAGAAACATGCAAATCCCACTGCAGGGACTCAAACATGGGAAAGGAGTATTGACTCGGCAGGAAGGCCCAGGGTCCAGCTGGCCAGTGGCCCCTGTGCTGCCAGGGGAACCAGGGCCTCCCTCCCACGCCCATGGCCCTTAGTGGTGGGTGCTGTACCCCAAGAGCTGTTCTGTTGGTTCGAGAAGGAAAACAGGTGAGGCGGAGATACGAAGGGGAGCCTCCCCCAAGACGCCTGCCAACCCCACCACGTGGGTCCAGCTGCCAGGCAGCCGCCAGATGACAGAGTTACAGCTGGGCGAATCGCTGGAGGAACAAAATCGGGGTCCTCTTAGAAGAAGGGGACGTGGATATTTGGTAGGGTATCCGGTGTTGTAACAAAGATAGAAAATTAACAACAGCTGGAGTGTAATGGATTGTTGCTTAGAAAAAAGTCCTGGCGGTGGGGCTAAGGCAGGTGTGATGAACAGGGAGGCGCTAAGCCAGGGCTCGGTTTTGATGGAATGAGAGAGAAAATAATAGACGTCTTTGTATTCTTATGAAAGTTAATTTGTTTTTAATGAATAAGCTTATTGCTATTATTACTAACATTTCAGTTCCCCTGGAAGTCCCCTTGAGAACCTCGAGGGACCTCCAGGAGTGCCAGGCCACACTTTGAGAACCACCCTTTTGGGCTCACAACCTTGTTACTAGATGGACAGGGAGTCCAGCCAGCACCAGCAACCACTGGGTCTCCGGGTCCAGCACTTACTTCCCACCCCAGGTCTCCACTTGAGAAGAAAATAGCTGGCATGTCACGATCATCCACTGGCCTCACTGTTTGGTGGAGAAAAGGACACTGGGGAAGGACATCTCCATTTGCAGACAGGAGGGGCCTCGTCCTGCGGGGCCTCGGAGGATGCACTTCCACTCCTGCGCCAGGTGTGCGCGGTGGAGTTTCTAAGCCAGCCCTCAAAGGTGGCTACCCTCAGCCCTGGCGCACATGACAGGCCGCCAGACCCAGGGCTGTGGCAGGGGGCCCTGTAGTGCAACAAGCACAGGGCAGGTTCTCTGTCCACGCGGGCAGACGGGTAAGGAAGAGTCCTGGAGCCCTTGGTGGCTTTTTACAGGCTTTAATGCTCTTTCTACACCAACTGTAGTGCAGCAAGCAGGCCCAGGGCAGGTAGGCTGGCAGGTTTCCCAGCCCCCCGAGAATCTTGACTCTTCTTTTTGGGTTCTCTCTGGTGTCATCTCATGGTCTCTTTCTCTCACAGCTGTGACACGTCTTCTCATAGCCCTTCTGCTGTCGCCATTTTGCCATCCTACAGCCTCAGCCTCCAGGTTCAGGTATGCACTCACACACGTCCACACCCCCCTGCAGGTGTCCACCATCAGGCACGCCTGCCCCATGCCCACGCTCCCAGGTGCTCCTGCATTCAAGGTAGCAGGTGATGGCCACAGAGGCCAGCGGCACAAAATCCTGAGCATCTTCAGGACCTCAGTAGGGGAGACATGTGCGTGACAGTCACGAGAGCCCACAGAAGCAGGGAGCTGTCTGTGGTGCTGTCAGGGAGGGGCAACCGTGTGCCTGAGGGGCCAGCACCTGTGCCTTTGCTGGTTTGGAGACAGAGGCCTTGTAAGGAGGGGCGTGGTCATGGCGGCCTTAGGGAGTTGAGACGGGCCGTGGCTAACGGGCAGCCAGGACCAAGGACCCCACTCGCACAGTCCTGCTGACCTTTGGGAAAAGACAAGAGCCGCCACCCAGCTGACATCTTGCTTGCAGACAGTGAGACCAGCCGAGAGCCCACCCAGTTCAGCCCAGAAATGTGAGCAAGTAAACGGTGCTGTTTAAAGTCACTAATGTGTAGCAACTGGTCAGGCAGCACAAGAAAGCTAATTCTCCTGGGCAGGGAAAGCAGGAGGCCCTGGGGCCTCATCCACGCAGGGCAGGGCCTGGCTGGACGTCACCGTCACCAAGGCCAGAGTGACGTCCCTTGCTGGTGAGATAAGCCAGTGGCAACTGCAAAGTGTCCGAGGACATGAAGACGCAAAGAGCGGCCCCCACAAGGCCCAGAGGAAGGGGTCAGGAAGCCATGTGGAAACTAACCCTGAGGGTCTAGCACCTGATGCAACACCCAAGAATAAAAGGCTGACACAGAAACACCCACACGACAACTATGAGCCTGGCAAAAGGAGCGCGGATCCTGCCAAGAGCTCCCAGCATGAATAGACGCCTTCATTCCACAAGGCAGTGAGGAGGCCTGTGTGGCCTGGAAAACACCAGCAGCAGCCAGCTAGCGGCCTTGGAGCGGAGGTGCCAGGAAACAGACCCCATTAGCGCCGGTCCCCAGAGCCCCTCCTACCCACACAGCCGTGGGAAGGACAACAGGCCCCCAGACAAAAGCGAGCAAAGTGTCAACCCCCAAGGTTCTCAGTCCTCCCTGGCCTTCTGGTTGGAAAGGCCCTTGGGAGGCTTCCGTGGCCTCCTCCTGCGTGTGGGCACAGCAGCAGCGTCACCAAAGGGAAACAGTCAAGTCGTTGTAACACAAGCTAACATCCAGAGAGCTGAGAAGAAGGTTCTACGAGGAGACACAATTGGCAAAAGGCAAAATGTTTGCACCAGGAGAGGGGCAGGGAGGACCTGCGGGCACCCCTGACTCAACGTCCTAACGATCTAAAGATGAACTAGGGGGCCTCCCCGGTGGCGCAGCGGTTGAGCGCTGGGTTGCGAAGCTGCCCGCAGCCTCTGCAGCGCCGGTTCGATCCCCGGCTGCTCCCCGGCCACCGGAGGAGGGTCCCGCATGGCGCGCAGACCTCTCCTGCCGCCCGCTGCTCCCCTCAGCAGTGTATTTCCGTCCTTCTGGTCCTTCTGCCTGCTCTGCTCCCCGCTCTGGCTCTGGTGAATTCTCTCACCCTCCCGCGCTTCTGACTGTCCCCAGTGCTTGTATAAATAGATAAATAAATAAATAAATCTTTTTTTAAAAAAAATAAATAAATAAAGATGAACTAGGTATGAACAATCCATTCATTAAAGTAAATGCAGGGGCGAAGAACCCCTTCTCTGTCCTCCTAATTCATGGCTCTTCTCACCTAAAGGGACCCCCAGCCAAAATGCCATAGAACCTGAGATAAAGCTAAGAGCAGCCAGGGCACCCGCAGGAACAGAATCACAGATACTGCAGAGCGCACAGGGGAAATCCGGAGGACATGTAAGTATGCCTGTGGTGTTTCCCACCATCAGGTCTCAGGCCTCTCTGTGCTGAGTGGGGATGCAGGGACCAACATGTCCTGCACAGCCCACTCTCTGAGCTGACACCTGAAGGAGAATCTTCAGGCAGAGTGAGTTCTGAGAAGTCCTCACTCCTTGTGATTCTCCGCCATGACTGGGCCCCACCAAGAGAAACGTTGAGGGGGAAGGAGAAAGGAATCGAGGTAAAATGCCTGGAGGAGGGAAGGTCCCAAGGTCCTACAAGTGAGCCTCTGCTCTGCCAGCTACTTGTTCCTAAGCTTCTTCATTTCGCTGTTGTCCTCCCTTGCCGGTTAACAAAGTATTTTAAAATGTCGGCCTATTTCAGCAAAGAAGAACCAGGTATTTGGGCCCTACTTTTGCATTAAAGGAAGAATGACATTAACCATACTTGAAGACTGGCCAGCGCAGAACTCTGCTGAGGGGTGAATGAATTTACACTTCAGCAAAATCATGTCAAATGGCCCTGATTTATCTGCGTTAGATGCATTCTCTCCAGCTCAAGGGGGCTGCAATCTGGGTACCTCTGAGATACCTTGTCCCTCTCGGTTTCTTCTCTGCAAATGCTTCGTTGAGTTTGCTACAAGCTACTCAGGTGCCCAACGGGTGCATCTTATACTGGCCCAGCAGACAAAGCATGTTCTGTCCCTCGAGTGACTCAGGGAGTCTGTGCAAAGGAAGGCCCTCACTGAAGCCAGAAGATCTCTAGGGATCAAACCCACCAAAGGGGTAAAGTCCTCAAAAACTGACTTCTCATTAAGTACACGGAGCCCTACCTAGCCACGGAACTGAAAGTTAGCTGCACCAGCAGCAACGGGGTGCAGGGGGTATCTTGGGAATCACTCTGATTGTGTTTCCTTTCAAGATGATGCCACATGAATTGCAAAGGAAAATAAATCATTTTCCCCCAGCATCAAAGGCCCTCTGACCTCCATGGGGTCACCAAAGGCAACCCACCACGAAGACAGGGACATTAGCCAGAACTGAAGTGAAGATGTTTCCCTGCTTGGGAACTCGGGAGCTCAGTGGCTCTCAAGAGCTCTCTGATGAAGAGGACACTCCAGACCGTGGTGCTAAGGATAAGCTGCAGAGTTTTTATGTCACTTGGCTTATAAATAAGAAAAGTCTGTTCATGGAAGTGAAATTGTAATCCAGAATCCAATTACCTCCTTCTTCTTTGTCCCACTCCTTGGTCTCACTTGAACAAAGAAATCAAATGACTATCTTACTCCTTAAATTGTTCAAAGAAAGAACAGGACTTTTTTTTTTTTAAAGATTTACTTTATTTATTTATGCATACAAGAGCTGGGGTGCAGGTCAGAGGTGCAAGGAGGTGAGAGGATTCACCAGAGACAGAGTAGGGAGCAGAACAGGCGGTGGATCTACTGAAGTACACTGCTGAGGCGAGCAGCAGGGAGACAGGAGAGGTCTGCTGTGCCATGTGGGTCAGCTCCCTGGCTGTGGATCGAACTTGTGTTGCAGTGGTGCCAAAGCTTCATAGTGCTGAGACTATATCCCTTGTGCCACCAGGGAGGTGCAAAATATTACAAAATTTCCTATTCTGGATATTAAGTTTGTAAGATGATAAGTTTCCAGTTTCTGGAATGGCAGAAAATGGCGGGGCAGGACCTGGTCAGGCCCAGGTTGAGTCCAGGTTCCACCTGGAGGCCAGGAGGCTGCATTCGCCGCTAGGTTTCCTGCCTGTGGTCCCGTCATCACCTCCGCCCGCTGCCTCCCCACAGGGGCACTCGATCCGCTACTTCAGGGCTCCTCTCGCACAGCATCCAACTGCTGCAGGGCGGGCCCCACTGATGTGACCTGGATTGTCCCCACAGTCCTGACAACACAGGGCTGGGCGCTTGGGACTCAGCAGAGCTGCTTCAATGCACAGCTTGGCCACTTTATAGCCTCTAGCCTTGGTTATGTTATTGCCCGAGGCTAAAACATTTTCCAAGTTCAGGTTTCGCCAACTGCAAAATGAGAGTGGACACTGCCTTCCTCCTCAGTCCTGAAGTTTAAATAAATCCGTCAACACGGTCTCCCAACGCCCGTCATGACGGATATCACGAAGCGCGGGTCCCTCCCTCCCCACTCTGCCCAGCGCTCTTCCTCTGAGCCTCCCCCCATTCTGCAGGGAGCCCCTTGACAAAACAATACTTGCAGAGAGACCTGGGTGGCAAAGCACCCTTACCAACCACGGCTGGACATGTTCTTGTCATTCGTCATCCTAACTCCCCACAGCAGCTGCCCCCCACCTCCTCGTCTCCCCATTAGCATCCAATCCATAGTCAAGCGTTGCGTGAATAGCTAGGGTGCTGACAGCATCAAAGCTGAAGTTGCATGGAGGACAGAAGCACGTTACAATGGTCTCTGCCTTGCAGGAATCTGCAAAGCATGCACGCAAAAGAACCTGCAAAAGCAGGAGCTGAGTTGCCCCTTGAGAGGACGACATGGGCAGAAATGCCACAGGAGGGTTGCAAGATAGCTGAGGTCATCCAAGAAGGTTTCCTGGGAGAAGTGGCACTTCAATTGGGACTCAGAGAAAGGCCGGATTTCTATAGCTTGAATCCAGGGGCAGAGATGAGAAGGAAGTAATAGCATGAAAGTGGAAAAACACCAAACATAATCCATCCCCAGAGGTCCTGAGAGAGACCCAGGGGAGAAATCAGAAGGAGCAACCATGTTTACCGAGCGCTGACTGGGCGCAGGCTGGAGAGGCAGCAGCTACCCAGCTCCAACAAGCTCTGACCACGCTGGAACACCAGTCTCAGGACTGCCAGCTGCTCCTGGCAAAACTCAGGTGTCATCTCCGAAAATACCTATTTTAAAACCGGTGGCTCATAGGTGCCTAAGTCAGGTTTAAAGATGATAATAATTTTCTAACAATTCAAGCAGCGCTAAGCCGGAGGTGACCGTGTGAGCAGGGAGCCTTCAAGCCTGTCCAGGTCGGGGAGGCTGAAGGACCCTTCCCACAGATGCAATAAGGACACTGAACAGCTTGGGGACAGGAACAGAAGGCTCCAGGGTCCTTTCCAGCTCTACCAGGCTCTTATGTCATCTCCCCTACCCAGTAACCAACACTGACATCCCACTGCAGAGAGCACGGAAGACAACCTGTCTCATGTTCCAGGCCTGCTGTCATGGGTCTGCCCCGCCGTCCGCTCCAGGAGCACGCCTACGCTCGACTGGTCAGCCAAGCCACATGAAGCACCTATTCTGCAGACCTGGACAACCACCTGTTGCCCTTGTTCTAGACCTGCAGTTTATCACTCTCTCCCCACGCTGCTCAGAGATGCCCAGACTCACAGCACGCTGATATCAACACACACAACCCTCTCCTGCTGGCTGGCTTAAGGCCATGAACTTCATGAATTGCCTGTTGCCCTTGGACGCACAGGTCTTATCTCCATGGAGAGACTACCTTTTTTGAAGACTTTGCCTGGGACTCGGCTGGGTCAGTTGATGTTGAAAGAACAGAAGAAATAGCCACTAGCTTCTAAGGACCAAGTCATGATGAAAGGCAAACCCAGAGAGGACTTTATGGAGTTTGTGGCAATCAGCTATCAAAGCCCCTGGGCAGCCTGTTCTTAAAATAACGTAACAACAAAAACATTAGTCTTGACTTAGTTGCTGCTCAAATACAGTCAATCTCATTCCTTAAAAAAAAAAAAAATCCTGTGCTAATGAACTTTCCTACATCTGCCCCATTTCAATGTCAAATATTTTGAATTATTGGGCTATTTTCCAGAATAGCATCACTGTATCCATAGGCTTTTTGCTGTTTTCAGCCAGGCATCCTCATCACTCAGGTAATGCTTTAGGAGTTAAAAAGAACAGCGCAACACTGAAAATAAAATGGAAATTATTCACCCAGTAAATAGAAGGAGGAAGAAAGAATAGAAATAAATCAAGGAACAAACAATATGTCTGATCATTAAAAGCTGTGTTCTCAATGCGTAAGACCAGCAGGACTGAAAGAAATGGGACATAAGAAGTATAAAAACTGAATAAGAAAATGATCCATAATTATTTATGAAGACATTATTGTACGTACGTGTGTGTGTGTGTGTGTGTGTGCGTGTGTGTGTGTCCCAGAAAATCATCTAAAGAACAATTGCTAACTATACAAATATTCAGTCTGGTGGTTCAGTACAAATAGTTGGAAAAAGCAATAGTTTTTCTATGTAAAAACAAGAGCCAGAGAGATTATATTATGAAAGAACAGGTCCTATTTAAAATAGAAACGAGATGGACACCATGGAATACGACTCAGCGACAAGGAAAGATGAAATTTTGCCATTTGTAGCAAAATAAAACTAGCGGGAATTATGCTAAACAAAATTAGAAAGATAAAGACAATTATTGTCTGATTTCACCTTGATGAGCAACATGCAATCACATGATAAACAGACAAAATAAAAATAAACTAGTGGAGACTGAAGACTGAAAAGAGGCTTCCAGAGATGAAAATAATGGGGGGCAGGAATAAAGGGGGTAATAATGGATGGTGGAGTGTGTTTTGTTTTGTTTTAAAATAATAATAATAACAATAAAATAGAAGTAAAAGGAAATGTGAAACACCCAGAAATACACTCAGGCAGAAATATGAAAAACCTTTATGAAGAAAACTTAAAATGCTTCTGAGGGCCGTAGCTGATGACTTGGAAAAAGGGAGCGGCGTACCTTGTTTCTAGAAACTTTCATTGTTACAAAGCTGTCCCTTGTCCCTAAATTTCTCTCTGAATTTGAAATAAGCCCTACAAAAATGCCTGAAACTAGAAAACTGGTTATGTCATAAGCATAACCAAGAAATTTTTGAAAAGGGAAAGTAGTACGGGGGGACTGGCGATAATAAAGTTTCGATAATTGACAGAGCATGACACATGTATAAGATCATGTATTATATATACTGAGTAGAAGACTGAACAAGCACTGTACAGTACAAATACAGTATTAATTGCAAAATAATTTTAAATTTTCCACAAGCCACAATAAACCCAGCCATATAATAAAGGTAAAATTGATCTAATTATTTTACTTATTTTACCCAGTATATACAAAATATTATCATCTAACAGGTAAGCAGTGTAAAAATTACTCATGAGATAATATATGTATATTAGTAAATCTATATGTGGCTAGTGGCTAGCACTTTAGTACTAAAAAAAATGCAGAAATGGATAAATAATTACATTCCCTTAATAAACAATGCCCTTAGCTGGCATTTCATATCAATGGAAAAAAGATGTACAGCTCAACAAATTAGCCATCTGGAAATACACACATTTTAATTCCTTGCTTCTTCTTATACTAAAATAGATTCTGGATGGATCCAATGTTTAAATGCAAAAAATTTGAAAATATCTTAGAAAAAATAGATCATCATTATGATTAGGAAAATTAAAAGAAAATTGACATAGGCAGAAGCACCCCAAGCAAAATGTTAAGTGACAAAGAGAAAATAACTGTAATGATATGACAATTTCCTCAATATATAAACAGCTCCAAGATAATAACAAAGAAACAACAGAAAAATAAGAGGAAGACACAGACAGTTCTCAGAAAAGGAACTATATAAATGCTCTGAAACTTATACAAAGTTGGTTATGCTGCCTTACAAGAAAGGAGATACCCAGAGACACCCCACATTCTGTATGCATCCCTATTAACAAGAGATCAAAAAGTCTTTTTACTATGAAGGAGCTGAAGAGATCTCCAAGAAATATTCCCACACAGCAGAGCAGATCAAACCCAGCCCACCCAGGGCAGACATAGATGTAGCCAAGAGAAGGGGGAAAAGCAGTACACTTGCAAAGTCTGGCCCACTGCCTGGTTTTATAAATAAAGTTTTATTGAGAAGTGGCCACACCCATTCATTACATGTTGCCCTGGGCTGCTGTCGCCTGCTGGGGTGAGCTGAGTAGTCACCGCAGAGACAGTTGGGCATACAACATTGAGAATATTTACTATCTGACTCTTTACCAAATAAAAAGTGCTGAGCCCTGGCCCAGGGGACAAAAACAGTTCAGCAATGAACTGTGGGAGCCAAAGGATACCCAGGTCAGACACCTGTGGTCCTGAAATGATGTGCTGGGCTGGGGAGTGAGAAGAGGGTGGGGGAAACTCTAAATTCACAAGGACTGAGATTTTGCCATCTCAAGAGAATGGGAGCCTGAAAAACGGGTATAGGTACAAGTGCCTCTAGACAGGTTTCTAGACAGACACATGAGCCTTGAAAGTCTGAAGTTAATATGTTATCACAGTCCCCCCAAAACTGGTCTCTTATAGATTCAGAACAACATGAGCCAGGGCTTCGATCACGGGCGGGGTCACATTGAACAGAGGCTGGAAAATGACCAGCCTCTGCATATTAAATGACCTGTGTGTGTCATTTAGTCACTGTGATACTGTTTGCTAATTACAGGATCACGGAGTTCACACTTCTTAAAACCTCAAACACAAACCTCCTTTTCCCTGGGAGTTATGAGTGCGTGTAAGGTCTAGGCACATTGAATCCAAAGGCATCTCAGAAACCTGGGTTTTATTCAGGAAAGCAGCAGTTCTCAAAGTGGGGTGCCTGGGCCAGCATCAGCAACACCAGGGAAATTACAAGAAAAGCTAATTTCTAGCCCCATTCCAGACCTCCTGAACCAGATGCCCTTGAGGGTGGGTCCCGCAGTCCAGGTGAGTCTGTGGCTGCAGCAGGGCCAGGCTGAGAATGGCAAAGCCATACACCACCTCTGGCCACAAAGCAGCCCCGCCCGGCCTCGTCATCTACTACTTCCCCTGGAAAAAGAAAGTGAAATGAATAAAGAGGAAAGCCATTTATTTATCTGAAACATAACACGATCCCAAGTCGCTTCTTATTTACTTCTAAAGCCAATGATTCCGCTAACCAATAACTCCAGCAAATTACAGGCAGCAGCAGCCACCCTCTTAAAGGATCGATTTTCTCTAGTTAGGAACAAAGAAGTCACTCCCTCTAACCTTCAGTCTGCATTGATCAGCTCGTCAGAGACCCAAGGCCCAGGCTGGGAGGCAGAAGGGGTTGGGGGGAAGCTGCAAGCACATTAACCCCTCTGGGCTGCCCACACCCACCGGGAACGGCTGATGCCCCTTCACTAGGCACAAGTGCAAGGTGATGACCTACTTATACTGAATGGGAGGCCCACACCAGGCTGGGCAGGAAGGGCTGTAGGAGTGGAGTCTATGCAGACAATGCCCAGGGAAGGAGGACCATGTGTGCCCACTCCTGCTGGCAGGGCTGATTGCCAGAACCCACTCTGCCAAGGGGTATTGATTTGAAATGCTCACCAGCACCCAAACCCTTCCTGTTAGCACGCAGCCTCAATTTCACTTTCTCCCTATAAACGCCAACATCTGACATTTTCCTGTTATGTTTGTTAATCCCCTACCCTCTGTTATGATAGAACTGTGTTCCCCAAAAAGATGTTGAGGTCAAGTCCTAACACACAGGTAGAATCAGATTTGCTTAGAAATCTTTTTTCTTCCAGTGAAGACAGAAGTCCTAAACCAAGACTGCTCTGCACCCTGGTCCTTCCCCTACAAAAATCTGTGAAATTTACAAAAAAAAGGTAAAGTTGTAAAGTCAAACAGACTCCCTCCCCTTCATTCACTCACCATCCAAAAATTACACTCTTAAAAATATCCACAGAGGGAGATGTACATTTCCTCCAGTGTTCATGCCCAGCACCCCAGAGAAGCTCAGCTTACTTTACATGATCACACTTGCCCTCGGCCTGGATCCTTTGAAAGGAGCATCCATAAGGAAGAAACGAAATGCACATGAAAGAATGGCAGCCAGGGGCCTCCCCTGGTGGTGCAGCAGTTGAGCACTGGGCTGCGAAGCTGCCCGCAGCCTCTGCAGCGCCAGTTCGATCCCCGGTCACCAGCAAAGGTCCCACATGGCGCTCAGACCTCTCCTGCCGCGCCCGCTGCTCCCCTCAGCAGTGTATTTCAGTCCATCTGCCTGTTCTGTTCCCCGCTCCGGCTCTGGTGAATTCTCTCACCCTCTAGCGCTTCCGACTGTACCCAGTGCTTGTATAAATAAATAAACAAATAAATAAATCTTTAAAAAAAAAATGGCAGCCAGTCTCTGGTTTTTCTTTGTTAGCTGAGCAGTTCTAAAACCAATGGAAAACTCCCCAGTCCTGTTTTTTTGTTTTAATAGCGAGTGCTCATACAGCAATTACAGCTATCTTTCATTTTATGAAGTCAAAGACTTCTTTTGAAAACTAACTATAAACAGTGGGCTTTTTTAAAAAGATGATTCTATTTCACCATTCATTTCCATTTTTAAAAATAGCAGTGCTCTTATTTGAAAAAAAAATCTCCCCTAGTAAATTGCATTTTTAAAAGCCTGGATAAGAAAAGAGTTGGTCAACACCAAGAAAAATCAAAAGACATTTTTGCCTATGAATAATGGGCACAGGACCTAAATAGATGCTTCTCCAGTGATGACATGCAAACGGTCAACAAGTATATGAAAGATGCTTAACATCACTAATCATCAGAGAAAGACAAATTAAAACCACAATGTAGTATCACCTCATACCAACTGGAGAAAAAAAGAAACAGAAAATAATACCAGATGTTGGATGTGGAGAAAGTGGACCCCCCCCCCATGCACTGCTGGTGGGATTGCTGAATGGTGCCAATCTATGGAAAACAGCTGGGCCTTCCTACAAAAAATTAAAACTATAACTACTAGATGATCCAGAAATCCCACTTTTGCATTTCAAAACAATTGAAAGCAAAGTCTCAAAAAAGAGATTTACACACTACTATTCATAGCAATACTACTTAAGAGTAGCCAGGAGGTGGAAGCAATCCAAAGATCCATCAACAGATGATAAATGGATAAGCACAATGTGGTATATCCATACCATGGAATATTATTCAGCCCTAAATAGGGAAGGGGATGCTAATACCTGCTACAACACGGTTGAATCTCAAAGACATTATACTCAGTGAAACAAACCAGGCACAAAAAGGCAAACTCTGTATCATTCTACTTTATAGCTAAAGTCCTCAAATTCATAGAAAGTTGAATGGTGGTTCTGGGGAGGAGGTGGAGTGGAAGGGCGTAATAGTTCACATTTGCAAGATTTTTACAAATATTTTGGGGATCTTTTGCACAATACTGTGCAAAAGTATTGACAGCTAAAATAAAGATGGTAGATGTTGCTGTGTGTGTGTTCCCCACTCCCCAATAAACAAAACAACAACAAAAAAGAAAAGAGTCAGCCATCCCCGCTAAGTGCTAGAGGCTGTCGTTCCCCAGCACAGTCAGATTTTGCCTGCGGTTCAGTGTTTCCCTTACTCTGGCATCTCCTCTCCTCCATTGTTTAATCCTTTCATTTGCAATGAAATGATTTTACCACGCTAACAATGAACAATGAGTGCACAGTACAAGTTGCTCTGAAATTGCTTGGAGCAACTATCATGTCTCATAACAGGATCATAACAAGGGTATAAATATTCCATTTATGTCAAATCATTCTGTTTACACCATCACAAGCTATGTCTTAAGGATATGGATTACCTTTAAACAATCCAGCCCAAGAATCTTTGGTTCTTGCCTTTTAACAGGATTTTTAAAGGGCATCCACTGTTCTAAGAAATTACCATTGTATTTGGGAAATAGGTTAACTTGTAATGACAATTTGTCCTGCATCCTACCCTCCTGTAGTTCATCAAGCCAAGCTTTGAGTGAAAATTGTTTTTCTTTTCTGCTCTTTCCAGATGTAGTGTTGAGCAGTCATTGAGAGAAAAGCTGTGTGTTCCCACCTTGAAAATTAAACACATCAGGCTATTAGGCCATCATATAAAGTATCCATCAGGATTTGAGGCTGGGGTTTACTCTTCCAGTGATGAGTTTCACATATGGGCATCACAAAACTTAATTATTTGGAGACATTACAGTCACCTAGGATAAAATAAATGTTCTTTTAAGAGGCTCTCCAGTAAATTCTTTTGTCTTCATCAGCTGAGCAATTTTCTCTTTCATGAGAAAGTCATCCTAAATTACACAGCATAAAAATGGATAACACTACACATATTATCAGACTATTTGCAGATGATGTTGTAAATGACTTATGTAGCTCATTACAAGGAAGGTGAAACATCACAAGTATTCCATCACAGAAGCAGGCGTTAGGCTGAAAACTTAATGAAACAAAATCAGAATTGGTGGCAGGTACACGTCCTGCTTGGTTTTAAAGTTAGAATGTTGAAGACCAAATCAAATAAATTCTTACAACCGGTCACAAATCCAGAGATGGCCAAAGTCAACGACTTGAGGAATTGAGTCTCAGTAATCACCAAAACAATAGTCACTGTACAGTGACAGGGAAGAAAAACCAGGACAGGCTAAAGCATAATGGTATGGATGCAATTACGGTAGCGATTCCCTTTTAATATTAGGACTTTGTAATAATCATCCCCCTCCCTCAACACACACACTGTAAAGTCGTACCACATTTTTAAATATAAGCTAGATACAAACATTAGACACCTTGAATTACATGGCCAGAGGTCAGCCCTACAAAATGTGGAAGAGATACTTTGGCAACTATCACATGGAAACAGCCCCCTGATCTGTCAAATCCATGTTTTCCTTCACTTCAATGTCAGTTACTTTATTTAAAATTTCATTTATAGGGCCTATCTGGTGGCACAAAGGGTTAAGATGCAACCTATGAAGCGATCTGCAGCCTCTGCAGCACAGTCCGGTCCCCGGCCAGGGAGCTACCCCGTGGCGCAGCAGACCTCTCCTGACTCGCCTGCAGAGCCCCTCAGCAGTGCATTTCAGTCACTCTGCCTGTTCTGTTCCCTGCTCTCTCTCTGGTGAATCCTCTCACACACACACCCCTCACACACATACCCCTCTGGCCTGTACCACAGTTCTCGTATGCACAAATAAATAAATCTTAAAAAAAATAAAAATAGAATCTCATCTATAGTTTTAAGCCTTTTTAAGAAATATCTTCAGAGATGTAGAAAATTACAGAGAATAACAAGATCAAAATCGATGTATCTACCTCCTAGATCTAATAAAGGTCAGTTAACATTTACCATATTTGATTCAGATTATTTTCATTAAATATTGCAGAAAGAATGGAAGCTCCGAGGCTCTGCCCCCACCAATTAGAGTCACCACATACCTGGAAAAGCTCACGGGTACCCTTCACAGAGCCGTGTTTTTACATATTGTAAGGAACATTTTCAGGGATTTTAATAGTCAGATATTTTCCTCCAAGGTCAGTGTGTCTCTTTTATTATATTATCCTCCTGATGTTTGACATAAGGTCTTTGAATGGTTTCATTTAATTCCCATACAAAACCCAAGGCCCCACGCAAGTCCAATTTCGACTGGCCAAAGCCCTACCTGTGAATCTAAACATCAAGAGCAAAACCAAAACACTTGACCTTTTCCAACAGCTGCCCGCGGCCACACTCCAAGGGTCAGCAGGCACCACTTGGGCCATGACCCAAACCCAAACAGAGAACCTGGTATTTTTATGTTCCTATCAGCACACGGGACAGCGTTTCCATACCATTTCAAGGTTTGGCTAAATAGCATTTACTCTGCGTAGTATTCTGCAACTTACTTTTGGTTTCTGCTAATTATTGGACATACAAGTCCATGGTCAGATCTAGTTCACAGATGCAAGTGCTGTTTTACATGCCATTTGAGGTATTCACCACAGTTCCATTATTCATTCTTCCAATGATAGATCCTTTTGTTGATGTCCATCTTTTTTGCCATGACAAGAAATGCTGCAGTGAGCCATTCATATGCCCTGCTTTCTGCATACTGGCCAAATGTTTCCAGCATAGATCTAAAATTGGGAGTGCTTGGTCATAAGATATGTGCATTTTCAATTTTACTAGATATTTGCAAGTTACTCACCAAGATGGCTGTATCAATTTGCACCCCATCAAATGTGCACACAGGTTCCCATCTGCATCTGCCCTAATCTTCTTTCATGAGTACTTGGCATTATCAGGCCTTTTCCATTTTTTGTCAGTTGCATTCCCGTTATCACCAGTGATATGGAGCATATTTCCATGTGTTTGTTGGTCCTTTGGGGTTTCCTCTTGTGAAATTTCTAATCAAAATCTTGTTCATTTTTTATAGAGTATGGTTTGCCTTTTTCTCATTGATTTGTGGGAGACCTTTATATATCGTAGACCCCAGTCCTTAGTTACGTACATTGCAAACCTTTCCTAAGTCTTGACTTGACTTTAATTTTATGGCGTCTTTTATCATAGAGACATTTTTTTGTTTTGTTTTAAGGCTTCCTTTTATCATTAGTTGGCTACTTATTAGAGTCACCTGAAGAGATTTTTAAGGGTCTCCCCTGGTGGCACAGCAGTTGAGCGCTGGGCTGCAAAGCTGCCCGCAGCCTCTGCAGCGCCAGTTCAATCCCCAGCCACCAGCGAGGGTCCCACATGGCACGACAGACCTCTCCTGCCTCGCCCGCTGCTCCCCTCAGCAGTGTATTTCGTCAGTCTGCCTGTTCTGTTCCCTGCTCTGGCTCTTGTGAATTTTCTCACCCTCCCGCGCTTCTGACTGTACCCAGTGCTTGTATTAATAAATAAATAAATCTTTAAAAAAAAAGAGAGAGATTTTTAAAAATATTGAGGCCTATAACTAAGGTCCAGCAACAAGCAGATCAGTGGTGGCCTGAGATTAGGTTGGGAGAGAGGCTGACAAGAAAAGGGTAGTACAAGATGAATATTGGAGGTACCGAAATCTCCAACTTGATTTTAGTAAAGACTAGACAAGTATATGCATTTGTCAAAAGGCATCAAACTATACATTAAATGGTTGCATTTTATCCAAGTCATAGCTCAGAACAGTTGACTTAACACTTCAGATGCCCAGGATCTATCACATAAAATTTTAGCCAGAATCTCTAAGCAAGGCTCAGAAGCATATTTTTTAAAGTGCCCACAGGTGACTATAATGTACAGCTGGTGTTGAGAACTGCTCTTATCTAAGTATTGTTTGTTTTGCTAACTTCATCTGGAATTATTTTTGAATAGGATATAAGAATCTAAATTTGAAGGCCATCCCATGGTGCCAACAAAGGACAGCTGTGCCATGCTCTGTACACCGTGTTCTGCTTTCAATTTGCCCTATTTTTTCCCCAACACCAGCCCTACCATATTAGTGCCTGAGAGCTGCACCAGAAGTTACCACAAATAGGGTGGCTTAACACAACAGGGATGTCTCTTCTCTCAGCTCTGGAGTTGAAGGAGCCTTCCTCACCTCCTCTGGTCTCCGGTAGCTCCACGGTGTTCTTCGACTTTCAGTAGTTCAAGACCATTCTCTGCCTCCATCTCACAAAGGCATCTTCCCTCTCTCTTCCATCCTGTATCTCGTCTCCTCTTCTTATAAGGACACAAGTCAGACTGGACATAGGGCCTCCCCTACTCCAGGATGACCTCCCCTTAATTACTACATTTGCAAAGACCCTGAAGTTCCAGAAAAGAGTGAATGGTGGGGGGGAAGGAGCGGAAAGGATGGGCTCTGTTCAACCCTGGACACACAGATTCCACTCTGAATATTGCCTGTGATTTGCATAGACAGGGACATGGCAGTGGATGGCAACATCAGCCTGTCTGCTCTATGTCTAGGCCTTAAGAAGCTTGTTTGTTTCTGCTCTTCCTTGAGTGCTCTGCACGCACTGTGAGAAGATGATGGTCCATGGCAGACAACAGGCACTGGGAGTAGGGACACCCCACCCATGCACAGTCTTGCAGCTCAAAGTGGTCAAGATCAGCTGATTCCCAGCCCCCTAGATGAGTGAGTGACCCCAACTGATAGCATCCGAGTGGCCCCAGCTGATCTGCAGGAAATCAACCTTCATGGGGACTGTATGTCACTGAGATCTCGTGGTTGCTTGTTACGCAGCAGTAGCTAGCTCGTGCACACACTAACATCACAGCCTGCTGGCCCTTTGCTCCTCTGTCTGAGTGCAGCATCTGCCACCTCCTGTCAAACCCATCCTCCCATCAATTCCCAACCTAACCTTGACGTCGAAACTCCACACCAATTCCAGGAAGCCTCCTGTGATCCGCCCCCAAGAAGGCTGAGTCACCATTGATCATGCCACCACTTTATTTCCATTGGAGCAATTACCACTCAAGGAACAGCTTGTAATTTGCTTGTTTATCTAATTATAAGGCTTTTGATCCCTGGCAATAAATACATCCCAGAAAGCAGAGCTCTGGCAGGAAAGGAACAACAGGGGCGAGAGGAGCGGGGAGAGCAGTGGAGTGGAGTAAGGAGCAACGGCTGCACAAGGCCACAGGCCCAGAGCCACAGCGCAGTGCTGGGGCGCTCCTAGGAGGCAACTTCTCACCCAACCATAGAACCCGGTTGGGTGGGACCCGGAAGCAAAAGTCCAGGTGTCCCTGTTGATTATAGGTCAGTGAAGATGCAAGGGAAACCTCACTGCAGAGGATTCCCTGATTCTGAGAGATGGAGCGGAGATGGCATTTTCACAATCTGACGATGACCCAGGGAGGACCACAGGTGTGAGATGACATTGACACAGCCCTGCCCCCTCCAGGAAGGTGGCGGCTGCCCCCGCTCCAAACCCTGCAAGCTACATCTCAGCTCCCTGCTCACCAACACATCCATGGGCTCTTAGCACACCACCAATATCTCCTCCAGCTATCAATCATCCAAACGACAGCCCTCACTTTTTGACCACCCCGCCTTTGCACGCACCATCCTCAAAACCTTCCCCTTCTCCCATCCTCCTTTTTAGACTCCAACCACGTCTGACCCTCCCACCTTGCTGGAAAGTCGGTTAAAAACCAGACTGGATCAAGAAGATGTGGTACATATACACAATGGAATATTATTCAGCCATCAAAAAGATAAACTCATGCCGTTTGCAGCAACATGGATGGAGCTGGAAGGGGTCATGCTCAGCAAAATAAGCCAGAAAGAAAAAGGGAAATACCAGATGGTCTCACTCGTAGTAGGAATTTAGAAAACCTAAATAAATAAGGGACCAGGAAAAAGAATAACTATAATAAAGAAAAATCAAAATCAACAAGCAACTATAAAGCAGAGACACACTATTGGGGGGGGCAGGGAGAGGAGGGATTGGGGTCAAAATAAGTGGGGTACAATTGTATGGGGACTATAACCAAGATGGAAATGCATACATTGTACAAAAATGAAAAATGATGTAAGATATGTATTTTTAAAAATGAAATTGGAAAAAAAAAATAGAATCATGAAGTTAAAAAAACCAACCAGATTGCACTCAAAGAGCCCCCACCTGTCTGGGCTCTCAAGGGGATCAGCCCCGGGCAGGGTGTAGGGCAAGTAAAGTATCAGGCTTTTCTGCCCTGCCGCCGTTAGGATTGATGGCGGAACCCTGTGGACCTACATGCATGCCTGACGGCAGGCGCCTGGAGTAGGGTGTGGGCATACATAGGTGGGTGCACCTGGGCTGAGAGACTGAGCTTATAAGGGTGGCGTCACGGGGACACCAGCAGAGTGGAACAGACCAGATCAGAAGAAGTGAGAAGGTACCAGCAGAGAAGTAGAGGCCACGAGAGACCACCGGAGAGCCCATATAGAGTGAAGACTTGCTGGGGGCTGGGAGGCCTTTCAGCCTCCCGGCCTCCTGGCACCCCTGCCTGCCGTGTACCTGGTAAATCCCAATAAAAAGCCTGCAAAAATCCACCGAGGGCTCCAGGACTCCTCCTTCCTCCATCTGCTCGGATTACAGAGCTCCTGCTCCGTCCCTTGCCGCCACTACACAGGGGCTTCTCATCCTCAACCCCTTTTCATCCCCGGGAGCCTCGCCATCAAAGGGGTCACGTCACCTGGGTGAGCCGTATGCTTAGAGGTAACTGGCATGTACAGTGAGTGCTCTCTGGGGAGGACTCCTTAGTCACCTTAGCATCTTGACGTTGCTGATTCTCCTGAGAACTCACAGATAATTGTGGACCCATTACCTATTGAGACAATACATCCCAGTAAGCTGAAGGCTTTCTATTATCCGGGGTATGCTGCATCTGCACCCCTTGAGGTCTCTGGGGATTTGCCCATTTTATGAGCACCTGCAGAGCTGTCCTCAGGAGCTGAAGATGCTGGACACTCATTCCTGGCACAGCTGCAACTGGGCACCTCCACATGACCTGGCTCTGCCAACTGGAAGAAGGTGGTGAAATCAGCAGGAACTCTCCCCTGTGTCTCCTCTCTCCCCTCTATCTTTCCACTGTCAGCTGCAGAAGCAGCAGCACCCACACCCACATCACCTGCCTGGTGTGGGATAAAGTGGAAGTATCTGGCACTGCGTGACCAGCGATGGTCCCCCTGTTACAACAGTGCAGTGACCTGGACTGGGGCTTTCAAAACTGAGCTTGAACATGACCTCCAGCTCCCTCCTCCCCTGCCAACATCTGGGGAGAGACTTGGGGTCCTTTTATAAGCTCCATTTCTGTTTAATCAACCAGAGTCAGTATCTGTCCCTGGCAAACCAGAATCCACTGAGACTCCTTCATTTTTATGACCATCACAGCTTCAAGCAGAACGCCTGCTTCTCTAGCTCTGTAATAAAGACCAAGCCTGATGCTCTCCACATGGCAGCTGCTGCCAGCTGTGCTTTGTGAGATCTGCCAACCTGGGAAGCCACAGGGAGACTGTGGGCCTGAGAAGGGTCCTGCTCCTCCGGCCTGCCAGCAGCCACTGTGCACACCACTCCAGCAGGCTCTTCACCAGGACCCCAGCAGTCCCTTCCTGCTCTTACCAGCCAAATCCCACGTGGACATTTCCCAGCACCTGCACAGCCAGCTTCCCTTCTCCTTGGACAAGTGAGTTTCAGCCCTGGGGCTCCCTCCTCTAGTTTCTAAGTCTCCATAATTCCAGCTCCTTCCTCTACTTGCTCATCCTGAGGGGTGGTAGGTGAGTTCTCTTTTGACCTCTGCTAACAATTCTGTACCTAGTTAGCACTTAGAGTTCTCTCTGTTCAAAGAACGGTTGTAACTTCAGAGGCCACAGGAGCGGATGCAAGGTGACCGTGGCCAGCAAGCAAGGTGCCTGGACATGTGAGTGGTCTCTGCAACATGGGGAGGCACTCGGAGGGAAGGGCCAGACCCACTACTCAGAGCCCACAGGTTCTCACGCTACTGCAGTGGATTTGCAGAGAGGTGGCACCTAGGGGATGGGAAAGAGTGGAGATACCCGAGTTCAATCCCCGGCCAGGGAGGTGACCCACATGGTGCAGCAGACATCTGTCTCCTCACTGCTCCCCTCAGCAGTGTATTTCAGTCAGTCTGCTTGTTCTGCTCCCCACTCTGTCTTTGGTGAACCTCTCACCCCCGTACCCCGGCCAACACCCCAGTTTTTGTATGCATAAATAAAAATAATCCTTTATTTAAAAAAAAGATGTGCAGGGCCTCCCTGGTGGCGCAAGGGGTTAAAGCGCAACCTATGAAGCTATCCGCAGCCTCTGCAGCATAAGTTCGATCCCTGGCCAAGGAGCTACCCACATGGCGCAGCAGACCTCTCCTGGCTCACCCGCTGCTCCCCTCAGCAGTGTATTTCAGTCAATCTGCCTGTTCTGCTCCCCACTCTGTCTCTGGTGAATCCTCTCACCCCTCACACCTCTGGCATGTACCCCAGTTCTTGTATGCATAAATAAATAAATCTTAAAAAAAAAAAAAAAGATGTGCAAAAGATATTAACCATGAGTAGATGAGCGGAAGGTGTTAGAGGCAGCAGTCTGAGTCAGGGAGACACCCTCAGGGTTGAATTCTTCTGATGACACAGGGCCCGCCAGACCCAGGCCGTGCCCCTCTGGAAGCCCTTGCAAAGAGTCCATTCCTTGGCCCTCTACCTTCTGGGGGCTCCTGGCATTCCATTCTTAGGGCTTCCTCACTCCCATCTCTGCCTACACAGACACAACACCTCCCCCTCTTCTGAGTTAAATTTCCCTCTGTCTCCTTTCGATAAACACTTTGAGGGTCCACCTGGATAATACAGGTTGTGTGTCCCCCTCCAGCGCCACCCCTTCATCACAGCTGCAAAGACCCTTTCTTCATGCAAACCAGCAGCACGGGTTCCAGCGAGAGCACCTGCTTATCTTCAGGGGTCATTATTCAGCTGACCACACTCACCAAGAGGCCAGCGTGTTGCTGGGGTTCCACACCCAGGTATCACGGCAAATAATGTGCACGTGCTGAAATGTTTGCCTAGATTTCAATTTATTCCCACCAGTGGTGGAACATGACGTTTACACAGAATATCTGGAAATACAAAGCTCACCCCAAGGAGAGGCACCTGGAATCATTGTGCGCACCAGGGTTTCCTTTGCTAATTCTACAAAAGACAGGTCTGGGCCGCGGACAGGTCTGCCCTCACCTGGGAGCAGCATCCTGGTGGCAACTGACACCAAGCTCGAGCTCCTACAGAGGCAGACCAGGCTGAGGGCTGGTCGTCGAGGTGGCAGGTGGCCCAGTGGCCCAGGTGGCAGAGGGACGTGCCAGGCGAGTCCTCACAGGACAGCGGCAGGGCCTCCGAGTCAGGGCAGAGGTGGCCACAGAGAGCAGCGGCGGCCAGCAAACCGGGCCCAGACTCGGGTTGGCAGCTGGAGCCCTCAGTACGACATAGCATGAGCCGCTTGGCAAACCACCCTAAGCAACTTACATGGCAGATAGGGTTTTCTCAGTTTGGAGACTGAGAGTTCAAGGTCATGATGAGGTTCCAGTGAGGACCCTTGCGGTGCTGTGATTTACAGTGAGAAATATGGATGTGGCCTCCATCCCTGTTTCTGGGCACAGAGCTGTCAGCCCCCGTGGAATGTCCTAAGTGACATCTTGGCCCTCACAATACACCACCTTGGACCACATCTGAGCTTAAGTTAACAGTGGAGTAATCTGGTTGTTTGAGTTAAGAAACTGGATCCCTGAGGCTGTCAGCACACCAGGCCAGGTCAGTTTGGTTTCGGACAGGCCAGGTGGTCACGCTTACTCTGAAAAGCCCCTTTAAGAGACAGTGGCAAAGATGGACTGTGGTGCTAGGGAGCATATGCCCCAGCCCATCACTGCCCGGCCCAGCCCTTAGCAGAGGTAGGAGGGATGGGCTGGCTGCTGTGGGACACCCCACAGTCATGAGAGGGACCTGCCTTCCAGAGCCCAGAAGAAGCCCACTGGACACACATGCACATGCACACACATGCACAGCCTGAATCCATGCCTTGTGCAACAGAGGAACCTGACCACAAAGTTACCCGCAGCTTCCACCTTCCCTGACATAAGGAGGTGATGTTTATTAAACACCCAGTGGATGCCTAGACTGTGAGTCGGCTACTCTATAGGCCTTGTTGATTTAATCCTCGTGGCCACTCTCTCGGATGATGCTCTACCAGATTTCATTTTATTATAGAAGATAAATTATATTTTAACAGAGAAGGATACCAAGGCCCCAGATACAGCCCTAGACACCAGGCAGTGGAGCCCAGAGCCCACATATCCCATGAAGAAGCTTGATTCCAACTAGTAATGGCAGCCTGGCTGGGGAGCACAGGGTGCCAGGAAGAATCGAGACGTAGGGAATGACAGATTGTTCCATAATGCCATGGTGGAATATTGTTCTATATCATGTTGTAAGGTATCACCACATCATATAATAACATTATATAATAACACAGCTCTACCCTGAACTGGTGACACTCTCGGCTAGGAAGCCCAGCATGGAGCCCTTTCTGGGGTCGCCCCTATGGGTCCCAGCCTCGGTCCCTCCTGCCGTGGAATCCCAGGTGCTGTGGGCAGGAGGGGTCTCCTGGGACTCCTCCAACGGCCACTCGCTGTACCATATGGAAGCTTGACATGCAAACAGCTTCCAGCAAAATGGGGAGGGAGGAGCAGAGTCAGGATGGGGTGTCAGACAAAGCAAGCAATTAGTTTTGCAAAGGCTGTCAGGAGAGTAAGGGGCGGGGACAGACAGTGAGTGGTGTCAGGGAAAACGTTCTAAGGGGAGCCTGGAGCCCCGTGATTAAGGAAGAGAGGTACTCAGGCTCACCGGCACTTCTCACTCTTTTTTTTACAGAGCCCAGGCTCAGTGGGTGCTGCCACAGCCTCCTGCCACCGTGGAACTCAACAGCGCGCATAACGCCAGGGCCCCCAGTTCCATTCATTCTAGCCTGCTTTGCGTCCCAGGAGACGAAGTTCGAATGGGATGACGGAGCAGTAAGGAAACACACAAAAAAATAAATACTCTCCTTCCCAAAGCTGAACCACCAGCCGGACGTCCAGGAACTTGGAGATTTGTACAATCCATGGCCATGGCCACATCCAGCCGGTGCCAGAAGGACAGTTTTTTATACTTTTAAGGGACTGTGAAAAAGAGAAGAAAGAAAAGAAAAGGCCACAGAGACACCACATCACATGGCCTGCAAGGTCTGAAATATTTACTTTGTGGTCCTTTCTAGAAAAGGTTTGCTGGCCCTGCTCTAGCCCCACCAGCTGATTCCTCACAAGGCTCTACCCTTTCAGGCTTTGGAAGGTGGTAGTGGGGGTGGACAGGTATCCAGCACATTCCAGGCTCTCATCTAGTCCTGATGGGGTCAGTGATGAGTAAAGTCCGTGCTTAAACATACACTTGTCCCACACACACACGCACAGGCACATGCACACACACACATGCACATGCACACACACACAGGCAAACGCACACGGTTTTCTGAGCCCCCCACTCCAGCCAGGCACCGCCAGGCCAGGGGTGCAGAGCAGGAGACACTGACCAGCCGCTGCCTTCAGGGAGCTCACTGTCCCTCAGGGATACAGCTTCAGTGGAGGAGGCAGCGGAGCCTTGTGCCCAGGTGACATGCCCTGAAAAGCTTCTGGTTGGGCAGTTTCAACCTCTTCCAAAGTGTTATCTGAAACTGATCAGTCTGGAGCTTCCTAGTCAGCACCAGTGAGGCCATCTGCATGGTAAGATCCCCCAGCCCCTGAGGGAAAGTGGATTTCCCTGAATAATCTTTTCTTAAGCTAATAGCCTTGGCCCACCCTCTACTACCTGTAAAAACCTTCTACTTTGTGTAACTCCCTGCAAGTATCCTCAGAGGAGGCTGCCAGTTCAAGAGCCATTTCACAGACAATTGTGAATTTTGTTTTCTAACAATCCGTGCATGTGCATTCATGCCAGACCCACTGAGGACACTCCAGGAACATGCACCTCCAACAGAGGTGGGTTCCTAAGTCCTGCACAAACCAGACAGCAGACATTCTCCACACCACACCGCTCGCTGCAAAGCCACAGAAGTTTCTTCTGCAACCTCAGGGAGCCAGGACTATGTCCACAGCTGCCACACACAGGCACACACATGGGGCCTGCCCTAGAAAACAAAAAGTATCTGGAGAGGAGGAGAGGGAGCTTATGGACTGCACACCCAGCAGTTAGATGGGTATCGCGAGGCATCATGGCATGGTGAATCAGCCAGCGTTCTCCCCAGGAGATTGCCCCTACCCCTTCAGGACCCTTCTGCATCCAGAGAGACCAGACCCGCCACCCCAGCATCTTCCTAAGTCACAGGAGGTGCAGAATGCCTCAAAAGGCAAGAGAAACAACCTCAACCAGAGCTCCACTGTGCCTTGGAAATGGGCAACTGGGACTCATATCAGGGGGCCTGAAAGTCACTCTCCAAAAATTCCATCATGAGGTTTCAGGCTGCCAAGAGTTCTGGAGGAGGGCTGCGGCCAACTCTGCTCCAAGAACTTCATCCTGGGCCTTGGTCATCTGCCAGAGTGGGGCTTGGCCATCAGGTGAGAAGAACAGGATTCTGGAAAGACCTGGAGCCGGATCTGCTCCCGGAGCTTCCCCAGATCTCAAAAGGTTTATAAATTTAGAGCACAGTGAGCATTCAGGAACCAAATTCCAGCCCCCTGGAAGATTCTATTCTCTGGGGATGCCCAGTCGGCCTGGATAACCACATAGGCCAAGATCAAAACTCATTCAGTCAGCCACCCCAAGAGAGCCGAGCCACAGCCCCCGCTGGGTTATCCAGCAAATTCCTGGTAAAACCAAGGGGACCTCAAGCCTGAATCTCAGCGATGATGGACGGGCTGTTTCCAAGCACCCCTCTCGGGGAGACATTGGTACTCACTGACTGTGGCGATTATAAATAATTGGTGTCTATTTATAAGACCTTCGAAGGCCAATTCTCCTCACATCAACAGCAAGAATTAATTTCTTTTCAAATGTCCTAGAACAGATGTTTGCCGTTGGGCTATCTTTCTGCCGATGAACAAGGCTCTGGGCATGAATGATCACTGCCCTTCCAGCCTTTCCTTCTCTCCCTAGCCCTTCACCCACTGCTCCCAAGTCATTGCTCATTTTCTGTAAAGTCTATGAAAGACGCCCCCCTGGGAGTGCCTCCAAATTCAAAGCATATAGCAGAACAAACAGGAGCAAAAAAGGTTGGGGGAAAAGCCAGTGTGTGCAGAACAAATTGGCCGGTGATTATTTATACTGCCCAGCGAGAGCCCCAGCGTCGGGACAGCTGATCAAATACGCTTGACCAGCGAGCAGCGACCATCGTGATTGCAAAGGGCCCTCTACACGGTGCTGTCCTAGGGGCCCAGCTGGAACTGGGTGGGAGGGGAAGGAGACCTAGCAGGGCCATGCCGAGTCCAGCCCATGCCGTCCACTGTTCAGTGGGCAAGACCCCTCCGGACAACAAGATCTTCCTGCCGGAACAAGTAGAATAACCCCAACACGAGCTCACACAGAGCCGCGGCAGGTGTGCGAGCAGAACACGGCCGTCCACATCAAGGGGCTCTCAACACCAGGGCCGTGCAGCTAGCTGTCCTCCACAGTAAGGCAGCCAGGGGCCCAGAGACAGGAACAGACACTGCCATGCTGGCATTTCATGAAAACATATGACACGTGATCCCCCTCCTGCGACGTGCCCGGCTCTCCACCTGCAGCTGTGGCTGCCGAGGCTGGTCCTTCAGGGACAGGATGGTCAGTTTCTCATTGGCCCCTGAGCCAATTCCCAGGGATTCTCCCATGTCTACATCTGGGTGACAGGAAGAGAAGGGCAGCCTCTCCCCCGGGACACACATCCAGCTGATGCCTCTGGGGTGATCCTAGCTCACCAGGATCCACAGGAGAAATGGCCTTCAACACCATCCTCCCAGAGGGTCCTTGCTGTCTCTTTCTGAGCACAGGGCCTGAGCAGATGCTTGGGGCTCACGGGGAGCTTCTGCAACCTCTAGGACCATTGAGGACACAGTACAGAGAGCTGACCCTTCGACCTCTCTACTGACGGGGTACAGGTGGCCAGGCCTCAGCCCATGGCGTCCAGCTATCTCCTGGCCTGACCTGGACTCTCCCTGTTCAGCGGTCACGTCCATGTTCACATTGTGCTTCCCTGTGAGTAAGCACAGGCTCGTCCCCCAACCCACTCACCAGCCCTAGGGTGGGCAAAAGCCTAACATCTCTGGCTTGCTCCCAACACTGGTGATTTTGAGATTTAAAGTTTCACCTGCAGGGCCTCCCCAGTGGCGCAGCGGTTGAGCGCTGGGTTGCGAAGCTGCCCTTTGCAGCGCCGGTTCGATCCCCGGTCAAAGGGTGAGGGTCCCACATGGCGTGCAGACCTCTCCTGCCGCCCACTGCTCCCCTCAGCAGTGTATTTCGTCACTCTGCCTGTTCTACTCTCCGCTCCGGCTCTGGTGAATTCTCTCACGCTCCCGCGCCTCTGACTGCACCCAGTGCTAGTATAAATAAATAAATAAATCTTTTAAAAAAATAATAAAGTTTCACCTGCAGTCACAAAAAGGAGTTATCCTCAAGTGAGAGGAAGTGGACTGGGGCTAAGGGGCGCACAGCTCACAGACGTGAGCTCCAGCCTACAGACCTGCTCGCCGGACCCTCCTACTGAAGACCTTGTTGGTAGATGCTTTATCAATGGTCTGAAGTCACAGTTAAGTGTGATGTCATCTCCCCAGTGACATCACAAGCTCTCTAGGGGTCAGGCTCACTGAGGGGCCGCTCCTCCCACTTGCTGGGACGCTCGTGTGGACAGGGTCACGTGGCACGATGCCAGCTGCGCTCTGTATTTATCATGAAATCTGACATGTGAGATCTGAACTTACTAAGATGCAATGACGGGGGTGACTTATCACGTTACCAAAGGCTTATTTTCTTTCAGGGAAAAAGTCACAATTCAATTCCTCTAGGGAAAAGCCCTACAGGGCTCAAAATATCTATTTCAACATCACCGAACAGAGACACGGCTGGACCCGAGCAGAGGTCAATGTACCGGCCAGCTATCCTGACACAGCGGCCCAGAGTGCATGGTACTCACCAGATGAGGCATCAGGAGGTCAGCCAGGTAGACAAAGGCAGCTCCAAGGGTGAAACCAATGGCCACGGGAAAGAAGGCAAAGACCCCAAAGCCCCCAGAGGACGTGGCCATCTCGACCGCTGGAGCCAGGAGAGACCAATAGGAAGCTGCTAGCATGACCTAGAAAACCACAATGAGCAACAGGTCATTAAACTGCTCCAGGAAGACCTCCCAAATGGGGTCTGCCACACCATACCCCACAACTCCTCCCCAGCAAGTATCATGCCAAACCAGAAGCCGCCATAGAGTTCCTGGAACCAACGTTGGAAGAACTCAGTTGGGGCAGGATGGAGTGGACCTTGGGAGGATGATGCCTACTTTGCTGTCGGTCGAACTCTAATTCAGTGGTTCTCACCAGGGGCAGCTGTTTCCTCCAGGCAGTACCTGGCAGTGCCACGCGAGGGCAGGGAGACGAGGCTGCTAGAAGCATCTGGTGAGTGGAATCCAGAGAGGCCGGGAAACATCCCGTGATCACAGACCCTGCCAGTTAAGAAACCTCTGGCCCCAAACGTCATCATGCTGCTGAGAAATGCTGTTCTCACTGAATGCTTCCAAAACAAGCTGTTCACTGCTTTGTGAGCTCTGCTGCGTTACGAGACAACGCTGATTATTGCAGTGCTTGCTGATGGTGAGCTGAAATCTGTCTTCCTTCCATTTTTATCTGTTACCTCTGGGTCTACTCTCTGAAAGGCCAAAGATGTTGTCTCTATTCTGCGCTATCTGACAGCCTGTGGCATTTGTGAACACAACCGGTGAGTCGATGTCAGCTGGGTCCCGTCAATATTCTTATCTCTGAAAAGGCAGAAGGGAGCTGATATATGCTGGTCAGTCACCTACTCTTTCCAGAGACCAATATTCACATGTGACATCTTATTTTATCATCACTGCAACCCTGGGAGGCTGACGTTGTTTGCTAGTGCTATTTGTAGATAAGGAAACTGAATCTGGAAGAAGATTATTTGCTCAAGTTCCCACAGCCAACAGGGGGCAGATCCAGGGGACGGAGCCGGAAAGACCATGTTGACAGAAGAGCCACGAAGCTCGACGCAAATCGCTGTGAGGCCAACTGGATGTAAGAGCCTCCAGTGCTGAGCGAATTCAACGCTCATCCACCGTTACCCGTGCTCAGGAGGCTGTGACGTGTTCTTGCATGAGCACACCCGCTACCTGTGGAACCACATGCTAGTCATCACTGACATGGGAAATGGTGAATGGGTTTCTAAAAATGACTTAATTATGCCTTGTCATAAAAGAACTTCAGTTTCACGCATGTGCAAAATAACCTGAGTGACAGAACCAGGTATTAGCACGGAGGCAAGAAAGAACAACTCCATGCAGCGAGTGACTCCTTCCAGTCATCACCCAGCCAGAATCACTCGCACAGGGCTAGATTCCCCCAGCAAAGGCTGTAGGGCCATTCACAGGAGATTGTATCTGTGTCAGAAACTCCCAGAAAGAACGAACATGTCTCATCAGCTCAGCCCCAGGAGGCCATCGAGGGGACGAGTGGACAACTTCCCCATCCACGGCCTCATCCATGCCTTCCCTGTGTCTCACTAGCTTCTGAGGTCAACAGCCCTGGGTGCTACCATTCCCAGGAAGCTCCCTGGGGAGAAGCACCTGGACCCAGACACAGAACTCTCAAGCAACCTCCCAGACAGCCCCGTCAGCAACTCTAAAACCACGGGATCCAGCGAAGGCTGCGCCATGAATGAATCAATGACAAGTTAATTTACAAACTGATCTTGATCTGGCTCATCGACAAAAGATGGGAGCAGCTCAAATGCACACCAGTGGATGGACGAAGAGACAAAACCTGTTCAACAGACTGATTTTCAGGCACGAGAAGGATGGCATGAGATGCTACAACGGGGATGGACCTCAAGAATACTAGGAAGGAAGCCAGGCACAACATGCCACATATCTGTGATTCTGTTCAGATGAAATATCCAGAACAGGTCAACCCATGGACAGAGAGCAAATCAGCGACTGATAGGGGTGGTGGGGATGGGAAAGGAAGCGGCTGCTCAACGGAGACAAGGTCTCCTTTGGGGGACGAACATATCTGGAACTCGAGAACCAGGATGGCTACACAACACTCTGAAATCCCCTGAATTGTGTCCCTCAACATGGCTCATTTCATGGCGTGTGGATTTTACCCCAAAGTTGGTTTTTTTAAAGTGGGCTTGGGCTTGGCCTAACCAAGCCTGAGAATCTGATCTCATGGTGTTCCCCTTCTCTGTGCTGAGCTCCTGATCCCCTTGCCACAGCCCAAGAACTTCCACTGGAAAATGTGAAAAAGGCAAGACCCAGGCCTCGAGCCCTCTCTTCCAGCCACCGCAGACACCTTGCCTGAGTCCATGTGTATCGCGGGAAAAGACAGGATCAGGAATCAGGTGTGAGTCTGAGTGTTGGCTGTGCGATGACCTACATCTCCTGCAGCTCTGCTCTGAACAAACCTACAGTGGGGTGGTAACAAACTGACAAGGCTGTTCTAGGAAGTCTATGTGGCAATGCACCCACAGCGCCACCCGAACTCCTGGCAGGAAACAGCTGCAGCCGGATCCCTGTTGGGTTGGAGTCTTCACTCTCCTGAGTCTGCCCTCCCCCTGCCTGCTCTCACCCCGCCTCCCCTCTCCACCCCGCTCTACCTGGTCCTTTTCCATCCCACTGGATTCATCATTTATGTCCATGTTTCCCCAGGACCTGGTGCATGGCCAGAATTAGGGCTGTACCCCAGCCCCTGCAACCGGGGTATTCCTGGACAGAGCTGGTCAACTCTGTTGCCTAAGTGAGTTCTCTGTTATGAAGGGGCACGGTGGGGGTGCAGAAATCAAAAGAATCTATAATTAGGAAGTGACTCAACACTTACTTTTTTCATCTAAATTTTAAAATGATTTTGCCTTACAAGCTAAGTTCTATGCCAGCTCACACTCAGATGGCCTCGGCCTTAGGCATACGCTGGCTGAGCAGCTGTTCAAAACAATGGAGCTTTTCTTGGGTGTGAAAAGAAGTTGACTTTCGGAGCTTCCAGAATAATGCACTAAGTGCAGCCTACTGATAGAGTTGAAACGGGTTTTTATGTGGTGACCTAATTCAAATGCTTCATCTAACAGATTTAAACTGAGACCCCCCCCCCCAAGATATTCAGCGGATTCACCAAAGCCCCAGAGCCGGCCACGGCCACAGAAAGCGGGCACCCCCAGATCAAGTCAGGACCATCTTCACCCCTACACTGGCCCAGCGTCTTTTAAGAAACTCTAAATGCTACAGCATGAAGACAAGGTTTATGTTGCTGCCCCTTTTCATCAGGCAAAGAAAGCATCCAGAACTGCAGCCTGGGGTTCATCAGCTTTAGCAATACCCCAATGTAATCAATCTCCTGGAAATCCCCCATTATTATGACAGCAGCTATTCCCAGAAAATGCGGCACTAAGAAATATTTGGCAACTAATAAATGGCGATAATGATCTTATTAAACATTTTCCTCAGGAAGATATATCGGAGCTTACAAACCTAAGCCCATGAAGAGCCACGACTGCTAGAAACAGAACCCCCCAGCAGCAGAGCCGGAGCTCGGCTCAACACAAAGTGCGTGGACATTACACCCTTGGTCTCAGGCTCAAACAAAAAGGCCCGGCTTCCTCACTCATGGACAACACGTCAAAATGGGAATGGTCTCAGTGCAACGTGCACCCAGATTGGATCCTGGGGTCAGGAGGAGGAATCAGAGGGAAAACTGGGGAAATCCAAATAAAGCCTGGGGTTTGGACAACTCAGCCATGGTTATGAAAGATGCATGTGCGGGGGAGACTGGGCAAAGGTCATGTAGATTTCCTGCTATTGTGCAACCTTCCTGAGCCTCTAAGTTACTTCCAAACCCAAAGTTTTAAAATTGAGTGGCCGTTTCTTAGGACTGAGGTTGAGGAGAGCGTGCCTGCTGAGAGGTATCAACGCTGCAAGTGGAGACCTGAAGACAGGAGCACCCAACGTTTGCTGTGGGGTCAGCACCATGACTGGTCTGGGGCCTCTGGGGGCGGAAGTCAGAGTGGGGGACTCTGTGCTTCCATCAGGGTGGGGGACAGCCAGCAGAAGGCAGCTTTTAAATTTTTAATTTTAAATTAAAGCCCTGACTCTTAAATTACATAAGCATCTATCTCTGGGGAAAATTTTTAAATAAGCTGATCATATAATTTGAGGATACAGTAATGTTCTCTATCAATGTGCAATATGATTTTTGAATGTTTCCATCAAAGACCCTGATTTCATGGTGAAAATCCCATGGAGGAAGGATTCTATGTACATAAATGCCAATTCAGAAATATTTCTGCCTGATAACGAGACACCCACCTAGACCACATGTTTCTGGGGAAGACCCCTAGACCACAGCCTTATGCCAGAAAAACAACAGGGACTGGAGGAGACATTTAAAATCAGCAGATACCTATAAGCTCTTTAATTACCTGAGAGTGAAACCCCCCACTTCCCTTCCTTAGTTCCCCAAAACTAGCAAAACTCCTAAGATTCTTTTTTTCAAAATATCATGCAAAATGCCACAGGGATTCATATATTAAAATGCTATTAATTTCCCTCTGGTGTCAGACGTACCAGCACAGAGTCATCAAAAACAATCAGCTGAACACCTAGTCACAGCAGGCAAATCTTCTCATTTATGTTTAAGTGTTCATTTGGGGACAATTTCAGCCCTGGAAATATAAATGAATTTGTGAAGAGTTCCTTAAGGAATACATCAGAATATTCTGGCATGATGGGTGCAGTTAAGCAATTCTTTTATTATAGTAATGACAGTGTAAAGACTGGAAGAAAATCCAAGCCACAAAACAATTTCCCTCTCAATAAAGGAGAGGAAATTCTTGCACACAGCTCAGTTACATGCACCAAGTATCAGCAGCAATTACTCAGTGAGCCTCTAAAGATGGTGCACAGAAGACAGGAACACAGAGTTCAAAATAACAATAACCAACTGGGGGCTGCAGAGTAGACCCTCCTTAAATGTCTATTGCAGCAAATGAACATGGACTTGAACTTCAAGGACTTGAGGTCTCCAACAGGCCTTGAGTAACCAAGGCACAGGTAAACTTGCAAAACAAGTCAAGGCAGTATTACTCCCAATGGGCCTCCCCGATGGCGCAGCGGTTGAGCGCTGGGTTGTGAAGCTGCCCAGCACTCAACGGATTCGATCCCCGGCTGCTGGCGAGGGTCCCACATGGCTCGCAGACCTGTCCTGCCGCCCGCTGCTCCCCTCAGCAGTGTATTTTGTCAGTATTCCTGCTCTGCTCTCCACTCTGGTGAATTCTCTCACCCTCCCGCGCTCTGACTATACCCAGTGCTTGCATAAATAAATAAATCTTTAAAAAAAAAATTACTCCCAATGTACAGAAGTCAAGTAATATCTCTAACATCTACCTTCAAATCAGATGGCAAATTTTTAAAAGGCAATCAGCGACTATTACAGGAACCATGTCATATTTAGCCCTGGGGGTGCTGGAAGGAAGGAAGATACAAAAGCCAATCTGGTTCCCATCTTCAAGGTGGCTGCGACCCCTAAGAGAGAGGACAGGTCACATCTGAAATGACCAAGAAGGCAACTGAAACAATAAATGAAGGCAGCCTGGGGCGATTCCAAGAAAGGAGACAACAAAGTTGTAAAAAAGTATAACGCCAAGAAAAACACGGTGAAGGGCTCTTAGAAGCTGGAAGTGGTTTAGAAAGGAAACTGAGGGCGGGGCCCGCTCGCCAGGGAGGTCAGTGGGAGCTGTCTGGGAGGCAGGCATGCCAGAGCTTGCGTCTTGATCAGCCTAGCTGGGAAACAGGATGTGCGTTGGGGTGCCGTGAGATAGCTGGGTATAAGAGGCCTGGCACAATGACTTGGACTTGAGACAATGGACGACCTGTTGCCAACTCTGGTGGTGCACTAATCTCCTGGAATTTTCAAACGACGAGGCCAAGGCCACTCCACAACCTAGGAAACCACAGACGGGCTGTTGGCTGCGGACTCCCTCCTACACGGGAGGCGGTGAAGGCCTGACCCAAACGGAGCAGAGGGGCTGGAGGAGGAGAGGAACCTGCACATGTCCTCCAAAATGAGGGAGCCCACGTGCATCAATATCAAGCCACCCTCCAGAAACCCAGGAGGGGGCAGATGAATTTTGCATCGATTCAGCTTCCAAATTTGGCACGTCAATCATGACTTGAGCATGAATAAAATTCAAAGGGAGGCTACACACCTGTACTGAATTTCCTCTGCATCAAAAGCCCTCACACTACACCAGCTTCAGATAATTTTACAGGATTTAACCTAACAGCTCAAAATTATCATCATTTACATTCAGCTTCAATTACAGATATTCCCTGTAATTGATGCAGACCTGCTGGAAAGGCCTGGCTCATTCGAACTACATCCACCCAGCGAGGATGATGGCAGGGGCTTGGCCTCTAAGTCTGGGTGATTGATGTCTCCAAACGAGGAAAACGTACTGGTGCTTAAAAAGAAAATCTATCGGATCTCCCTGGTGGTGTAAGGGGTTAGGACGCAAACGATGAAGCTGTCCGCAGCCACTGCAGCATGAGTTCAATCCCTAGCGAGGGAGCTACCCACATGGCACGGCAGACCTCTCCTGTCTTGCCCGCTGCTCCCCTCAGCAGTGTATTTCAGTAGATCCTCCTGTTCTGCTCCCCACTCTGTCTCTGGTGAATCCTGTCACCCACACACACACACTTCTGGCCTGCACCCCGGTTCTTGTACGCATAAATAAATCTTTAAAAAAAAAAAAAAGCTATCTATGACCCACTATCCCTCTCCTCGACAGCTGCCCAAAAGGAAATGAAAACTGATGCCCACACAGGGACTTGGACAAGAATGTTCACGGTAGTTTTATTCATAGCCCAGACCTGGAAACAACCAAAGTGTCCGTCGACAGGCAAATGGACCAAGACGTTATAATATATTCATAAAATGAGATATTCCTTAGCAATAAAAAGAAACAGTAATAGCTGACACAACCTGGATGAGTCCCAACATCATTATATTGAGTGGAAAACTCAGACAACGTAAGATAAATTTATATACAAGACATATATGTACACAGTATGAATACATTTAAGCACAAAAATATGCAAAATTAATCTATAATGTTGGAACCATAAAGCGGTTGCCTGGGAGGAGAGGCAACGTGACTTAGGTATAGAATCTGGGGGAAGAGAAACATTCTCTACCTCATTTGGGTGATGGTTATACATTGTATAATTGCAATTATATTGAATGATATATGTGTACATATGTGTAATGATAACTATATTACATTATTTTATAATAGCATATTATTTCATAATATATAATTACCTAATGTCTTACAATTATAATACTCAAAAGTTATAGGGTTAACACTTTAAGATTTAATTTTCTGTCTGTAAATAATATTCATTTTAAATTCTTGGGAAATCTGCGGGCACCCCTGATTCTGATGAGGCCCATTTGCTCCGTGGGCAGTCCATTGGGTATCCAGGTTCCAGGGTCCAGACTAAAATGGCCCCTCTGAGGATGATCTTTGCCAAGTGCATGACAACACCAAGGCCCAGAGCTGAGAGTCAGCCATTCTTAAATCCAGTGGTGTTAGACAAGCACAGTGATCAGGCCCAATGGACCTCTCAGCATCCGTCCTCAGTGACCAGAGGTCTTCATTGGTGAGGCCTGGACTGCAGCAAGCTCCTTAAAACAAGGACAATCCCCCAAGACCTCAGTGGACTTCAAATTTATTGACCAACAATCTAATTCTAACTTCCTCTGGCAAAGCAGGGAAAGAGCCCAAAAGAGTTAGGCATCAGGCCCAGTCCTGGCCCCAACCTAAGGTCCCACGCCGAAGTGCAATTCAACTCAACAAACACTTACTGAGCACCTGTCAGGTGTGAAAGGCCCACCTGGACAGGAGCACACCTGTGATGACCCTTTAGCTACAACTGAAATAAGACCACGGGGCTGCAAAGTCAAACAATATTTAGACATTTGGCTTGAGTTTGCCATTCCTCTTCCACAGACCTATTATGTGAATAATAGAAAGACACAAGTATAGTAATTACTTTGATCCTTTCAAAGCAGATTCACACTAGCGGGGTGAGGGCGGTCTCCCATAATCCTTCAGCTTGCCAAGATCATTAACTCCAGGTAGACTGAAAAAAGGGGCGGGAGAGGCAGGGGGCATCCTTACTGCAACTTTTCACCAGCTGGTCACCAAGAGAGTGAGAACACGATGTTGCCCAAAGCAACCTCCCCGTGGCACCCAGCCACCAACCCATCAGCACCCTCTCAACTCCGGCCTGTTGATGGACAATCACACCAGCTGGACAGGCCTCCCCCACCCCAACACCACCGCTCATGCACGCTGCTCCAATCTGTCCCATCTCTGGCTGCTAAGCAGCCGCCCTTGCCAACATTTGAAGGAGGGGAGAAGGGCGAGCCGTCTGGCTCCACTGAGAAAAACTCGGAGACCGAGATACAAGGTCCCTCTCCCTCCAGAGAGAGGTTAAAACTGCTGGTGTTGTGGCTCTCTCCTGGCTCCAAGGAAATGGCCTACGAGGCTTATAGCAGGAACTTGATGGCCAAAGAGAAGGAAAGATACCACCCCTTGTTCCAAACAAAATCACAATTCATTGTAGCACTTGTGGGAACACGGCTTCTCATGGGAACACAGACTCTCATGTGTTTCTGTCCTGACTCACTGAGGATGCGGGAGAGCCTATCAGGATGGTGGCAGAGATGCCTGGGAGGGGCATGGCTAGAGGGCGGGGCCATGGCACACCACCTCAAGGAGGAACTAGGTGGGGTGTGAAAGCACCACCCCCCCATCTGAAATTCAGGTTGAGCTGCTCATCCTGTATTTCATCTGCAACCCTGGCTAATCCCAGCAACAATTCCAGGGCATACCTGTTCTCTCTCGCTCACGCTCTCTCTCGCTCATCCTCATTGCATTATCATGGATAAAGAGCATGGTCCTGGGTCACACTGCCTGATTCAAATCCAAGCTCTCAGCTGGGAGCCCCGGGTAAGAGATTCCTCTCACCAGGGCTACTATTTCTTCATATAGAAAATTAAAATAATAAAAATCATAGAAATAAAGCAGCACTCATAAGTAAAATGGAACTAATAACAACATCATTGACATATAGACTGACCATTTGCCAAGAACTGACTTATGCCTCCTGACAGCTGGGAACTATTATGATCCCTACAATCACATGAGGCAGAGGAGGTTAAGTAATGAATGGCCAGATAGCCAGTAAGCAGCACAGCCAAGGCTTCAACACAGCCAGTGTGGCTCTCCAGTCCCTGAGCCTGACAACAGCACTGTCCCCAGGGAGGGGCTTGCCACCTACGACTGCTGCAGGGGCTGAATGCAATAATGCAAGGAAAATGCTCAGCACAAAAACCAGCCTAAAGACTATAAATGCCAGATAACACCTAAATGTATTATGTGTCTATTTTTACTATTAATGGATTTGAGAAAAGAGTTTGGAGCAGTCTTATGATCTCAACCCTAGAGTTTCTAGGGAATTGAAGTCCAATTTACCCAGCGCAAAACTGTGTACATAGATGTGTCGTGAATGGATAATAAAATGTGCGTGAATGGATAATAAAATGTGCGTGAAGTAGGTGCTGAGTACCCAGGGGGACCACATACATAACAAATGACAAAGGGAAGGCTTCCCCAAAACCAAAGGCTCCCCTCAACCTTCCCACCTGATCAGGAAGCCTCTAAATTTCAATCCAATTCAAAAACCTGCATACATGGACTTCGTGTGTATACAGGTCTGTGTAGAGAGAATTCGGCCACCAAATTGGGGGAAATAGCAGGCAAGGAGGTGGGATTCCAGTTAACCAGGAGCTCAGAGGTCCAGGGAGGGCAGAAGCCAGCAGGATGGAGGAGACTGCATAGAGAGCACTGCACCCAAGGGTGACTGAAAGGCTGAGCTGAGCCAGAGCTGGGAGAGGGAGCAGAAGCAAGCAGCCAGGAGAAACCGGGCAGGTTCAGGTGGATGTGCAAGCAGACAAAGCAGAGAGATGGAACAAGCCGCGGAGCATGAGGAAGGCTGTGCCAGACACTGAGACTTGACTCGATTAGAACTGGTGAGCCATGGAGACCTGAAGGGGGGTGACAGGATCTCAACGATGATTTAGGAAGATGATTCTGGGGGGCAGCAAGAATTGACTCAGGAAATGGCTACTAAGTGCTGACTCTCCATCGGGCACTCAGGGTTGCATAAACAAGACAGGCAAATTATCCGTCCAGGAGGCACTGACACGGGAAAATAAACCAGAAAACAAGTAAATAAGAAATTCAGAGACCCATGAATGAGATGAAGGAAATGAAACGTCCTGGGATGGGTGACAGGGAGAAGCTCTTTTATTTGGGTAGTCAAGGAAGGCTTCTCTGAGGAGGTGACATTTGAACTAAGATGCATGATGAGAGAGCTGCTATTTCATTCCAAGTGAGAGAAGAGCGAGTAAAATTCCTTGGTCCCTGGCAAAAAATAAAAAATGAGCATGGCTGAAACCCAGTGACATAGGCAGGGGAGACCCCAGGGAGAGATGGGAGGGCTAGCTCCCCTCAGACATGAGCAAGTGAGGATTTGATTCCTTTACTGGGGAGCTGGGGAATGATGGCATTTGCAAAAGCTCCTGTGGTTGCAGGAGTGAAGGGGTGAAGATGGGGGTGAGGGGTGGAGAGGGAGCTGGGCAGGTAGGGAAGGGCAGGCGGGAAAGCAGAGCCGCCCAGGTGAGCTGCGCAGGTGGCAGCAGCGCAGGTGAAGAGCATGGGTCGCGGCGAGATGCACGCTGCAGCCCGCGATGACAGGCTGGTGATGGGACGGATGAGTGAAGAGCGCAGATGCCTCTCCCGTGGCTGCTGAACGACACACCACAAACTAGGTGGCGTGAAACAACAGAAGTGATTCTCCCACGGTTCAGGAGGCGGTAAGTCCAAAATCAAGGCGAAGGACAGAACCGGAGCTGCAGCAGCGGTAACAGACACACGTTGATGCTCAACGACACACACCTAAACTCACAGGCTGCGCTAATGCAATGTCACGTCCACAAAAATCCTCTTTAATGAAAAATAAAGAAGGTTTAAAAATAGGTAAATATCCAAGTGAAAAAAGTCTCTGGTGGAAATAAGACCGCAGAAGTATAAACTGGGCAAAGGATGTAAATGGCATTTGCAAAAGCTCCTGTGGTTGCAGGAATGAAGAAGTGAGAAGGGAGGTATGGAGTGGAGAGGAGGTACGTAGTGGAGGGGGGGTGCGGAGTGGAGAGAGGGCTGCACAAAAGAAATTCCAGGGGACGAAGGAAACGACCAAATGTTTACAAAGAAAAGCCAGGAAAATGGACACCAGGCTCAGGGCACAGACACCACCCAGCCCCAGCCCTGGGTGGCACCACATCACCTCCCTCAGTGACACTTCGTCCTCTGGACGGCTGAGACCGGCGCCGAGCTCCTGGAGGAGTGGTGAGGACGGCAGGTGCTCACAGGCGGGCAGGCATGTGCCACAAGACACAGGGTGGCCGCCACTAGCACAGCTGCCACGTGTGCAGCCCGCTGGAAGCTGCTCCTGAACATGAGTCCCTGGAGCAGGGACTTGCGACAGTGTCTGCACATGTGGCTTCTCCACGACCAACACCTGCGACCTCAGTGAGAATGCACGGCCGCTTTGATTAAAAAAATAAATCAATGCAAGTCCCAGTGTTGCAGCACCAGACCGCAGTAGCCAAGCAGGAATAAAGATGAATGTCAGAGGGAAGCCAGCAAATTCAGGGGACAACAGAAATAAAGATAAAAAGCTGTCGTTAGGGCGCCTCCCTGGTGGCACAAGGGTTAAAGTCTCAGCGCTATGAAGCTAGTTCCAGGCACTGCAGCATGAGTTTGAAACCCAGCCAGGGAGTTACCCACATGATGCAGCAGACCTCTCGGCTCACCCGCTGCTCCCCTCAGCAGTGTATTTTGGTCAGTCTGCCTGTTCTGTTCCCTGCTCTGTCTCTGGGGAATCCTCTTACCCCCCACACCTCTGGCCTACATCCTCGTTCTTCTACACATAAATAAATATTTTAAAAAAAAAACAAACCTATTGTTAATATCAGAGGGAGAGGCTGTGTGGAATAAATCCATGAAAGAAAGGACCAGATGCTGGAAGGGAAACAGTGGGAGAACAGGAAAGTGTCCTCAGAAACTAAAGCTACTACGGCCAAAAAAAAAGGAACATTTGCTCTTTTCATGGTGTTAAAGTCAATGAAGTTTCCACCATGCAGAACAAAACAGTGAAGATATTATGAAAATAGAAAGAGAGGAGCGA
This sequence comes from Talpa europaea, assembly GCF_964194135.1. Lineage (NCBI taxonomy): Eukaryota > Metazoa > Chordata > Mammalia > Eulipotyphla > Talpidae > Talpa > Talpa europaea. The sequence goes on from NC_140074.1 coordinate 131,170,468, forward strand.
GGAGAATGAGAGGCTGGGGCCAGGAAGTGCAGCAGCCAGCTAATCAGCCTAACAGAGAGAGGACAGAGGCCATGGGGACTGATCAGGGAACACAAAATAACATTGACCAGAACTGAAGGCCGCTGGTTTCCACATCAAGAAATTGCAGAATGAGTTTATTTAGCAATGTGGGAGAAAACTCCTCAAGCCACAGACCAAAGTGGTTACTTCTAGAAAAGACCACAGATCCACAGAAGGGGGCCAGGGAGGATGGCTGGGTTTGTTTTTTTTTTGATTATTATTATTTCTTTTTAAGCCATTTCTTAACGTTTATTCTTTCCAGGTGAGTGACCTATTATTCTGATGAAATACACATTGGTTCCAAGAACCCAGCCTGAGCTGCATGTGCAACAAGCCGTTCGTGCAGACGCGACAGTGTGTGCTGTTCCTGGAGCTTCGGGTCTATCTGATAAAGGGAAAGCAGGTATTACAGTCATTTCATGTGCTGGACAACCAGTGCAACTGCCAAAATAACAAGGGAAGTTCAGGATATGTTAAGTGAGAGAACATGTTTTAAACAGTATGTATAAAGGCCTCCCTGGTGGCGCAGGTGGCGAACTCATTACCACCACGATGGCCTGAGTTCGATCCCCGGCCAGGGAGCTACCCTTACGGCACAGCAGACCTCTCCCATCTCCCCACTGCTCCCCTCAGCAGTGTATTTCAGTAGATGCACCTGTTCTGCTCCCCACTCTGTCTCTGGAGAATCCTCTCACCCCCCGCACAACTAGCCTACACCCCAGCTCGTCTACCAAAAAAAAAAAATAAAAATTTATAAAAAATATGTATAATGTGACTCCATTTGTAAAAAGTATACATGATCGAAGAAAGCAGAGAGGACCATGCCCCTGGGAAGGACTGCTTGGGGGAGAGGGAAGGTGATTATCCTGGAGCAATAGCAGGGACACCCAACATGTGTTGCTGGGTACCCGCCTCCTGGGGGAAAACTGTCCCAAAACCACAGCACTCAGGTTCGTGGACTTACACCAAGCCCAAATCCCCGCGTGCCCTCCACCCACTTCCCTGGTTATGAGATAGCAATCAAGATGGATTGGGCATTCACCGTGTGCCAATCAATCACCCAACTAACAGCCTCAAATGGGGTCACTATAAAAGAGACAATTCCATTTTACAGATGAGGAAACCACAACTTACGAAGTCTAAGGAGGTAGGCCAAGTTCACACGACTAATAAGCAGAGCAACCAGGAGCACCCCCAAGCCAGAGGACTCCAGGCCTCATTCTACTCCATGAGACCGGCCAGGGCGAGGCTAGCTGGAGGAAAGGCTGCACCACTCGGGGCCCAGCACCCCCACCACACCGCCCTCAGCTCACCCCACGCTGCTGACGGTTTGAGACATTTCCTGACATGACTACATCCTGAGAAGTTCGTCATAATTAAATCGCAGGGAAATTTTCAAAGTGCTTCAGAGATGTAATGAGTTTACATTCAATTAGTTTCTTCCTTCACTGGGAGAATCAGAAAGCCCGATTTCCTTAGAGATTCAGAGGGGAGGGTTTCTCACTGCCCGTCTGGAGATTTCTTTGCGTTTTCAGGGATGTAAATCAGCACATGCCAAAGTTCTGGAAAAACCGGGCTGGGCCGAAAGGCAGCCCTCCCCAACGTAAACCTCTAATGCACACGCCACCCTAGAAAAATCTGTCAACAAATGAAAATCTCAAGTGTGAAAAGGAAAGCCTCTGTCTTCTCGGTGCTTCTAGTTTGAGAGGAAGAGAAATAAACAAGCACTAGAATCTACAGCAAAGTGCTATAAAGAATGAGCAGGGAGAGCTACAGATGTTTGTCAAGGGGCACTAACCCCCCACTTGGAGGGGGCTGGTAGATTAAGAAGGAGAAAATGAGATATAAGTTTCCTTAAGGAGCAAACTCGATGGCAAGGACCTGGAAGGGACCGAGTGACAGAGTGAGCACAGCCCCGGGTCTGGGAACTAGGCCCACGGCGGGAAGATCAGGTTAGAGGAAATGATAGGCTGACTCTCCCCTTGGCCGGCTGCCAACAGTTTGCCTCCTCACTTAACCTGCACAGTACCAGGAGCGTTCCTGTTCCTAGCCAACTGGATGCCAACTCTCCATGAGGGAGAGGATCCCGCTTTCCAGGCGCTACGTGAGATGATGTCCCACTTAGGGTTCTCCACAGTGATTCGTGAAATGGAAGGAAGGCATGAAAATATTTATATTCTCAAACGGCGACTGGGGATACAGGTGCCTAGGACCTATCCTTCCTTTTCTACTCTTCCATCTATCCATGCATCTATCCATGCATCTATCCATGCATCTATCCATGCATCTATCCATGCATCTATCCATGCATCTATCCATGCAACCATCCATCCATCCATGCATCCATCCATCCATCCATGCATCCATGAATCATGCATCCACCTATTCATCCATACAGCCATCCACCCACCCATCCGTGCATCCATGCACCCACCCACCTAGCCATCCATCCTGCATCCACTCACCCATTCATTGCAGCATTTATCTGTTCACTACATAGAAGAAAAAAGTTATTGAGACTTTCCCATATGTCAGGAACACTTCCTTAGTGTCTTTCCTGATTTACTTTTTAAGATTGCAATATTCATGACTCTCACCCTGCCAGGAATTTTTGTTTTCTTTATTTAGTGTTTTATCACCAGTCCCTAAAATAGAGCCTGATATACCCCCTGGGGGTGGAGAGGAGGGAGAAGAGGGATTAGGGGAATCGAGAGGACCATGGAGGTCCCTGCCCTTGTCCAGGGCCCCAAGGCCCTAAGCAGCCCATGGAAAGGCCAGACAAAGGAGTCCAGCATGGAATTCCGTACACCTGCACCTGCTATATGCAAATAATAAAACCTACAGCTACAGGATTACTTGTGAGAGTCAGATGAGGCAATAGATGGGAAAGCACTTTGAAAAATATGAAGCAATAAACCAATGCCACATAATAATATTTGGGACTCAGGAGCCCCTAAGATGTAAGCGCTCCCTGTAGTAGTCAGCTCAAGGACAGCCCCCCACCCCACGGATCTCTTCCTGCATAATTACAAAGTGTTCTGCAAATTCAAATCGGCAACCTGTTTAAAACTTATGCACAGGCAATGACTGTGGGCCCCTTCCTCCTGCCTTAAATACAATACTAATCTTTTTCCCTTGCTTATGCATTTAACAGATATATATTTTTTCCACCCTCCTGGAAAACTAACTCACTTAGCCCCAGGGCTGTCGTGGTTGATTTCTTCACAAGAAGACCAGAGCTTCAGAAACCGAGAGAGGTTTCCAAAGAAACGCTTAGGGAAAAAAAAAAAAATCTGTGCACAGGTGAGAGTAGGCCTCCTCATACCCACTTGTCAAATGCAATCTCCACCAGGCGTGATGGTTCTATTCAGTCTGCGGTTTGGCAAGTCTGGGGAAAGCGCTCATGCCGCTGAGCCAGTGAGATGGAGGATGAAGTCAGGGCACCCTGACAGCAAAGACCAGCTCCTACTGGTAGGCTATGGAAGTGTTCGCCTCCCCGACATTTTGTTGTCTCTGCTCCGCAGGGCACAGAAGTATTAAACAGTCATGGCTGGATTTTCCTCCCACCATGTGCATACGGTGGGAGGGGAAGGATTTTGGAGCTCAGACATGCCCAGAGGTTACAGGACTTGCTGCTAATCACAGCGACTAGAAACAGCTCAGCTAGAAACATCCCCAAGCCCCCTATCCCCACTCCTGTGTGAGCCCACTCTCTTCATGACTGTGCAGGGTCAGAGTGCTGCTTGCTGGCCTCCTTCACCCTGGAAGAGGCTCCTGTCCCCTGGGGAAGGTGGCTCTCCTGAGGTCCACTGTGTCATGGTAGGAGGCATTAGGGAGGCAGGCAGAGTGAGGCCAAGGAACCGTCAGCAAAACCCTCTGACTGAGGCCAACAACCCTCTCCAGACCTGGGGAAGGAATGCAAGTAACAGCCCCTCTGGTCTCCACATTTCTCGCCATGCTCATGGGGGTGATGAGAAGGTGAGACCCTCAGTGTGGCTCTGCCCCCTCCTCTGCACACAGACATGCCCGAGAAATGCCAGGCTGGGCTTTCTTTCCATCCCTCCTGCCTTCGTAAAATGCTCTTAATGTCCATAAATTAAGTACACAAAATGGGGCAGACACTTCCCCGCAAAAAGGGAACAAGACTGATGCCTAAATTTGAAAGAAAATGTTTTGATCCTTAAAAAAAAAAAATGACAGTAATAGAGGTGCAGGTTGACAAAACCAAGTCAGGATGAAGCATGGAATGTATTGTTTTAAAAGGTGGCATTTCTCCCAGGTTGCTTCCAGGTCCAGCCTGGAACTACCCCCTCACACGAAGCTATGTGTCCCCTGCACTTGGAGAGCACCTGGCACCCATGTTACTGCACCCACCTGCCCCAGAGGCTAATCCCTGCTTCTGGAACAGCGGCACCCTCACACTGAGAATCTAGCCAAACCCTTTCTGCTCAGGAGACCAGGGCACCTGTGACTAATCTGCTGCTCAAGGAGAACAAATTAAGCATCACTGGATCTTTCAGTGATACTCCTCCTTGGGTGTTGTCAGCAAACGGAACTGCAGAAAGCCAGCACTTCCTCTCACCCATTGGGGGTAGTGTCCAAGGGAAGCTGAGGGGCAGGATGGAGGAAACAAGGCAAAGTGGAGCCCCAGTGTAGTGAGCCCTGGGAACTGCAACAGTGGAGCTCCGGGCCACAAGAAAGGATCGTCGGTACATCCGCCCCCGCAGCAAGGGGAGATGTAGATGGGAGAGCAGAGCTGGGGTAGTTTCCTCCCCCAAGAACTAGAGTTTCCCTGCCCCCTGACTCCAGAAGGGTCCTCTTCCAGCCCAGCCCAGCCAACCCAGAATCAAAAGAAATGTAGGTGCCTACCCTGGTGAGGAAGTGAAATCATCATCATCTGCAGATGATGTGTGTTCTGCAACCGTCCAGGGCCTGGGGGGTTCATCGTCGGCTCAGGCAGCTTAAAAGAAAAACTTGGAGCCCTTGGCATCATCCCCACAGGTTTTTCAATAGTACGCGGGGGAAACAGCCAGCATGGAGACAGCAACGTGGGCCCCCTGAGATTCTCTACATGCTCTCTCCTCTGGGCTTCCTCTTGCAGCGTGGCTGGTCCTCTCGTGGCGCTCTCCACCTCACCGTCTCTGAGTAATGCTGCCCTTTATCCCTGACCTCCTAGGCTCAGGTGTGCACACTCACGCATGCCCACACCATACTCCAGGTGTCCGCCCTCAGGCATGCGTGCCCTGAGCCCAGCTCCCAAGCGCCTCCTGCATTCAAGGCTGCAGGTGATAGTCACAGAGGCCAGCAGCACAAAAGCCCGACCAATCTTCATGCACCCTACATATGTGATATACAGAAAACCCCAAAGACTCTGCAAAAGCAACATATAGATTCCATACAATCCCCATTAAAATTTCGACTATATTCTTCAAGGAAATAGAACAACAAAACACTAAAATTTATATGGAGCCATCAAAGACCCTGAATAGCAAAAGCCATCTTGAGAAAAAGGAAAAATGGAGACATCGTGTCACCTGATTTTAAACTATATTATTGTAGGGTGAGGTTAAAAAAAAAAAAAGGCATCAGGCTTTTCTGCCTTCCCGCCATTTGGATTGATGACAAAACTCTGTGGTCCTGAATGCATGCCTGATGGCAGGCACCTGGAGTAGGGTGTGGGCATACGTAGGTGGGTGCACCTGGGCTGAGAGACTGGGCTTATAAGGGCGGCATCACGGGGACGCCAGCAGAGAGAGGAACAGAAGCGCAAAAGGAGCAGAATCACCAGAAGAACCAGAAGCGAGAGAGCCCAGAAAGAGTGAAGACTTGCTGGGGGCTGGAAGGTCTGCCAGCCTCCTGGCCCCCCTGGCACCCCTGGCTGCTGTGTACCTGGTAAATCCCAATAAAAGCCTGCAAAAGCCACTGAGGGTTCCACGACTCTCCTTTACCCTGTCTGCTCCATTCATAGACAACCTGCCTTGTGGCCTTTCTGCCGCTACAATTATAAAGCAACAGTAATTAAAACAATATGGTATTGGAATAAAATAGACACAGCAATCAATGGGACAGAATCAAAAACCCAGAAGTAAATCCACACACACATCAAAACCTAATCTAGGACAAAGCAGACATGATCCTAAAAATGGAGAAAGGAGACTCTCTAACAAATGGTACTGGAATCTCTAACAAATGGCCAGCACACGTTAAAGAATGAAGCTGGATCACTCCCTAACTCCATGGACAAAAGAAATTCAAAATGGATTAAAGACTTGGATGTAAGACCTGCAGCAATAAAATACATAGAAGAAAGTTCTGGTGGTACATTTCATGACACCAATGATAGAGGTGCCTTTGGAAACTCAACCTCTACAGCAAGGGAAATTAAAAACAAAAATAAAACATTGGAACTACCTTAAATTAAAAAACTTTCACACGAAGAAACTGCTAGCAGATTAAAAAGGCATCTACTGAATGGGAAAAGACATTCACACATCACATAACAGGCAAGGGTTATCATCCAAGGTATACAAAGAACTTCTCCAACTTAACAACAACAAGAAACCCAATTAAAAAATGGTTAGCAGAGCTGAAAAGACATTTACCAAAGATGATAGTCACGAGGTAGATAGATACATGGAAAAACGTTCATCATCACTTTTAATAAGGGAGATGCAGGCCAAAACAAAAATGAGATATTGTTTCATACCTGTGAGATTGGCAGACCTTAAAAAAGACCTCCCAAAATTGGGTGTCCCGGTGGCTCAAGGGGTTAAGTCCTCAGCACTATGACGCTATCCGCAGCCACTGCAGCATGAGTTCCATCCCCAGCGGCCAGGGAGCTGACCCACATGGTGCAGCAGACCTCTCCTGTCTGGCCCGCTGCTCCTTTTAGCAGTGCATTTCAGTCAATCCACCTGTTCTGCTCCCCACTCTGTCTCTGGTGAGTCCTCTCACCCCCTGCACCTCTGGCCTGCAACCCCAGTTCTTGTATGCATAAATAAATCTTAAAAAAAAAAAAAGACCTCCAAAAACAAGTGCTGGACAGGATGTACAGAAAGGGGAACCCTAAAACTCTGCTGGTGGGAATGTAAAGTGGTCTGAACCTACCTTTAAAAACTAAAAGTGGGGGGCCTCCCCTGTGGTGCAGCAGGTTGAGCACAGCACTATAAAGCTGTCCAAAGCCTCTGCAGCACAGGTTTGATCCATGGCCGGCCAGGGAAATACCCACATGGCACGGCAGACCTCTCCTGTGCCCGCTGTTCCCCTCAGCAGTGCTTTCGGTTTGTGTGCATGTTCTGCTGCCCACTCTGTCTCTGGTGAATCATCTCGCCCTCCCACACCTCTGGCCCGTACCCGAGCTATTGTATAAATAAAATATAAATCTTAAAAAAAAAAAAAGAAATAAAAACTAAAAGTGGAAATACCATATGATCCAGCAAGCCCACCAAAGAATATCAAACCATCAAAAAATTATATGCTCTACAATGTTTTTTTGCAGCATTATTTACAACAGCAAGGAAAGGAAACAACCTTAGTGCCCACAGAAAGAACTGGATCAAGATACCGTCTATCCACACCATGGAATATGTTTCAGTTATAAAGAAAGACAAAATGTTACCATTTACAGCTAAATGGAAAGAGCTTGAGGGAATTACGTGCAGCAAAGCAAGTCAGGAAGACAAAGACAAATACTGGACTATTTCCTGTATGTGAGTAACATAAGGAATCACTAACTGCCTACCCCAGTTTCCATCACCCCCTTCTTATTTAGTAATGGAATCCAGTAAATAGCTACAAGACCCGGAATCCCAGCCTTGCTTGCAGCCAGATGAGTTCTGGTGGGTAAGTCCTGGCCAGAGATGGACGCGGAGCTCTCCGGCAGGACTTTCACTGTCCAGACAGCAGATGTGATGACCTGAGTTCTAGCAGCTACCTGGGGGCAGAAAGACAAAGGTTCCCCTCTGGGGCAAAATGGTGACCAAAACAGGAGCCTAGATCCCTGATAACTCCAGGGACCTACCGTCCCTGGCTCTGAATGTCTTCTAGACAAGAGGACTCTTTCTTGATTAAGCCACTATTTTTCAGGCCCCAATTACTCTCCATCAAACCTGATTCTGGGCATAAGACATATCATATCAATTGGAGCTGGAGGTGTCTGGTTGCCATGGAGACCACCCTAACACACAGTTTCCAAAGTACAACCCACTCAAATGAGAAAGGCCTGGAGTAAATCTGAGATGCCAAGCCTTATCTCCCATTTCTAATTGATGCCCCCCCCCAGCCCTGCCCATACACCAGGATGATGCCAACCTCTCCAGCAGCCCCAGGGATAGGAGCCCCAGGAACACAGCACCTGGGATACACAGACTTTGGCTACCTTGGCAATAGGCCACCTGCCAAGGCCGCTCGGCTCTCCAGCAGGAGTGTCCTTTGCTCTCCCCCGTCCTGGCCCTGGCTGCCGCCTCTCTCCAGAGTCAAGGGCTCGGATAAGTCCAGGCAGCACAGGAGTCCTGCAAGATCCTCCAACCGAATGGTCCACAGCCGGCCTCCCCCTGCACGCCCCACAGCAGTGCCTCCTGCAACCGACAGAGCGCACCCCAGAAAGCACAGCTCTGATCATACACCCGCACCAAGACCTCCAGAGCCTACCAGGCCAGAGACAACAAACCACAAACTCCCCGCCCCGGGCCCTCAGCGGGTTCCCATCAGCCCCCAACCAAAACTGTCCCATCCCGCCAACAGCCTGTGTGTCCCCCTCTTATGCTTCCCAGCTGCTCTTGCTTCTGCCCATGACTCACTTCCTTGCCCTGCTCCCTGCCCATGGTCAAACTCTGCCCAACCTCCTCTCTGACTCCCCAGCTACCAGCCACGTCCCTAGGCCTGGCTGCCCATCACCTACGTCCATGACCTGCTTACAAGCACAGGCTCAGCTGTCTCATGACGACAGGTGACCGTGGCTCCTCTTCCCCAGCCCAGCTTGAGCCCCTCTTGGGGGCGACAGTTTGGTTCTTTGCACACGCCCCACGGTGCCTTGGCCACAGCTGGTGCTCCCGAAATGGTGGGTAGATGAGCCTCGAGACCATTCTCGCCCTGCTCCCACATGTTGGGCCGGAGCACAGGTTAGGTCTTGACAAAGCTTTGACCACTGGCTCATCCCCGGTCTGTGCAGGGGCCACTGAGGGGAAGCAGTGAAATGGGACCCAAGCAGCCTCAGCACAAAGCACCAATGTCCCCGGTCATGTCAGGCAGAGGCAAAAGGGCAGGACTTAACCAATATTAACCTGGATCTCTTGCGCCAGAGTATCTTTAAAAAAAACTGACACCCCATGCTTTTTACTGTCATTTGTACTAAGATGCTATAAAAAATGGTGTCATCTACTCTCTGTCATTTAAATCACAGCAGAAGACACTTAGATTAGGTAAGTTTCGAACAAGCTAGCTAAACACTCAATTAGACTACAGAGGGAAAAAAGGCTCCAGCCTTGCTTCACAAAAGTCTTTAGAACAAAGTAGACTCCCACCATCTGTCTGGGTGGGTGAAACACAGGCTGTCTGGTGGCAGAGAGCAGCCTCAGAAGGCTCCCAGGAGGCCCTATCAGGCCCAGGGCTTTCCAGACACAGGATGCGGCCCCGAGGACAATGCAGTAAGCGGAAAGCAAATGCAAGTTCAAGTTCTCTGAGCAGCAAGGCTGCCGCCACCCTTCCTTGTGCGAGTACCACCGAGCCACAGGACGGCCAGTGTCCCCAGCAGGCGGCTACCCAGCATCACTTGACCACATAGAAAATGAGCCTGAGCAGACGATGACCATTCCACCCCCCCTGGTGTCCAAATCAAGCAGCCTGGGGAGCCATGACAACTGCCAGCCACATAGTGGACGGCCTGGGAGCCCGCGGCAGACAGGACAGGGCTCGCCATCCAAGCTGCCTGGTGCAGGTCCTCAAACCGTGATCCCCAGCCCCACCTATGGGTGGATTTTTTTTTTTTAAGATTTATTTATTTATACAAGAATTGGGGTACAGGCCAGATGCGCAGGAGGGTGACAGGATTCACCAGAGACAGAGCAGGGAACAGAACAGGCAGACTGACGAAATATACTGCTGAGGGGAGCAGCGGGTGAGCCAGGTAGCTCCCTGGCTGGCCAGGACTCGAACCCACGCTGCAGAGGCTGCGGACAGCTTCACAGTGCGGCGCTCAACCGCCTGTGCCACCAGGGAGGCCCCTATGGGAAGATTCTTAGCCCCACGGCTACATGGAACTTTAAAAAGCTGCTTTTTGCAGCTTATCCTGCATTGAACCACAGTCCACACTAGAACCTGCCTCTAGCTTTGGCTGCACAGCGCAATCACGCGGTGCTCGGGAAGTAACTGAGACCGCTCCCTGCTCCCTCCCCCAGCGGAGATTCTGACTCAGTAGGTGCAGGGTGTGCCCAGGGCAGTGGGGGCTTCTCAGTGTTTTCCAGGTGATTCTAACATGCAGCCAGGGTGGAGAACCTTCAGAGCAGAGTGAAGGGGGCTTCCCCAAAGCCAGAGAGCTCCCCGGGGCCCACCTGCCAAGGACAATAGACCATCTGAGCTCGCTCTGCTGGACCTCAGGCGCTACAGACAGTCGCAAACTTGAGGTTGATTTGAGCTGGGAAACCTACTTTTATTTCTCAGTCTCCAATTGCACACTTTTGCCCTTGGCCATCTGTCGTGACGCCGTGCACCTTAAGTGACAAAGAGGATGGAACAAAAGGGCCCACATAATCTGTCATGCTTCGCTGCAGAGACGCCTCTGGAGATTCTTCAATGGCCCATCCCAGCAAAGGGGGAGCAAGGGCATCGATTTCATGAGCGAAAGCCAGCATCCCTCTAGGGAGAGCCAGCACAAAGGCAGCGTGCCCACAGAAAGAGGAACACCGCACCTCCCATGGTACATTCCAGATCTCCAGTCTGTGCCGTGCATGGCCCAGAGCTGTAATCCCCACAGGCCATCCCCTCCAGCTCAGGCTGTTGGCACTGCCAATCCCCTTGGCCTGAGAAAACCCTGCCACAAATGACTGAGGGGTCAGCAAGCTTTCCGTTAAGAGCCAGGGGTAATATTCAAGGCAATGTAGCCCTGGTGCAGCTCAACTCTGCCTTTGTGATGGAAAAGCAGGCACAGGAAAATGTAAACAGATGGGCATGGTTGGGTGGCAATAATGTCTAGTCACAAGAGTATGCAGCAGGCCAGATCTGGACCACGGGTGTGGGGTGCCCGCCTCATAACCTCCTTAAAGACCCCAACATGCTTAAAGCAGAGACCATCTTGTGCTGTTTCTTCCAATCCTCAATGCTTGGCACAAAGTGGTGACTATGGCAGGGTCTCCATATATGCTGGATGAATTAATAAAAAATGAATGAATGAATGAAAAATGAGCCGGTCTTCTGGAAGGATGAAACATCTATTCGTGCCCACAGAGAAATGTATCAGAGTTGGTATGACTCTGAACACTCACATTTGGCCATCAAACCAAAGAGGCCCTTTTCACCCACTTGCTCATCCTCGCTCACATACACTCCCACCTATCTTCATGGGAACAGGAAAGAACCCCCACAGAGGAAGAGATACCCCCAAATAATGCCCTGGCCCATCCCAGCTAGTAGATCTAACCTGCAAGGAACGTCGAAAGGGCACAGGGGAGGTGGGTTTCCCAGGCCGGAGAGGGGAGATGCTCGCGATGGAGAAGGGAGCGGACGGGGCGGGCAGGAAGGAAGGAAGGAAGGAGACCGTGTGGGGGCTCCGGGCCACTCCGCCCCTGAGCTGAGCAGGGCCAAGGAACACACGTGGGTTCTTCCAGCGAGACAAATACGGCTGCTTTCCATCACCGTCGAGAGGTAATATATATCATTTCCTCCCCCACACAGTTATAATGACATTGGAAATCTGAAGCATGAAATTGAAAAGAAAAAATACAATAAAAATAATAACAGTCTGTCTCCTTCCTGGGTGTTTTTTTGACTTTCTCCTTCCTTCCTCTCACCTGCCCCGCCCCCTCCCATCTCACAGCAAGACTTCGCTCTCCCCGCAAGGACTCGAGAGTCAGGTGCTGGGAAGGCAGAGCCCCGTCTCCTGTCCTGGCACATGTTGCTTGGGGTGCGGGGAGGCCCAGGGGACACAGCTGTCATCACATCACCCTGGGGCTCGAAAACACCACAACTGTTCAGGGACCATGAGGGTAGGGTCAATGGTCAGTTCTGTCTCCTGGGAGCTGTTTGGGGTCTCCTACCCAGGACTGGCGTGACTTCGGGTCTTTCATCTTAACAGAGACAGTTTTCACTAGAAACTGACCACTGGCGACCTTTAAAAATTCAAGGCCTCGTCATGCACACTTTATGGGCCCAACCCCAGGATGGTGAACCCTGTGTGTGCTGCAGCACCCTATGCAGGAAGCAATCAGGGTGGAAATGTCAGGGTGGTGGCTAGTCCTGGCCTCCCCAAATCTCCCTCATGCACCTGCCACACTCAGGTTGTCAGATGACACCAGGGCTCAAAGTCACACCAAGCCAGCCTGGGCGCACCTCCCCACTGCTTCACTGGGTGCCCACCTGCAGAGCGGCTTGTGCCCTCAACAGACAAGCATCCCTCTCCTGGCCACTGCATCTAGTACAATATGAGAAGACCCGCCGCGAGTAGAATCTAGGAGGCCCTGGGGGCCCCCAGGTCCAAATCTTGAAAAAAGCACATTTAAGAGGTGTTCCACTTTGGACACCTACCCAGAGGTTTCCAAGGTGATCCATCCAGCTTAAGCAATGATGCTGGGGTGAGGTCCACTCCGGGGGTGGGGTCCACTCTGGGCGCTAGCAAGTTCATCACCCCCAGAGGCTGGGTCAGGTCTCATCACCTCTCAGTCCCAGGAAGAGGAAAATCACGGCTCAGAGGACACGCACAGGCAACCTCTGCAGGGGCCTCATCAGAGCCCATGCAGGCATCCCTGTCCACTGTCCAGCAGCACTTGGGCTGTGGTCCATTTTAGTTCAGTCCACACTGAAAAAATTCTCCAAGACGTAACGAGTGTCCTCTCAGCCAACAGCAATCATTCCTTCCCATCCGAGATCGGAATAAAAGCCAGGACTCCTGAAGGCCCTGCTCAATGGCTGCTGCCCACCCGGGCTCTTTCTCTCCACTACTTACTCCAGAATAAAGCTTTCCAGGGCATCTGACTGTTGTGTCCTCCCTGGGTCCCTCGTGCTACCTCTTAAGTCCACCTTTTCCCATCTGTTCCCCATGGACGTGGCGAAGAGCTGGCGACGTCCTCCTGCCAGTTCAGCGGCCATCATTAAGAGAGCATCATTAACTCCCAACAGAGAGCCGGTGGCTTGGGAAGAACATTTTTACCACTTGCCACACAGAAGCAGACTCAGCCAAAAGCCCCTGGAGAAAATTGTGCCTTTCATGAGAAGCCAGCTCCCTATGGGTTACATAATAGATATTCGATTGCCTTCTCATGCCTACAAGTGAAGCTTCCCGATAGGTTGGCTCTTTCTCTTCTGTGGTTTCAGGGTCCTGTTTATCCCACACGAGGACTTCTTCATTGAGAGAGCATGAACACTGAGTCAACGATTCCTAGTTAGTTCCAGCCTCACCAAAAAAAAAGACATCAGAACTAAAGCGGAGGAGGTTAAAATGGCAACCTGGACATTTCAGCCTCTCCAAGTTCATCCAAACGTTGATCTGTGTGGTGTGGTGACTGCTTCCTTACTCGGATGACAAGATAAGTCTGTCACGTGGTTCAGTGGCTCATTGAGTAGGTGAGCAGGCGAACAAGTGAACTGAGGACTAAAGTCCTTCACAACTGCCTGCAACAAAATGATACGCTAACCTTGGCAGGTACCCACCCCTTTCAATGGGCAGATCCAGGAAACCACTAGTGAACCATCTCGTTCAATGTCCCTGGTTCTCAGCAGAGTTGATTAAGGTTCCAGAGAGATCACAGAGTCGCCCTGGTCATTCAGCTGAATGCTGGTGCCCCTGACTTCCCACCTGGGTTTGGTCCTGGCACTGCCACTATCTAGCAATTTTCGATTCTAAGTCACTTATCTCTCTGACTTTGTCTCTTGTCTGTGAAGAAAGACAGCTGGAGGCTCTGTGGTGTGAGAGGGTTCAGTCAGCGCCTCTGCTCACCCTGTGATCTGAATAATGTATCTACACTGGCTGGGCCTCACCTACAAAGCGAGGGTACAGGAGAGCCATCTGGAGCTGGTGTGAAAGGTAAATTAGATGATCTACTAAAGTGGGTGGCAAGGCACCTGGTCATAGAAAGAACTCAATAAATAATTGTTCTTATAATCATCTAAAATCTTTTACAGCTTTAAAGTGTTACTACTCAAGGACTCTAATAAGGGATAATGACTCTCCCTTTTATTTTTTTTTTTTAAATGGTAACAGTTTCCCCATTAGGTTCATGCCTCAGGCAAGAATCCCGGCCAGACTTGGGTACTGAGAAAGACTACGATGAAAGCAACTTGGAGAGTGATTTAAGGGAGAAAAAGAGGCAAATGGATTCCACGAGGAATCATTTAAGGAGAACTGATTAACACTTCTAACGCCTGGCTAATGAGGAAAAATAACCTGTGAAAGAGACTGCCAGCACAATCATAATACACACATCCTTTGCTCCAGGAATCTCCCTTACAGGAATACTAGTTTTGTGCACAATTACACATCACATAAATATATCGCGGCAACATTAAGTCAGCTACACACTTCCCTGCACGTATGACACATACATAAATGCACACACACGACTGTAAAAACAGGTTACACCTGAGCAAGATACACTGGGACCCCGGGCAACTGACTAGGAAGCATTGCAGGGCTGTGTCAAGGAAGCATAACCTTCAGGATGCCAGGCACTGTGTCACGCCCACCTGCCCCGACTCTGCACAGTCAGCCTCTCCAGGGACAAGGGGGAGAGACAGGGACTGTCTTTTTTTTAACTATAACTACATCTGAACTTTTACATGTTTCACTAGAGATGACACACTGGAGTTCTCTAGGATTTCTCAGCCTAGGTGCCACTGATACTTTGGACAGGATGGTTTTTTGTGGCAAGGGCCGTTCTGTGCATCTAGAATATTCCGCAGCATCCCTGACCTCCACCCACAAGACACCAGTAGTGACAGCCAAGCATGCTGAATGTTCCCTGGGGGTTGAGAACCACGGTTCTAACCACTAGGTTGGCAACATGAAATGTACAATTCCAGGACAAGGACTGACAGCTCCGGCCCCCTGGGCTCTGTTGCTTGCCCTGGTATGGGGAAGTTGTGAAAATCCACTTCTAAATGTCAATGCCTCTGAAATCTCCTGGGTTTGAGTTCTGTTTGTCCCCTACATCAAGCTTTTATGTATCCGATGCTTCTGGCCACCTGCCAGAAAGGCCCTTGTGCAACTAGCTTATATTCAAGGTCCATTTTAGAAGAGTAAACTAATGCATGTTCTGATAAATACACATAGACTAATTTTAGAAGCTCTTTCTTTTTCTGCCAACTACTTAAAGCCTGTTTTAGCTCCTCCTGGTTAAATGAGCAAGATCATCCACTCGTCAGATGATGTTTTCAAGGACAGGACATCCTAAATGTTGATGTTGTGATGCCCACGGATGGAGACCGCTAGTTGTTTTTGGTTTCTGTGTCCTTCCTAGTTTCATTCTGTTGCTTGTCTCTCGCTATGTAAATCTTACAACAGGATTTGACCCGAAAGCATAAATGAGAAACTAGAACCGCATCCAAATGTTTGGTCAGAGGGGCTGAAAGCACAGAACAGAGCTCTTCAAACTTTGTTCCCGGGGACCCCCTGAAGAAATTGAAAAAGTTCATCATTTTCAAATTGACAATGGAAAATTTGCACCTTAAGTTGAAAGAGCAGTAAAAGATGGCCTATAACTGCTGATTTGTTTAAACAGTTTCATCGGTCTCTGCAGGTGTCCAGTGCCATCTAAACAAGAGGCTTGGTCCCACCATGGTCCACTTAATTACGCATCTGAACTCAGCCGTGCGTCATGTCTGTGGGTTACCTGGTACACACACAAAAATGCATGAGCCAGCTCTTCTTCAAAAGTCAAAGCACCTGCATCATTCCTTTCTTCCTTTGAATTTCCCTTCCAGTTCTCCATCAAATTGCATCCTAAAGCCGCTTGTATTTTATGCCCAAAAGCCTCGCATTGATTTCTTGACCATATCTCTCTGCAATAGGAACATCTATATACATTTTGGTTTAATTTTCAGTATGTGCAGTGAACCCAAGGTTCCACCTGCTTCTTCCTTCCTGGACTGAGTTACCACTACAAGCGCTCATGGTAGAGAACAGACCCACAGCGATTAAAAAAAAAAAAGAATACACAGCTTTAGCGTTACTACACTTTAAAAAGTAAAATATTCTTGGACATGCACATTTTCATGGGGAAGGTCTTTCCTTGTTTTGTCAGTTTGGTCTATATCTGTGGCTATATACTCGTAGTCATTGCTAGAATAAGATGGCCGTGCATCAATTTCATATTTTGCTTTTTTTCACATAAGCAGAGAGAAAAATACATGATGTAAAACATGATTAAAAAATAGTTATTTTGGGGCCTCCCCGGTGGCGCAGCGGTTGAGCACTGGGTTGCGAAGCTGCCCTCGGCCTCTGCAGCGCCGGTTCGATCCCCGGCTGCTCCCCGGCCACCGGCCAGGGTCCCACATGGTGCACAGACCTCTCCTGCCGCCCGCTGCTCCCCTCAGCAGTGTACTTCGGTCCTTCTGCCTGCTCTGCTCCCTGCTCTGACTCTGGTGAATTCTCTCACCCTCCCGCACTTCTGAATGTACCCAGTGCATGTATAAACAAAACAAACAAACAAACAAACAAATAAATAAAACATGCCTCTATAAAAAAAAATAGTTATTTTGTTAAAATATGGTCATTCAGTTCTTTGAACTCTGTCCAAGTGACACACCCAAATCCCAGAGTGGTCCATCATGGAGAAGCTCTCTGCTGACAATTCAGTTAGAGCCACATTCGAGGGACGGGATGGCATCTGAACTGCTGAAGGGGTTGTGCGCAGTGACCAGTAACTAGCTCTTCGCTTTCTCCACACTGACACCAACATGCCAAGGGCCCTGTGTTTACATATGCAGACTGTGTCCCAGAGACAAGGGACTAAGGGGACAGTGAATCTTTTTTTGTAAAGAGGGAGAGGAAAACCGGGTACAGGGAGGTGGGCAAAGAACCAGCTGTCGGCACACCCTCAGGCAGAGCAGCTGCGGAAGGCAACCCAAACTGGAAGTTGGGGGACCTGGGCACCGACTCTGGTGACACTATCGATGCATCTTGCACCCCCTGGGAAGTCTCTGTGTACCCCTGAAGGTGCACAGACCCCAATGCGAGGGCGGCTGACTGAGAGGCTCTCCAGGAGGCGCACCCTGAGGCAGCTTTTATGAATCTCCGGACTATAAAAACAGGGGAGAGGAACCAAATTCTCATCAACCAAAGTGAAAAGCACACACTCCATGCTCCAGACGAGACCAGCAGGGCGGGGATGCACAGCACCCCCAAGTCGTGCACGCCTGGAAGGGGAACTTGACCTCCTCCCTCTCTCAGTCTAACTCCCAGCAAACAGAAGGCCTGGGGGCTGAGGAGAAGTTACGCAGCCCCACGAGGAAGCAAGGAGCCGAACTCCAATGCAGGTCACTCTACAGTTAAGTCCCTCGTTTCTCATGAAATACTAGTGTGGAGAGCGACAGTGACCACCTGAACGGAGACATCCTATACTGTCAGAAATTAACACGGGCGTAAGAAAAAGGTCATTCATTAAAAAATAAAACAAATCTCTAGCGTTAGGAGACAGGAGGCTGTTAATAGATCAAAAGAGACCTAAAGAAAACGTAACAAAGTCGATATGAAAATCGTGTTTGGATCCAGACTCTAATAAAACAATTTCTAGAAGACCGCTTGGGGAAAAAAGTAGGAAATCTGAAAACAGACTGAGTATTGGGTTGTCTTAAGGAATTCCTGTTGGCTGTGGTAGGTGTGACAGTGTCACGCGAATGTGCTTTTTAAAAAGCTGTTCAGTTCGAGAGGTGTATTGAATGTACAGGTGAAGTGAGGTGATGGCTGGGATTCGCTTTTACAAAATATTCCAACCTCCCAAGAAGGCTGGGGGAAGGCAGAGGAAATGAGATTAGCAAAATGCCAATCACGATGGCAGCTGGGGCTGGGTGCCTGCGGGCACCGCAGGGTTCAGGCAACGTTTTTACATGTTTGGAAATGTCTATGATAAAAGAACTTCTAAGGGGAAAGAGGAGAGAAGGAGCTGTAATTTAGTTAAATCTATTGAATGACTGCCAAAGAGGCTCTGTGCTGGGCCCCTCCTAAATATTATCTTATTTACAAGTCCTGAAGCAGCTGCCAAGAAGCCTCCTTCACCCTCGAAAGAGGGGCAGAGGCTTGTGATGCACTGGAAAATAGATGCCATGACTGGTGGGGGGGCGGGCATCGGCACCTGGGAACACTGAGATGCAGCGAGCCCACCTTGGAGAGGCTGGAAATGCCCCTCGGCAGAGATGTCAGAACAAACACGTCTCCATTATCATTCCTCCCACCACATGCTACTTACCCCTGCCGCAAAGCCGAGGCTTCCATCTAAGATCCGCCTCTGAAAATGAAAACAAGATGTTTCAGAATCTCTGGGGTATCTCCTGGGACAAGGGTACGCCAGAAGAGACACATGAATCAGCCTGGCCCCGCCCGGGGTGTGACCCCATCGGAAGCCTGGGTCCGAAGCCTTGGTCCACTACAAAATGGACCAAGAACAGGGGAAACATTGTCTTTAAACCTTCCATCCCTCCCACGGCCAATCAGCGTCTGTTCAGCGTGGCGCTTGGCTGGCCCTGACCACGGTTGCCTCTTACGCTGCTCTCCCCTTGCGTGAGCTGTGGCCACAAACCGGTAGAAATTGAACCCCCTGGCCCCTGGCCACATCCACAGCAAGGGAGCATATGCGCACCCTAGGCAGGACCCAGCACTGCTCCCCTCGGTAGTGACCTAACGTGCATACCTGGATCCACAGGAAACAGGTACCAAGCGCTCTTTGAAGCACTATCTCTGAGAGCTGAAAACCAGGAACTATTCACAACAGAGGGACGGAGATGTCGATTAGGAAGCACACGCACAGGACACCAGAGGACACTGAGAACACGCAGGGCACCCGGATGGTGGGATGCAACCAGGAGGGGCACCGGAAAACAAATAGGGGGGCACCAGTGGACCCAGGAGAGCACGCGCTTTGGGATAACTCCATTCACATAATGGACAAAAACAGGGGAAACGAATTTCTAATCTGACAGACCAGGAGAGAGTTTCCTTGGAGTGGAGGGTGGGGGGGTGGGGAGTGACTGGAAAGGGAATCCCTGCAAGGGCTGCTGGGAGGTTGGACTGTTCGAGTCTTCTGCGTACTATTTGGGGACACGTCTGGAAAAAATGATCAAGCTGCACACTTATAAAATGTGCATTTTTCTATATGCATCTTACATTTCAATTAAAAAAAATAATTTAAGAGGTGGCCTAAAGTAGGGATATACAATCTACGGTGGGGATATACAATCCCCACCAAGGCTGGGGAGTGGGAGCCATGGTCAGTCACCTGCAGCCAGAGGCAGCCTCTTCACACCTCAGTGTGCAGTAGAGGGAAGGTTTGACCCTGGGGAGCCAGACAAATGATGTTCTTCCCTAGCAAGCCATGACGCAAGCAAAGCTGGTCTAGCCAACTAATATAATCACATCAGACAGATACAATAAAGAAGCCAAATAAAATCATTCCATCAGCCTGCCTCTGGATCGTGGAAAGAGGAAAATTATACTTCTCTTAAGGTAAATCTACCCATTATTCCACTTCTAGCCATTTATCTCAGAACCAATCAGGCATGTGCTCAAAGATTGATGTTCACGGTCATGTTATTTCTGAAAGTAGGAAAAAGAGACCTACCCTATTTGTCCAACAGTCAGGAAATGGTTACATGACCTGCTGGCACCTTGTTGTGATGGAATATTACACAGCTGTCTACGTAACCAAAGTTACTCACTCAAAGCAAAGAAACATTAGAGATCCGGGGGGGATACTCACAAAATCAAGTCAGAAAAGCTAGTTACAAAGCATTATGTATAACTTAATCTGAATTATGTAAAGAAAAGAAACATACACTTGCATATACTCAAATATAACTGAATATATTTGGACAAATGTTTAGATTTCTGAGAAGGGCCATTAGGAGGGTTTCTTTTCTCTTTTTTTTTTTTTTAAGATTTATTTATTTATTTCTACAAGCACTGGGTACAGTCAGAAGCGCGGGAGGGTGAGAAAGAGAATTCACCAGAGCCACAGCGGGGAGCAGAGCAGGCAGAAGGACCGAAGCACACTGCTGAGGGGAGCAGCGGGCGGCAGGAGAGGTCTGCGCGCCATGTGGGACCCTCCTCCAGTGGCCGGGGAGCAGCTGGGGATCGAACCAGCGCTGCAGAGGCTGCGGGCAGCTTTGCAACCCAGCGCTCAACCGCTGCGCCACCAGGGAGGCCCTGTTGATTCTTTTCTTTAAGCTGGTCTATAATTTACAAGTTTCCTACCATTAAAATACATTTTTTTTTAAATCAGGAAGGCAAATTTTGAGTGAAACGTAACCACAGCAGCAGTGGTGGGCAGAGGGCCTACTCGGCCACACGACTCTCACAAAAGTCTCCACCCTAGTGAAAACAGAGGTTTCTCAGGGGGCACAGAGCACACCCGTGGACTCGTGTCCAGGGTGGCCTCTATCCCCCCATTCCAGGCCCTTCAAGTCCTCACGCCTCCTGTGCTGAAAAGTCTAGCAGCGCACCGAGGCTGCTCTCTTTAGGTGCTGCTGGCAGGGCTGATGCAAGGCCAGCTTCTGGAAAAGCAGCACTTAAACAGCTCCCTCCAGTCCCTGGCAGCCAGGGGTGACCATGACCACATTGTCCTGCAAACAAGGTGGTCCAGGCAGGCCACCTGCTGTCCTCTGGGGGTCTGGCATTTTGGTAGAAGCACAGCACAGAGGACCTATGTGAGCAGCACCCAGTACAAACCTGGGGGACCAGGGAGTGAAATATGGACACCTATGGAGGCGTAAAAACGTACCCCCAAAGTTAAGACATATAAACAACTGCCAGATTAACACCAAAAAAAAAAAAAAAGAAAATTTTTTTAAAAACCTTGGGAGCTGAGACTCTAGTGGCAGATGCACACACACACAATCATGCACACGCACATGTGCACACATGCCTGCATTTTCCTCACTGGGAAGGAGCAGCAAGCTCTGTGTGCCCCTCCCAGGAGGGAGGCGCCTCGGAAGCCCAGATTCTCCAGACTCCAACTGAGCCTCACCCCTGCCGACCCCCCCAAGGTAGTGAAACTCAGCACATGTACAACTATCTGCTGAGTCCCGTGGATGCTTCTGGGGGCCTCAGGGGTCGCCTCTATGCCTCCACACAGAGAACGTTTTCAGCAATTCCTTCTCAGACCTGGGTAATTATCCCCACACAAGGCAAAAGAGGGGCTCCTCAACTCCAAAGGAGAGGGAGCTCATCTGAGATGAAGGCCCACACAGCACTGGCCGGGCCACGCAGGCCTCCGAGTCCCCCTATGAGCTGCATTTAACTCCGCCTTCAAGGGCCCCTGCAGCAGGGAAGCCCCGGCCATGGAGACCCAAATCTCCCCTTCCCAATGCAAAAGAACGCGGTGAAGAGGACAGCACGGGCTGTTCTGCCCCTGATGGGTGTGGCCGTCGTGAGAAAGAAGGCTTAGGTGGTCTGGTGCCCTCCCTCAGGCCTCCTCTGGGGGCCTCACACCCCTGAAAGCCTTCAGAAGCTCTCACCGCCTGTGACAGTACCAGGAACTCAGGGCTTCGCGTCGAGAGTTCCTTGTCCCCAAACCTCTCACCGAGGGAGAGGGGCAGTGCAGGGCAAGGTGGGGCCTAATCCCAACATGGGCACCTGCTCCGCTGACCTCAGACACAGCGCCCAGCCTGCCAACTTCCTGGACCGCTTGGAGTTTCCAGATCCGGCTCATAGCCCTGTTTGAAGAGCCTGAATCACTCCCGGGTTGGCCACACCTACAATTTCCAGGACTGCAGCGAACAGGGCAGGGACTTAGCAAGATGGGAAAGGACAGCTCTGAGCCTGGGGCCCTAGGACTGTCCTGAGCCTGGGGCTAGAGGAGAGAAAGGAATTTCAGACCTGGAGGCGGGAAGTGAATGTGGGTTGTGGAGGAGCAGGTAAGGCTAGGGGAGAAGGTGTAGGGCAAGTGTGGGGGTACAGAAGGCCTAGAGAAGTGTGGGCACTAGGCAGGGGGGTGTGTGTAGGTGTGGAGTGAGTAGGTGGGTTATAGGGCATGAAGAGGGAAAGATATGGGGGTACAGGGGGTTAGAGAGGTGCTCGGTGTGTATGGTGACATAAGGGGC
This sequence comes from Talpa europaea, assembly GCF_964194135.1. NCBI lineage: Eukaryota > Metazoa > Chordata > Mammalia > Eulipotyphla > Talpidae > Talpa > Talpa europaea. The sequence continues at coordinate 131,192,983 of NC_140074.1, forward strand.
TTCAGTAAGGGTGCAGGGAAGATGCACAGACCACACAAGAGTGAGGTATTCGGGTGACATCAGCGGGCAGCATGGGGGTGGCTCTGCACATATTCATCCCAAAGGGGAGGGAATGAGCCTGCAGAGGGGGTGAGAGGAGGGATGATCCCCTTCCTTCTCCCAAGGCCTCTGAGTGATCCCAGCTAACTCAAGGCCACAGGGCAGGACAATCGCTGCCAAAGCCCGTTGTTCTTCAGGCAGGCAAAATGCCACCTGCTCCAGGCCTGAACAAAGCCAGAAGAAGACAGAAAGCAGGGGGGTGCCTAAGGGAGTCCACTGGCTCCTCACTTCCGTCTCCCTCTGAATCAATCGGGAGAAGCCAGGGAGGAACTGTGGACACCGTCCTCTCGGCCTGGCAGGGAGAAGGGGGAAAAACCAGGGCAGGGAAGAACACCACCCCAGATCTGGAGGTGTGGCCAGTGGCATTAAAGAGTCTGCAACCCCCTATGCATGTGGCAAGGAGTTGTGAGGTGCTGGGGAGCCCCCCTGGAGCCCCCAGCACTGAGGCAAGACAACTCACCTGTCCACTAGAGAAGATGAACACAAGCGCAGCCCCGGCCGCTGTCATCCCCCAGGTGAAGAAGGTCCCCAGCAAGGCCTGGAACACTGGGCTGTGGCCCTGGAGCATGTTGGCAATGGCTGCGTGCAGAGGAGCAGAGGGTCAGCGGGCCCTGCTCTGGGGCCTCCCCGGCACCTCCACCTCGCCGGCCTGTGTCTGGCCAGGAGACACGCACCTGCCCCTCCTGCCTGCCCACAACCGCCTCCAGGAGCCAGCAGCAGGCCAGGGTCTTCGCTAGGTGCACCCAGGTATGGGGAATCACCTAACTCTGAGAGATGGGGGGGCATGGAGGGAGACAGCAGAGGGGAGAGCCCTGGGAAACAGCAGCAGAGGGAAGAAGCTCAAAGGCCACGGATCAGGTCGCCCTGAGGAAGGGAGGACAGGAGTGCCTGTGAGCAGCCGGGGCACATCCCGCCTCCTCCACCTGCCACGGCCAAACACAGCTCAGTTCAGGCTCCCTCTTGCACTGCTTCCACCAAAATCCTGATCGAACCTTGCACGGCTCCCCGTGGCACCTCCCATGGGCCAATGTAAACTCCACCAGCCGAGCTTCACCAGCCCACCTAGTCCAGCCTGTGTCACCATCACACCTGGGGACTCCGTACTCCGGCCCAGCTGAGTCAGTGACAGTCCCTTCAATGAGCCCCACGGTCCTGCTCAAGTGCCCTTCCCACCACCCCTTTCCAGACGCCTTCCTTCGCCACCCAGAGCAGCCTCCTCCTCCGTTGCCCACTGAGTGCCACCTCCCTGCAGGACACGCCGGATCCCTCCTGTCCAAAGGGCACATCCTTGGCACCTTCCTTGTGTGGCTGCCTCCTTCCTCATTTATATCACGATGCACTTGAGGACAGGAATGATGCACTTTAACATATGGCACCCCTGTAAAACAGGGCATTCTGGCACCCCAAAAATACCTTTTCAGTTGAAAAAGGCTACCTTACCTTGACAGGACCTTCAGCAAGGACAGGGAGACGGACCCACAGGTGCTGTCATTCCCCCCATGGCTCAGCAGGCTATGCTGGCACTGAGGTCACGCCACTGCCCACCAGGGACAGGAAGGGAAGTTCCATCCCCTCCTGCATTTGCCGCAAGAACCGCTTCTAGACTTGCACATGTTCTAAGTGCTAACTCTGGAATGACCTGGTATTAGCCTCCCGCTGTGGAAAGTTACAAGGTAGAGAAACCCGTTTGTTGAAAAGCCCTGTGTTCTGGTACACAAACACCAGGGCGCCGCTCAAAGGCCTCATTCAGCTCCCACCACTCCTCCAGCACCCACAGAATTGGACTCAACCCCACTAGACCCTGTCCTGCCAGGCCTGGTGCCCCGCGAGCAGCCAGCTGCACTGGGCTTGCAGACCCAGAGCTGAAGACACTACCCCTCTCTATGTTGGTGCTGGAAGGGGACTGTGGCAGAGGGTGATGCCCAGAAAGGAGCTTGGCAGCACTGCTAGCCCTCACACCTAGGAAAGCTGGGTGCCAGGGCCATCCCGGAAGAACCAGGTGAGCCCAGGCTCTGCCCTGGTGCCAGAAGGCCTCTCAGAGAAATGAGATCGGGCTGTGTCCCCCACAGCCTATTCCATCTGGTCTCAACTCAGGATGGCCACACCAAAAGAAGGAGAAAATCACTTATAAACAGAAAAACAGGGGCCCCCCTGGTGGCACAAGGGGTTAAGTTGCAGCACTGTGACGCTGTCCGCAGCACTGCAGCACGAGTTCCATCCCCACCCAGGGAGCTACCCACATGGAGCAGCAGACCTATCCTGTCTCCCTGCTGCTCCCCTCGGCAGTGTATTTCAGTCAATCTGCCTGTTCTGCTCCCCGCTGTCTCTGATGAACCCTCTTAGCCTCTGCACCTCTGGCCTGCACCCCAGCTCTTGTATGCATAAAAAAATAAAATAAGTTTTTAAAAAATGCAGACTCTCAGGCCCCACCCCAGCCTGGCTGTCAGAATCTGCAGGTGATCTGGCTCCATGGGGGGTCCTTAACATTCAAGCACGGAAAGCACCAGTCCAGACCCAGGCAACTTCTACCAGACCAAGAGCTTAGGGACACGAGGCCTCCTGCCACACCAGCAAGGCGGACACAGAGTCCCCAGAGAGTGAGAAGTCGCTGCACCTCAGCAGCACCTGGGAACAGGGAGTGTCAGCCTTGGCAGCTCAAGGGCATGGGGCGCCGACTTCCTCCTGAGCTGCACATCGCCCACAAACCCTGGCTAGTTCGCAGGAGGGAGGACTGGTCTCTGCCCACTCCAACTTTAAAGAGGCCAACACCACCCACGCCGGGCCGCATGCCCCTGCAGCAGGTGATCCGGCTGATCAAGGACTCAGCTCTTGTCTGTCCCTTTTAAAGCTGTTGCCCTGCTTCCCAGAGAGTCAGCTTCAAGAGGTGGGAGTCTGCAGAAGGGGAGCTGGCCCTGGGGCGGCCCCAGCCCTGGGAGCTGCACCCACTAGCCCTGAGTCCGCTGGGGCAGCGAGTGTGAAGTGTGCTCAGAGTGTGGTCCGCGGACCAGGGGCCTGGGGGTGGCCAGAAAGGGGCGTCTCAGCCCTGCTGCACCTTAACCAGGTCCCAGTCAGGGTCAAGGGGTCCTGGGGACCCCAGGACCAGGGGGGTCTCCCCAAACTGGAACTGTGGCCACTGTTGCTCCCAGATCCCCGGGCTCCCCCACACGCCCAGGGTCAAGTCTGACTGCGGAGCGTGTCCACGAGGCAGGTCAGCACCCCAGGGCTCTCCTGGAGGGGCAGGGGCGGCTCCGGGCACCCCCCGCCGTGCCCTGCACCTGCCACGGCCGCCCGCTCCTCCTGCAGCCCTGCTCCGCCCAGGCAGCCCCGCCACACTCCGGGGTGCTGCCCGTGCACGTCCCTCGGGCGTGTCCTGGGGGTCCCGGGCCTCCGCCCCCACGGCGGCGCCGAAGGAGAGAAAGGGCGACTCACTCCAGGGCCCCCCGGAGCCCCCGCGCCGCTTCCAGCAGCCGCGGCCGCGGCTCCGCTCCGCGCTCACTTCCTGCTTCGCCGCACACGTGTCCCGGCCCAGGCCCCGCCCCCGCGCGCGCGGGCCCCGCCCGCCGCCCCGTCGATTCTCCGGTTCACAGGCCCGCGCAGCCCCGGAGCCGCTGGGGCGGGCGGAACTGGGCCCCGCGGTCCAGCAGGCCCCACCCGGTCAACCTCAGCGACGCGGCTGCAGCCAGGAAAGCAGAGGCAGGAGCCCCTGGGACGTCCCTGCTGTCGTGCATGTGGCAGCTCTCTGGGGAGGGAGCCACCCAGCTGGGTGTGTTTGGAGAGGGTGGGGGATGGAGTGCCCCCCAGCAGCATCGTGCTCAAGGTCGGTGGCCCTCAGCTAAGGTGCCTCCCATCAGAACCATAGATGATTAGCGCCCCCCAAGGTCTGGGTGCCTGGGATGTTCTGTTCTGGCACCCCAGGAGTTGCTGGTGCGCCCCAGGCCAGGGCTTTGCTGTCCTGTCCTTCCAGAAAAAGACCTGGGGTAAAGTTGCTCATATTTAGACAAAAATGAAATTTTTAGCCAAAATGAAAACAAGGACACACACACACCCCCCACACACACACACAGGGAACCAAAAAAAATTTAGTGGGAATATGTACAATACTTGCCATATAATTTTGCTCAAAACCTAATTGTGATTTAGCTGAAATTGGAACGTAGCCAGGTGTCCTATATTTTATCTGGTGGCTCTGCCAGAGGATCCTGCACCCTGGACAGAAAAACTGCCCCCCTCATCACAGTGGCCACCCACCAGAGGACCGCAGAGGAGCGGGCCCCTGCTGTCCAGGAGAAGTCAGTCATTCACACTGGCAATTCGCCACATCCGTGCACAGTCAGGGAAGGAAGACAGTAGGGTGGCCTCTGACCCCAGAGCGGGGAGACTGGCAGAAGCCGTCTTAGCTTCAGCTGCCATAAGAAAAAAACACAGACCCAGGGACTTGAACCACCGACATGTATTTTCTTACACTCCTGGAGTTTGCAAGTCCAAGGATCAGTGCAAGGTCCAGGTGCATTCAGTTCCTGGGAAGACTTGTTCTGGCCGACAGACAGCCGCCCTGTCCTGTGTCCTCACATGGCCTCACCAACTACCTGGATCTCAGACTTCTAGCTTCCAGAACTTAGGAGCAAAAAATGTGTTGCTGTTAAGCCTCCAGCCCATGGTATTTTGTCACAACAGTCCGGGCAGGCTAGGAGACCCCATTTTACAGGAAAGCTCTGACCCCAGGCCAACAGGGCAGTGTGGGAAACCAAGCCCAGCTGAGTCCAGAGATGGTGTTCTCTGCATTGGACCTTTGGAGCTCCCAAGACTGGACCAACACCCCTTCAATAGAACCTCTCACTTCCCCTAAACCATGCCAGTGCCGAGGCCATGTGGGCAGCTCCCCAAGAGGCAAATCCTACCATTTCCCTTTTTTCTCAGTGAAATACAAACACACGCACACACACACACACACACACACACACAAGATTTCACTTGCCTGTCCTTTCTCACCAGCTATTTCTTCCCTTTCCTGATGTCTGACCACCGAGGCCTCACAGGACAGAGATAAGCTTCACAGCACTTCTTGATATCTGCTATCTTATTTATTCAGTCCCTCCAATGCAAGCCCCATGAGAGCAGTGCCATGTCTGCCTTTACTGCTGCATGGCACATAGTAGATGTTCATGTTTTATTGAATGAACAAGTGTAACAAGTGTTGCTTTTTGGTGACACTTTACACATGAAAGACCTTCCTAAAAGTCATGAGAAAAGTACTATTTGCATACTGCATCACATTGTCCCAGCTACTTCCTTCATCTCCTGGTAGTGCCATCCAGTTTCTCTCAACCAAAGGCAATTTTGCCCCACAGGGACATTAGGCAAGTGGCAGAGGAAGAAGGTAGAGGCCAAGGATGTTTCTAAAGATCCCACATCCCAGGACAGCCCCACACAAAGATGTATCTTGACCCCAAACATCAACAGTGCCAAGACTGAGACTCTAGTGTAATCCCAGAAAATGAATTTTCTTTGTATGAAGTAACATTGAAAATCACTCTTTAAACTCATACATGCCCTCAAGAACCATCTGACCTCAATCAAGGCATTAGTGTGCATTTGCTTTGCCATCAAATGCAAAAATAAAGAGAACCAATTGTCCAACTGAGCTTTCTAATCCAGCACATCATTATAAAACACATTAAAATCAACATCCTGTGTGCTCAAGTCCATGCACCCCTTGGGGGTTTGACTATTTAAGGCTCTGATGACTTCAATAGGACACAATTACATCCCAGGGCATCCTAATGGAAATGCCTAGAAAGGCTTTGGCAGTGACTCTCCAATATGTGAACCAGATCTGGTTGCCTCTGACATTTGGTGACCAATATGGCTGATAAACTAATGAAAAGGTGGTTCAGTCTCTTACCTAAGCACCAGCCAGCCAGGACAGGAAAGAGCTGCCCTTGAGGGCTTGAGAGAGAAACTGAGTCAGCAACCAATTTCCCTGTGCCCTCTGCTCCTATGGATGGAGTTGCCTATCAGTGGGACGTCCCAGGAACTTGCTTAATAAAACCATTCAAAATCCAGGGGGAGGGCCTCCGTGGTGGAACAAGGGGTTAAGACACAACCTATGAAGCTATCTGCAGCCACTGCAGCACGAGTTCGATCCCCGGCCAGGGAGCTACGCACATGGCACAGCAGACCTCTCCTGACTCTCCCACTGCTCTCCTCAGCAGTGTACTTCAGTCCATCTGCCTGTTCTGTTCCCCACTCTGTCTCTGGTGAATCCTCTCACGCCCCACATCTCTGGCCTGTACCCTGGTTCTTGTATGCATAAATAAATAAACATTTTTTAAAAACACAGGCGAAAAGATTTTTTTTATAAATGTTTAAATTTTTTCATTTTATATATATTTTACAACATTCTTCATTTTTGTACAATGTATGATTTCTCCTCTCAGGTGTAGTCTGGTGAAATTCCCACCACCCATTCACCCATGCACCATCACCATAGTCCCTTGTGCTCTTCCCACCCCATTTTAGTCTCTGTCCTTCCTCCTGCCCTGCAAATATCTCTGATTTATAGTTGTCTGTTGATTTTGATTTTTAATTTATTATAATTACTTTTTTTCCAGGGGGAAAAGATTTTGATCATTCTAAAGTTCAACCAAAGAAGGATGGCTAAATAAATTTCAGCACATAAAGCCAGCGGACTTTTATGCAATTCATCAAAATGATAGACCCCACAGCAACTTAGGAAATACGTAATGATACTGTGCTTTATGGAAAAAAAAAGTGACACACAAAAATATATGCCTTTTGTTTTTAGAATAGTTATATATATATATATATATACACACACACACTCACACATTTGTATGTTTAAATATACAATAGAAGGCTAGAGGTGGATTCATACAAATTAAAGTGGGTAGGGCACTGGATGGTAAGGTGTAGAGTTTTCCCTTCTTTCTATAATGTGATGTTCCTTTTATAATTATTTATAAATATTTTAACAAGGCACTAAAGAAGGTAAATGCAGAAGACGAGGCTCCCTGAGCTTAAATAAACCTAAAGTCAGTGGTGAAACCCAATTGAGGGGCTCCTGACTCTGAGCCCAAGTCTCTCCCCGTCTATAAAATAGACACTGAGCTTCTATCCTAAGCCACTGGGTGTTCAAAACCCCCATCTCCTGGGAGAGCAGGCTCCTTTGAAGGCTGCCATGATTTGTGTCCACCAATCATTTTCCCAGAATTTTCTCCAGCTCGTTAGCTCTTCCCCAGGACAGCTGCAGATTGAGGTGGTCTCCCTGTGATGGGAACCCAAGGCCCCAAGGGTCCCCCACCTTGACCTCCCACACACACTTGCCCCTCCCGGAGCCGCTGGGGACCGCCTGTCACAGGCAGCTCACGTCTCTTGCCTTCTAGCGTCACAGACAGATGGTTGGCGAGGCCTTAGCTCAGACAGAATGTCTGATCCCCAAGGTGCCCACAGACAGGCAGGCTCCCACCACCCGCTCGAGACCCTCTGTCCACCCTAAAAGCTCCCAAGATACTCCCAGGGAACCACAAGTTTGGGGCAAAGCTTTGAAGTCTAAGGGCCCCTTTTGCCCCCTCTCCAGTCCAGAAAAGTACAAAAAGGGTGCTTCAGGCTGGATCCCTGACACACAGGGACCATATATGGCAGCTAGAATATGGAACGTTGTCTTCTAGGACTGAGAGAGCTAGGCTGAGTTCTTCCAGAATCTTCCAGAACCATATTGGAGCCATACCTTCAACTTCATTTTAATACCCAGATCTACTTTGTATTCATTTTAACAAGCACCCATTATCTAGTAGGTAACCACCTCTGGGCTCACTATAAGCCACCTATTATTATTTCTCTAACCCCACCCCCAGCTTCAAAGAGTTTTGTCAAACAAGTTATGTTAATCAAGAATTCGTTCTCTTTCCCATTTTTTTGTTCGGTAAAGATGCACTGATCACTGCCAGAGCTTCCGATCAATATGAGCTTCCAGGGTGGCAGAACCGAGAGGCTGTCACTCCAACCAAAGCAAAGAAATTGGATTTTTATTTGCCTTTGCCTGCTTCAGCTTTTGAAAATGTGAACAGCTGACAAAGAGGCTTCTGAGCAGTCCCTTCAAGCACAAGCACTCCAGGCTCAGAATCATGGCTGCAGGGAGGAGAAAATAAAGGTACAGTCCTTTGCCTGGAGAAACCAGGAAGACAGTAATGTAAATACGGCCACGCCAGTCGGCTCTGTGAGTGACCCCCGCCCCTTGTCTATTGCTGTTCTGACATGTACACCAGTCAGGGTTTTCAGCCCTAAGGGGGCTAACAATGATCCCCCTCATGAACAGAGAAGACACAATAAAAATTTGCCAAGTGAATGAACGGTGGCCCACATATTTTGAAGGCTCTTAATTTTTACAGTGCACAACCCCAGGCCAGACTTCTAGAACGTGTGCTCACAGAAACCCCTAAGTTCAAAGTTAATCAAAGAAAGTGGGGCTGCTGCTCCAGAGGACTGGTGAGAATTTAGGGGACAAGGCTAGTGGGGTTTGAGGAGGAGCTGCCTTAACATGTTCTCTTCTCCTTAAATGCTTATTCATTTTCTTCTCTTGAAGAGGTTTCCCCCTTGTTGGAGCAGACTGTGGTTATTGCTTAGTGGGGAACTGATGTCACACCCATTAGATGCCAGAAATCTTCGGACAGAGATCATGAAGGCCTGGGAGAGTGAAAGGGGTAGTGAGGAGGAGACCCTTAGAGCAGGGAGGGACACAGGTAGACACTGAGGGGGAGAGGAGCTTAAGCAAAGGCCCTGAGGCAGGAATCAATTGGGAGAGTTTGAGCAACAACAGGGTTATTGACTGAGTCACAGAAGGGGGTTAGAGAGTGTGCCTGCTGCTTCTGCCCTAATGCCTCTGCAAACCCACAGTAACACAGGCTTCTACACTCCATCTAGCACAGTAGCCCTTAATTCTAGAAAAACCCTGGACCTACAAAAAAAAAAAAAAAAGAAAGAAAAAAAAAGATTCTGGAAGTGTTTGGTCAGAGTTTGAAACATCTCCTTTTTTTGCCCATCACAAATCTTATTTCCCTGAGGAACTGTATCAGTCAGGAGATACCAAAAGGTTTCGAGCAGGGGCTGGCCTACTCAGAGGAGGAGGTGAAGAAGAATCTGGAAGCAGTAGGCAACAGGGATGGGAGGAAGAAGGGACTAGAGGTGCAGGAGCCTTTCAGCGTAGACCCTAAATCACCAGGGAGGAGTGAAAAGCACAGGCATTTTCATGACACAGTGTCACCGATGTCAGGACCGCAGGGTCCCGATGGCATATTGCTCCTCGTTCCAGATGAAGAGAGGAAATTCAAATAACTAACACAAGACTTTCCTGGAGTCCCCTCTTCATGGGACTCAGAGCCCTCTTCATTAAAGGGAGTTTGAACAGTCCAGTCCTGCCTTCCCCAGAGAGAGTGGGGTGCATCCTGGTTTCAATGGACTAAGGGGTTTCCTGGATGCAAGACTTCTGATTTTAATCAGAGCGATTCTGGCAAACCAGGATGGCACCATCTAAAGGTGAAGGAAGCTGGCCTTTCATGCAAGGAGCTTTTGCTAAAGGCTCCCCCACCCCAGGCTTCAACAAACCTTGGGAGCCATAATCCTAATCCTCGCGCACAGAAAGGCCAGACGAGCCTGTACCCCATGAATGCCTCGCACAGGCACGAGGGCACCACTTGGGAACTCTCAGCTGGTGAGCCTGGTGGACAGGCTGAATCCCAGGCCCCAGCCCCACCCACTGAATCAGAAACTGCCCTTGAACTGGACCCCCAGGCTGTTCCTGTGTCTGCACCTGTGCTGTTTCTTTCATGGTCTCCATATCAGGGATCGGGGCAAATCATCCAAAATCAGTGCCAAGTGAATTAGAGCTTTTCATTTGCCAACACTGCACCTGTACATTCATCTTCAGAAAGCTGCAGTGGACACACCTAAAGAGTCATCTCATGTCCTTCCTCCATTCTCTCGTCCAGATTTCAAGAAAGGGACAGCAACGGGCCAGAAGGCCAGCGAGGGCACAGGGCCTGCTCCGCGTTTCTCCATCACATCTGGATCATTCTTTGCGGGGGAGGTGGAGGAGCTGTGCTGTGCACAGCGGAGACTTAGCAGCACCCCTGGTCTCTCCCCAATAAAGGCCAGGAGCACCCCTTCTCGGCTGTGACAACCAGTGAGGTCTCAGAACACTGTCCAAGGTTCCCCAAGGGGCAAAATAGCTCCCCATCATTCCGGACAAAGAAGAGACCCTCTTGAGGCCACAAGCACCAATGAGAGACACCAGGGCCTTCCTGTCGGCTTGGGAGCTCGTTCAATTCTCGAAGACCAAGCCAAGCCAATCCCGAGGGTCGCTGGAGAGCCAGCTGGGCAGCCGAGGGTAGGTCTGCGGCTAAGCAGCTCTCTGAGCTGACACTAATGAGCGAGTGGCCCAGCTGCCACAGCCAGATCGCTGCCCCTCCACTTCCAGCTGCTCTTTGCTATTTAACCAGCAGAGTGCAAGGAAGGCCTTTCTGCCTTTTTATTCAAGTGCCACGCTGGATGATATAGGAGGGTTTCTAGCAGCATTGTCTTAAAAAAAAAAAAGTCTGGGTGTTTTCTGCGAGAATCACCAGGGCGAACCATCTGGCTGGCTCCTCAACCTGGTAACACGGGCACAAGGCCAAACCAGATGGGACACTCGCGGTCCGTCCCCTGCTGTGGGCAGTGCTGGCTACTGGCTGAGCAGCCCCGGCAAGCATGAGGACTAGGGCGACATCCCCCTCCGCCTCCAGGCTGGCCGGACTCACCTGTCACTAGGCCACAAGAGCAGGTTACCTGCTGCACTTTGTGGTTCCGAGTTGCACCAGCTGCCACCCCACCCCCGGCGTGGCATCTCAGGATGCGATTCATCTTGTAACGCTAGAGGTGCAGGCAGCCAGGTAGCAGGTGGAAGGCGGCCCTCCTGGCCCGACATGCTCCGGACTGGACAGCACAGGCACACAACTCATAGGGTCCTCGGACGGTGGTGGGGAAGGGAGGGCGGCTCCGGTGGCCCCTAGGAGATAGGTGGTCCTGGAGAACAGGCCAGGCGGTGGGAATCAAGTGTCTTCAGTTAGACTTCTGAAGGGGACGGGTGGGGTCAGTCCTACCTCCTGCTACTTAGTGTGGTCCCTGGACCCGTAACATCAGCATCTCCTGGGAGCTGGCAAGAAATGACAACTCTGGGTCTCCCTGATGGTGCAGGGATTAAAGTCTCAGCACAAGCTCTCCGCAGCCACTGCAGCCTGAGTTCGATCTCCGGCCAGGGAGCTACCCAAAGGGCGCAGCAGACCTCTCCTGTCTCACCCGCTGCTTCCCTCAGCAGTGTATTTCAGTAGATCCACCTGTTCTGCTCCCCACTGTCTCTGGTGAATTCTCTCATCCTCCCGCACTTCTGGTCTGCACCCTAGTTCTTCTATGCAATAAATAGATCTTAAAAAAATAAAAAAGAAGGGCCTCCCCGGTGGCGCAGCGGTTGAGCGCTGGGTTGCGAAGCTACCTGCGGCCTCTGCGGCGCTGGTTCGATCCCCGGCTGCTCCCCGGCCACCGGAGGAGGGTCCCACATGGTGTGCAGACCTCTCCTGCCGCCCGCTGCTCCCCTCAGCAGTGTCCTTCGGTCCTTCTGCCTGCTCTGCTCCCCGCTCTGGCTCTGGTGAATTCTCTCACCCTCCCGCGCTTCTGACTGTACCCACTGCTTATATAAATAATAAATAAATAATTTTTAAAAATTAAAAAAAAAAGAAATGCCAATTCTAAGGCTCTGGGCCAGGCCTTTTGAACCAGAATGTCTTGACAGGGGGTTGGGGGGGGTGGTCCAGAACCCTGTGTTTCTGCACGACTTGATGATACACCAAGCATGCTCCAGCTGAGAAGCTGTGACCTTCCCATTTAGGTTCAATCTATAGTTAACCGACGGAACGAGGACCAGTGGCTTTAGTATCCTCAGTGGAAACTTTTGAGAAATGCTCCATCAGCAGCCTCTAGACAGGGCCTGTCCTGTGTGAGAGAAAAGACAAGCCAGTCTTAGCACCCTAACTTGAAAAGGGGTGGAGAGGCATCAGCCTCACGACAAAGATATGTCCGTGAGTGACTCCTCCCGCTTCCTTGTAATCACCCCCTCTTCCACATCGCCAGCACCAGGCGGGATCCACGTGGAACGTGCTCAGCCACGAAATTTGCTGAATGTCCCAATGAGCTCCCTGGCTCCAAGACCTCCTCCGTCTGGCTTAGACCAGGGGTTCTCAGCTGCTCAGGCTGGAGACAGGGTGGAGAGGGAGGGAACATGAGGCTCAGCTCAGGCCCCATAAAAAGGACAAATTCCAGAGAACACAAAGTCATCAACTCAGTTACATGCTCCACGGCGTTTGCTCGGCCCCACATACCCAGTGAGGATGTGGAAACCGCCCGAGCACCCACGGGTGGGGGGGTTGGATCCAGACGGTGTTGTCCATCTGTCAGGGAAGATGAGTTTTGCCACTTGCAGCAAAATGGAAGGAACTCGAGGGGATTTGTGTAAAGCCACGAGGTGAAGACAACTCTCGGATGATTTCTCATACATGGGACAGAAGGAAGCAACGTGGATGAACTGACAAAGCAAAATAAAAATAAACTAGTAGACACTGGTGACCGAGCTGAAGTGACCAGAGGGGAAGAGGCTGGGCTGGGAGAAAGGATGAAGGGGTCATGAGGGACAGCGGTGGTATGTTGGTGTTGCCTTTTTTTATTATTTTATTTTATAGATATTTTTACATCATTTTTCATTTTTGTACAATGTCTGCCTTTTCATCTCGGTTACAGTCCCCGTGAAATTCCCACCCCCCCCATTCACCAGACTCTGTCGGGGGGAGGTCTGGGGTGGGCCTGAGCAGGACCAAAGTTTCTTTATGATCATCTCTTCTGCTGGGCGCAGTGACCTTTTGTTCCATGTTTATTTGGAAATGACCTTTAAACAGCAATCAACAAAAAAATGAAATGCTTCAAAGGAATAACTTACAGATGTTCCCCAGTGTAAGCAATGCCCAAGGAGCCAGGGGCGGGGGCATGAAAGCAGCTCCGCCCTGAGAGGCCACCAATAGCCACTAGGATGATAAGTGGACACACGGAACTCACAATCCTGTCACTCAGGCCACCCAGGACACGAGCCAGGCTGACCTGGCCAGGAAACACGATTATTTCCAGAACGGAACTCAACTCCCAGCTGACATTTCGCTTGGATTCTGTTTGCAGCAGAGGTAACTGTGTTACTTGGGTCCCTAACAAGTGATTTGCCATCTCAGAGGGAATAAATCTGGGCCAGTGTGGGAAGCTCTGTGTGCCCGTGCCAGCCTCGGCCCACAGGGAGACGTCATTCATTTACACTAATGGACTCGTCACTGAGCATCTGGGCTCTTTGCTAACTGCTGGAGAGGCTTAAAGGCTAGAAAAATCAGCCCCTCAAGGTCAAAGCCAGAGAAACCACCGGGCTTCTGGGCCCAGAAATGCATGCTTCTGTCCCTCCGTGTTTCTCTTGCATGTGTCTGTGTGTCTCCCTGCTCTGCCTCCTCCTCGGTCCCTTATTCTCTTCTTCGCTTAAGTTCGATCCTGCCTGACTGCACTCCTAGTTATTTCCAAATGTGATCCCCGAAGCTTGACAGATCACTCACCCTGAAATCAAAGCCTTTGGAAAGAGATCCTCAGCACCGAGGACTTTGGCCTCCTCTGCCACTTGATGAGAGAACCCTAGAATCTTTTGAACCTCAATCCCAGGGCAGGCACCTCTTCCCTGCCCCCAGAGGACCTGCTGTGGGAGATCCACTGAGGGGATGTGTGTTCCTCCTGGGGTGGGGCTTCTACCACCTTCCATGTCGCCTCCCCCAGCCGTGCTATCTATCATTGTGAATGTACTAAATGACTTGCTCACTGAAAGTGGTCCATTTTCTGTTACATGAATTTTCACCCTACTTAAAAAAAAAAAAAATGTCTGAGATCAACTTAAGCTCCAGCTTTGGTTTCTGCAGATCATTTGGTTTGGGGCTGAAGGGGGCCACTCCCTCCATTTCTATACTGGAAACCCAAATGCTACTCACTCCCCCCTCCATAAAAAAAACAATCTAAATGAAACTCCTACCTTATTTCTCTATGTGGAATTATGTCTATTTGTAAATTGGCTATCTCCCCAACAAGGTTCTGACTCCAAGAGGTCAAGGATTTGAATGAATGTGTGAATGAAACTATACAAGACTATTCTGTTTACATTTTTCCCCTTTATTTTTTACTAAATAAAAGCTATACTACATTGATGAGACTGGAGAATGGCACAGCTGCTATGGAAAACAGTATTGAGGTTCCTCAAAAAAAAGTAGACATAGAATCATCTCACATAGCTCTGACTTCTGGGCACATATCCAAGAGAACTGAAAACAAGATCCTACAGAGATATTTGTAGAGCGAAGTCTGGGCTCCTTAAATGCTATTCACAGCAGCCAAGAGAGGGAAGCTGTTGTCTGTTGATCGATGAATAGGTAAAGTGTGGTATATGCATGCCATGGAATATTACTCAGCCTTCAAAAGGAAGGACATTCTGACACCTGCCACTACATGGGTGAATATGAGACATTAAACTTAGTGAAATATGCCAGTCACAAAGAGAAAAGTACTGGGCCTCCCCGGTGGCGCAGCGGTTGAGCGCTGGGTTGTGAAGCTGCCCTCAGGCTCTGCAGCACCGGTTCAATCCCCAGCTGCTCTCCGGCCACCGGAGGAGGGTCCCACATGGCGCGCAGACCTCTCCTGCCGCCCGCTGCTCCCCTCAGCAGTGTCCTTCGGTCCTTCTGCCTGCTCTGCTCCCTGCTCTGGCTCTGGTGAATCTTCTCACCTTCCTGCGCTTCTGGCTGTACCCAGTGCTTGTATAAATAAATAAATCTTTTTAAAAAAATTAAAAAAAAAGAGAAAAGTACTGCATGATTCCACTCATAGAAGTCACTGAAGTTGCCAAATTCTAAAAAACAGAAAGTAGCACAAAGATAACCAGAGACTGAGGGGTGAATGAGAGGGGACTAGTGTCCACAGGTATAGAATATTGCAAGATGCAAAAGTTGTAGAGGTCTGTCGCAGTAACATGGACGTGCAGGGCATGTGTGCACACAGGTCAGGCCGCTGTTGGCTTAAAAATGGCTTAGACAGTGTCCTGGGAAAACTCAGTCACTCCTTCCTGTCTCCTTCATTAACTCACACAGCAGCTATTTCACTTTTGATCCTGGTCCCAGAGATGTGGAGTTTTCCCCACCAAGCAATTTTCTCTGATACCATGGGCGCCCTACGGTTTAGCTCCATCCTGGAGATATCACCAGACCCCACAGGCAGAGAGCTCAGTCCCACCAGGCCGCCCCCAATGCAGATGCCAATTGCTAGTCATAGGTCCCCTGGTGTCTCTAATTGGCTACAGATCGGAGGCCCTCATGACTCTTCCCCCTTTGAGTTCAATTAATTCGCTGGCGCAATTCACAGCACCCAGGGAAGCACTCACGTTTCTCGTCTAGTAAAGAGTGTGATCAGGGGCCTCCCTGGTGGCGCAGGGGTTAAAGACAGCACTATCAAGCTATTGCCAGCCACTGCAGCACGAGTTCAATCCCCAGCCAGGGAGCTACCCACATGGCGCAGCAGACCTCTCCTGTCTCACCCGCTGCTCCCCTCAGCAGTGTATTTCAGTAGATCCACCTGTTCTGCTCCCCAGTCTCTCTGGTGAATCCTCTCACCCCCTCGCACCTCTGGCCTACACCCCAGTTCTTGTATGCATAAATAAATAAATCTTAAAAAAAAAAAAAAAAGAGTGTGATCAAAGGCACAGATGAAAGGCCAGATGAAGACACTCAGGGTGGGGTCTGGGAGGGTCCCAAGTATAGGAGCTTCTGTGTCTGAGGAGTTGAGGGGCACCACCCTCCCAGTAGAGGTACTCCCCCTCCTGGTGGCTGTCCGATGTCCCCGGCCATGGGCATTTTATGGCAGCTTCCTTGCTGAGGTGCGATTAACTACTAACTCCATGTCCAATCCCTCTCTTCCCTCTGGAAAAGAAGGGGCTTGGGGGTAAACATTCAAAGCTTCTCCTTCTAGTTTGTTCTTTCTGGGTGAGCAGTGCCCACCCGGGAGCCCATCCAGAGTCACTTCATTGGAACAAAAGATGCGCCCAGTGCTTTTGGGAATTTACAAGGATTTTAGGCGCTTGTGTCAGGGACTGGGTCAAAGACCAAATATGCGAACAAGCGATGCACCCAGTTATTGCTTGGGAAACCGCAAGGGTTTTTGGAGTTCTGTGCCAGGAACTGGGTGCAGCGACCAATCCATTTTTTCCTATTAGCTCACAGATGGCAGTTTTTAGGTTATGGGGTTTTTACGAGGATTTTAAAAAGCTGCAGACACAGGCATAGAGATGGATGTATGGTTATGCATTTTAACTTTTTCACAAATGGGCCTGTGGAGGCAGCTGCACCCAGGGGACCCTGCTGCTTGGCTGAGCGGGGTCGGCCCTGGGTGAGTGATGCCCCAGGGGTCCTAGGCTCCGGAGCCTGTCTCCAGGAGCCCATCCGCACAGATTGCAAACACACTCCCTCGCTGGGTAGAGTGGCAGGGGGACCATCCAGACAGGCTTATGAAACAAGAGTCATTAATGAGAAAAGTCAGCTAAAGCACTCTTTGCCAAGAAGTAGGCTGCACCAAACATGGCCCAGAAAATGTCTCCATCAGCTGACAAACAAAGTGGGTCTCTCCAAGAGGGCCATGAGCCCCTGGGAGGGACTGAGGGGGAGCCTGGGGGGGGGGGGCAGAGACGTGGCATGCTAACCTGCATTGGGACTTTCAAAGGAAGGAGGAGGCAGAGGTGAAGGGCCCTCATTAACTTGATTTAGCTCGAGGGCGAGCTCATTAGCGCTCCTGGCCAGATCTGGTCACTTACTGTTTTTATAAATCAAGCTTTATTGCACACAGCATTTAGGTGTTTATGGCCACTGTGGCTACAATGGGAGAGGTGAGTATTTGCAAAACATGGCCCACAAAGACAAAATATGACTCTGTACAGGCAGGAATGGGCACTGAGCAGGTTTTCTGATCCAGCAGACGGGGTAAAGGAGGAGAATCCTGGAGCCCTCAATGAGTTTTCAGGTTTTTATTGGGATTACCAGGTACACAGCAGGCAGGGGCGCTGGGGGGCCGGGAGGCTGGCAGGTCTCCCAGCCCCAGCAAGTCTTCACTCTTTCTGGGCTCTCCGGCCTTCTCTCTGCTTCTCTGCTTTCGGCTTCTCTGCTTCTGTTTGTTCTTGGCTTCTGCTGGCGTCCCCATGGCGCCACCCTTATAAACTCAGTCTCTCAGCCCAGGTGTGCCCACTTGGGGTGCCCGCCATCAGGCATGTATTCAGGACCACAGGGTTCCCTCATCTATCCTAATGGCGGGAGGGCAGAAAAGCCTGATACTTTTTCCTTACCCTGCAGACTCTCTGGCCATTCACAGAAAAAGTTCGGCAACCTCTGCTCTCATGAAAGAGAACTCCTACTGCAGGGAGGGCAGGCGACTTCAGCCCTTACCCGGGGCTGCCAGTCCCCTGCTCCCTTATGTCTGCCACTGTTCCACAGCCGCCGCAGCCAGCTCCCAGCTGTGCCTGCAGTGGGTCAGAAAATCCCAAGCTGTGGATAACATGAAAGCATTTATAATTGGTTTTTGATGCTAATAGGAGTCATCTACCTCCCTTGACTTCCCCAGCAGACTTACCTTCCTAATCGCGTGAGTGTTAGGCTGATGTTAAGATGCATCCACGCTCCAAGGGCACCCTAATCCCCCCACCAGCTGCAAGGTAGGGAGGCGGAGGTGAAGTCAGAAATGATCCAAAGGGGCCAAAATCCCGAGGATCTGCTGCCCCATCTGTGGGGAGACGGGGAGCAGAAACACAGGCTTGAAACAGGAGCTAGAACACTCTTTCTCAAATTTCTCTGGCTAACGGGCAAAGTAATGCACAGGAGACCAAGAAAAAGGCAAACAGACGTACACATCCCAGCCTTGCATATGCCCAAGACTGCCAGGGCCTCGAAACAGCGGCAGACACCAGGCTATGACCCTCCCTTGAGATGAGATGCTTTAAGTTTTCTTTTTCTTCAGCCAAGCAACCCTTTCGTCAAACAAGAGGTCAGAGAAAGGCCCAATATTCCAAGTGTCTTAAAGTGGGCTGTCCCCACTCACAGCCCACTTTCTGCCCCTCGCAGCTCAGGGCCCCTCAGGGTCGCTTCTACAGAGCCGTCGTCAGCTGACAGCTGTGTGGCCAGTGGCCAGACCAGGAGACCAGGAGATGGCTCTGCAGGTGCCCCCGCCAGGGAGAGACGCCAGGGTGGGGTTGAAAGTGAGTTTTCATCCAGAGACTCCAAGAATCAGCAGCGACTCCCACTCAAGGGACACTGAGGATCTTTGCAGCCATGACCCTGGAGAAACTATTTCTTGTGGACTATGCACCAGGGCGCTGGAACTCAGGAAGTGTCCAGGTGGGGAGGCCACAATTATCAAACAGCATTAACAGAATGAGTGAGAGACACAGAGAGACAGAGACAGAAACAGAGAGACAGAGACAGAGAGAGAGGAGCCGTGCCGATGCAGTCAACAAGAAATTACCAACTAAATCAAGCTCTTCACCCCCTTCACGTTCTCTTGCAGAAAAGAAATTGTAAAAACTTCTCTTTTCTCAGCCAACCCCAAAAGCGCTCCAGACATGTTCTATGAATCCATGCGAGGGGAGACGGCCTTCAGAGTACACAGTAGACTGTATTTAGAGAGGCAAGAACATGGATGGGACCCCGGTGGGCGGGCTCTGTCCCGGGGAGAGGTCACCGGGGGGATGTGACTGTAGGCTGACCTGTAGATGGGCTGGGCAGCTGGAGGCCCCTGGCCCTGTCTCTGGAAAGCTCATCCTGCGCTCTGCCCCCACCGCGGCCATTCAAGGGCGCAGCCAAGGTGGTGAGGACCGTCTGGACTGTACACATGGCTGAGCCCTTTCAGGCCTCTGCACACACAGAAGGTTCTGGCAGATGAGTGGGGAGCTCTACCGTCCTGCAGCCGCACAAGACGGCCTGGTAAGTCAGCTGCCTCGCTTGTTCAAACTGCCACCTGCCCACCAGGAGCAATCTGCTCCTTTCCTTGCTCTCTCCTTGCCCTCTACGTACAATACCGTGGCCCCTCAATTCTGAGCCAATACCATGGCCCCTCAAGATGGTCAACCCTGCCAGGGGCTCCAAAGCATCTCCCATCAGAAGCCGTCCTGCAGGGACCCCCTCAGTGCATCTCCATCAGACTCTCCCAGGCTGATGAGCAGGAGCAACAGTGACATGACTTGCCGGAAGCTCTGACCCGGGCCAGATCCAGCTCTTTATAGGGGTCCTCTCGTCTAATCCTCAGATAACCCCATGTGTTGGTTTTATCCCCATTCCTGGAATAGTATCAAGCACATCATAAAGCCTCGGGGGATATTCATTTCTTTGTTCATTGACTATTTATTTATTAACTTGAGTAACACTTTGCAAATGAGGGAGGCTGTTAGAGTTAGCAAATAAAAAACAGGACACTCAGCAAATAATTGTTTAGTATAACCATGGCCCAGATATTGGGACACTAGGTGTCCTGTATTTTATGTAGCAAGCCTAGAAAGCAGGGGAGAGGGCGGAGGGGTGAAGAACTTGCCCAGAGTTACACAGCTGGGAGGTGTCAAAACGACTTCAAAGTCTAGACCAGGTTTGATGGGGCTCCACACTCCCCTCTCAGCCTCCCACAGCCCTCTCAATATATCACTATTAATGTGGTCAATACATTACATGACAGTTAACAAGTTTGCATGCTTATTTCCTCCCTTGGAAGATAAACTCATCCTTTTTATAACTGCTTGGTGTGGAGTCAGCTAATTGTCTTCAGGAATCCATTCTCCTTGTCATCTTCAATTAAAGAAGCCCTCATTGTTAGCAGGATCCCTGGCAGCTTTGAAAGATCACTAACCAGGAACTATCCTTCTTCCCTGAGATCCCTGAGTCTTCTTTTCTGATGGTGGATATGTGATGCAATGGCTGCCACTGTGGCAGCCTTTTTATACCACAAGGGCCCTCGGGGCTGCAAGGAAGTCTCAGCAGAACAATCAGACAGGAGGAGTCTGGGTCCCTCACACTGTAGGACACAACACCAGATATTTGTAGACTTTTTTCAAATATCAAACTGAAGGTTCTGTTCTTTTGGGCTTTCTGTTAGTTGAAGTTAAATTTAATTCAGTTTGTATTATGTTAAGCATGGCCTCAGGACCCAGGGCATTTAGGTACTGAGGCACTTGAAATGGGCCCAGGGAGAGTTTGATGAAAGACTATTTGTTGCATATCTGAACAACTCCTCGCATTCTGCAACCCAGCCCGTGTACTTCCTCCCCTCACTAACCTCATGAAAAACCCAGTAAGACACATGGTCAAAGGACTCACAATACCCTTCACCTTAGAGCATCTATATGCATTTTTATATTTTGGTGGGGAAGGAGAGGGTGGCTTGAGAAAGAGTGTTTTCTTTTTCTTAGATATCCTTCAAGCCCTGAGCTTTCAACAGTGTGCAAAAATGAGTTGTTAATAATAAGCATTGGACTAAATGGGCTAGAATTACAGCAAGATGGAAAATCAAAGACTTCATCACCAAACTCCTACTATTATGTAAATGTACCACCACTTGGGAAAATGACTAAGTATGAGATGCATTCTAAGTAATGTTTTCATCCCAACCTTCACAGCCCTTGGAAACTTACGATATATGACCTAATTTATTAGCTAAAAGAAACAAGCTCTTTCCAGAATACTTTTCGGTGACAGCCATAAAATTTTCAGCTTATATCAACTCAAATAATAAATCATGCCAATATCTTGTGTTAATTTTGAAGCCCTGAAATTCTGAAAAACTCTCCTAATGTGTAATATAAATTTCCCGGCCCTATGATCATTTTTATTACATAAAGAAACTATTAGATTAAAGGTATGCATGGTAAATATATGGAAATAAATGTTAGTGTGCGTGTATCCATCAGAGTTTTTAGTTGCATATAATAGGAACTAACTCTGATTTATTTAAACTGAAATAAAATTTGTTAAATGGTTATCGAGTAGCTGGGAGAATCCTCAGGAAGGACGGAGATAAACAGCCAGGTGCAATCCTACAATTACACTACAGGGCTAACCCAGTGGGGACAGTAGTGCCGCTGCCACCCTCCAGCACCACCCCCCCCCACCACCCCCGGGCATGGACACTACATCACCAGGAGACGCTTGGATGCCTCTTCCAGAACTGCTACAGTGGTGCCTTCTGAGCCTGCACATCATCCCTGTGCAGAGGGAAGGTGGTTGTTGCATGGACTGGACGCGGCCCCTGCTGGATCCACCACCAGCTTCTCATCCAAAGCCAAGAGCAGGTGCACAGGACCAGCACGTCCTAGCTCATGGCCCCTGGGCCCCAGCTGCCACCGAGGCTGGGAAATCCCACATCTGGTTACTCCAGAGGTGAACTCGGTTCCAGAAAGTAGGATCTGCCCCCTACAGAAGATGTTTCTCACGGTGGGTAAGCACAGAGTCAAGTATCCAGAATAACGGACTCAGTTGAATAGAATTTTGTCAAGGTGACGATCTGGTCCAAACCCCAATTCCAGGGCCTCCCTGGTGGCATAGGGGTTAAGTCTCAGCACTATGCAGTGTAGGCCTGAGTTTGATCCCTGGCCAGGGAGCTACCCACATGGGGCAGCAAACCTCTCCTCTCTCCCGGCTGCTCCCCTCAGCAGAGTATTTCAGTCAATCTGCCTGTTCTGCTCCCCACTCAGTCCCTGGTGAATCCTCTCACCCCCTGCACCTCTGGCCTGTACCCCAGTTCTTGTATAAACAAATAAAATAAATCTTAAAAGAAAACAAACACAATTACAGTGTTTTTCTGGAGTCTGAGTAATTCTGGATTACCCTGAAGTGGTTTTATAACACTTGACTTTTTTCTACAATTCTTTTTTTTTTCTATGTGGTTTTTAGTCCTAATTTATTGTTTGATTATTTCCAGCTCTATTTATAGAATAGCAAAAGGTTAGAAACAGCCTTAATGCCAGCCCGTTCACTAAAGTGAATCAGGGTAGACGACCGAGAAGGATGCATACCAGTGCAAAACATAAACACACACTTGGTGACTGTTGTGACTTTGCAAATTTAAAAAGTTGAGGAAGCACTGCCAAAACTGAAGCAACTGGATGAAAGTGGGTTGGAAATTTGTTTAACTCTCCGCATTCTAAACTATTCAGGTAAGGTCAACTTTTCCCGTTTGTTACTTATTTCCTATGTACTTATTGCAAAAGCAGTGCATGCATGCTAGAAGTGAGGAAACAGACAAGATCAACATAAAAACGCCCACCACCAGGGGCTTCCCTGGTGGCACAAGGGGTTAAGACGCAGCACTATGAAGCTATCTTCAGCCACTGCAGCATGAGTTCGATCCCCAGCCAGGGAGCTATCCACATGGCGCCCGCTGCTCCCCTCAGCAGAGTATTTCAGCAGATCTGCCTGTTCTGCTCCCCACTCTGACTCTGACTCTGGTGAATCCTCTCACCCCCTGCACCTCTGGCCTGCACCCCAGTTCTTATATGCTTAAATAAATAAATCTTTAAAAAAAATGTCCACCGCCGCCCAGCCGGTTAACAAGCAGCACCAGTTCGAGCCAGTGGCTTTGAGCATTTACACTAGGTTTAAATGACCTAAGCTAAGACCCCCGTGAACTTGGCCACATTCCTTGGCCTCCCGCCCTCCACGGTCCCAGTATATGTTTCCCATTATTGTTCCCGTCCTCACAGGGCTGCTGTGTGGATGAAAGGAAATAAGGTCTGCCCAGCCCCCAGCAGACCCCGGTGGACACAAGCATCCCCACACTGACTGCTATTCCAGCTCCCTGCCTGTGCTTGGGTCTAATTATTTTTACAAAAATGGCACATTTCATGGAGTCTCTATTATTGAACACCAAGGAGGCCTCCAATCATAGTGATTACGAGCAGCACAGAGCAGGAGTAATAAGCCAAAAATATATACGTTTTTTTCTATCAGAAATTTTAAAATAGGGAGGAAGTCTTTTTTTTTTTTGAAACCCTCTAAAAACCAAAAGTCCTTTTTGAAAAAAAGTTTCCACAATACTGTGAAATCGCCCCACGGTCCACCACAATTCCCCATTCCAACATGGGCCCTACGTGCCCCACACACAGGGCTTGGAGAAAGTCATTGCTTGTCCTCTCAGCTGCAGAGCTTTGGACCCCGTGTCTGTGATCCGGCTGGGCAGCGAGTCCCGCTGTCTCTGAGCTCCCGCAGAGCGCTGGGCAGATTCGGCCTTTGCCAACAGCCCAGCGCTGAAGACAGACAGATGGGAAATTCATCCAGGGTTGCTGGGGATGCTGCTGTTGGGCCAGCTGACCTCTGGGCCCCACGGCTACCGGTGGCCACTGCCCCGTGCTAGTGTCTGAAACTGCAGCCTGACACAGGAGGACCCTCAGGGAGGAGCGACATGCGGTGAGGGCAGAAGTGAGCCAAACAAATCACCTGCTGGAGAGGCGAACCCAGAGCCCAGCCAGCCAGCACGCGGCTGCCGCAGAAGGATCAGGCTCACTGTCCCGAGGCCCACAGCCCAGCACAGGGCGGCAGAAGCACCGACAATAAGGTTCCAGATGTCTGGCTTTCTCTCCTCTCCTCCCTTTGGCTCCCTTTCAGCCTGGGGCACATTTCCCACTCCCAGTTCCACATGGAACTTTACACATGACTATAATATAAGGTTTTGCCCCCCCCCATGTTGAGATGGGAGGGCTGTTACCTGGCCTTCCATGTTACAATAGCTATAGAAACCATGCCTGGCCTCCCACCTCCCTGTCACGTCTCAATCCAACAGAGATGGCCACACACCCCAGCCCTCAGGGCTAAACCTTTCTGCAGTTTGGCTGGCCCCAGGGCTAACAGAAAAGAATGTTTCATCAAAGGGAGCAATTTGCTGCGAAGAGGCCTCTGTGCCTCTGCCTAGGCCGGTTTATCATGAACCCCATTTCATGGAAACAGGATTTGTTCTTGGTTCCAAAGTGCCTCCTATTTATTACCCCCCAGATATTTGCCACATCTGCCAGGGGTTAGCAGAGGCTGGGTCCCAGCCTCTGTGTTTTTGACAAGAGATCGGCCTTCAGGAGTCCATCTCTGCCCACGGAAGGGAGGGGGTGGAGGGAAGTACCCCCTGCAGAGCTGTTTCATGTGCAATCAGCAGGGGGAATCCAGGTTGGTGACCTTTGTCATTTGTCGAGCCAAAATTGTACAACACGAGTATAGATGTCACACCCGTCCCCTTCCTCAGGGAGGGAAAAGGCAGCTGGGGAGTGAATCGCTATCAGTACAGCACTTGGCATTATCAGCTTGCAGCGTCCCCCAAATCAGTGATTCCTAAGGAAGGAGAGAGCCGGTGACAGGCAGGCAGCTGGAGGGCTGTGCAGATGGCTCTGGAACCCCACGAAGCAAGGGGCCACCGAGGAGAGCGGGAGGCGGAAAAACCAGCTGCTGGATGCGCCTGGAGGGACAGGGTGTGTCCATTGAATCTGCACCAGGCAGAGAAGAGACCAGGAGGCCAAACACGGCACTTTTACAGAGACGGGGAGGCTGGGTTCAGTGCGAGGCGCGCCCAATTTTTTTCCAAGTTCTCTTTGTTGAGAACATTTGTTCTTTTCATTCTTTTGTTATGAAAATATATAACATGTTTGGGGTTTTTTGTTGGTTTGTTTGTTTGTTACTGGAAAGATGTGTTCCTCTGGGCATGGTCTCTAGAAGAGTGGGGGTTGCCAGCACGAGTGGGGGTTGCCGAGAAGGGCAAGCAAGATCTCCTTCCAAAATGTGTGAGGTACAAGACCCAGGACTGGTTAATCCTATCGCTTACCTCCCAAAAACTTAGCCGAGGGCTTCGATCACCTTCCAGGGCAGTGTTATGGCCCCTATGTTTGTGTCCGCCCAAAATTCGGGGTGAAGCCCTAATTCCAAAATGATGGTATTTGGGAGTGGGGCTTTTGGGATGAAATTAGGTCATAAGGGGAGAGCCCTCGCGAATGGGATCCACGCTCTTACAAGAAGACACAGGAGGGAGACGACCTCGCTCCCCACCAGGAGGACACAGTGAGAAGGTGGCCACCTGCCAGCCAGGAGGGGCACCCTCGCCAGACACTGCACCCACTGGCACCTTGATCTTGGACTTCCAGCCTCCAGAACTGTAAGAAATAAACCTTTGTCTTAAGCTCCCCTTGTGTGTGGTCCTCCGGTTACAGCAGCCCACACTGACACGGGGGCCAGAACAGGGTGAAACAGGCAGGGTGGAGACTCAGACCCTCCGTGGCAGCTCCCGTGTCCATCACTCAATGCCCACGGCATACCAGACGGCAGCTGACCACAGAGAAACAGCTGATTGGTTATGAAGGACACACAGGGGCTAACTGGATGGACAGAACGGCTGTCACTTACTAACCAGGTAACTTTGGGCAAAGTAACGGTGCATCCGTGCCTCAGTTTCCTTATCTGTAAACTGGATATCCTAAAACCCGTCTCATTGAATACCTTTGAAGATTAAATAAAGACAAGTGTGTGGCATTTATACTTAAAACCTATTAGGAACAGTCAGTCTTTTCCTAGAATTTCTTTTCCCAGAATATTCTGGGGACAATGCAAATGCCCCCTAGGTTCCCATGGGGGTAGAATCTGAGTGAGGTCACTGGGATTAGGACCCACCTTACTGACCTTATTTATCTTACTTTGTGAGAGACGGAATGAACTTACAACGGCCGGGCCATAGACAACAAGTCTGGCTCCCAATCTGTGACCCACTCAGGCAGACAAACTGTCACCTGCTGGAACCAGTCCAGGAAGCCAAAAAGTAATTCCTGTAGCCAAACAACCAACATTTGATTGGTAACTGACAGCTTCCTTAATCTTTGCTCCAGTTTTCAACTGAGGACCAGCCAGAGACAACCAACAGTATCCCCTAACCAATCACAAGGCACGCCCCGCCTAGTCACCTGCACGTTCCCCAGCCAGCAGCCTGCTGTCAGCGCAAACCCAGGTCTACTCATTTTTTCCACTAAAAAAAAGCTCTCCTGCTCCTCTATGCCTTTGAGTCACTGCCAAACACAAGGGATGGAGGCAGGTAACCTCCAATAATAATTTATTAATTGGAGGTAACCTCCAATTAATCGGTAACCTCCAATTAATATCTTTTGCTTGTTCGGTGGTCTTCACTTATTTAAACACTTGATGACATCTGCAAAGCCCCTGTTTCCAAATAAGGTCACAGACACAGGCAACAAGGGTTTGGACTTAACCATATTGGGGGGAGTTTGGGAGGAAGGGGGTGGGGGCTGCTGGGATGATACACCTTGACTCACAACAGTACCTAGAACCCTTTAAACCTTGACCATAGCCTTGCCTGCCTTTCCCGCTCCCATACTCTTATTTTCCTTCCACATCAAACTACATTCTGTGCCCCTAAAATGACGCCCACTCTCCATCAGTCACTTAGCACAGAGAAACGGCCACGTGTCTCCTCCATCAGCTGCTGCGCGCTGCTCCATGGAAATGGCACCTTATTTGCCTTCGTATCCAGAGCACCTGGCAAGTGCCCAGCTCGTCCAGGTGCTCACCGGATATCTGTGGTGGAGCTGCGTGGCCAAGCGCGCAGGTCCCCCTTTGTCTACCTGGAAGATTCCTTCTCGCCCTTTCAGCCCTCCCTGCAGGAGGCGTTCAGCTGGTAAAGGTGTCCTGATCCCACCCCAGTCCAAGCAGAGGCAGCATCCCCACAACACTTGGCACACTTGTCTTTTGGTGTCTGTCTGTCTGTTCCGAAGGTTGGGATGATTCACACCTCCCTGTGTGGACGGTGTCTGGAACTGAGTAAATGCTCTGAGTGTTTGTTGCATGGATGGTTCTGGGACAAAGGAACCTCAAATTCTTTCTGCTCTGCTATGTGCACCCCACATCCATACCCACGCACCTGTGCACACCTGTGGTCACTTCCCTGCGCACAAGTTCTTCCCAATACAATGCAAGACCCCATTTGCTGTGACTCCGTCTTTCTTCCCACCTCTTCAATCTCCCTCTCCCTCTTCTGTGATGTATATATAACATTTACCACCTTTTTAAAAAATGTCTTCTCGGCCATATGCTTTCCTCTAACCGAGGCTGTCTCCCTCCTCTTCTCTAAGCTGCGGAAAGAAGTGCCTGCACGTGTCATCTCCACCACCTCTCCATCCACACCCCCTCCCTCCTCAACACCCTGCCATCTGCCTTCTGCCCACACCACCTCCCAAGCACCAGTGGCTTCCTGAATGCTAAATCCAACCTTCACCTTTCAGTTCTCTTCCGGACCCTTCCTAACTCCCCCTCCCTGAGAGAGCCTTCTCTTGCATCGAGGACATCCACTGGGCTCTCTTCCTGCTTTTCTCTCTGTCTGTGTCTCCCCATCTCTCTCTCCGCTACTGCCAGATGAATGGGAGCCACAGAGTAAGCAGCAAGTCATGCCCTGGGTGGGGACCAAGGAATGAGCGGCCCCCAACTCAGTAACCCTTAGCGAACCAGGGCAATCACCAAATCCAAATCCAATCAAGTCAGCAATAGCTGCTTAAAAATAATCAAGCAAATGAAAAACATTCATATATAAACAAACAAAATAAAACCAACAAACAAAGAAAAACTCAGGAACAGACTGCCTGTAAAGACAGCTGGTTGAATATGGCAGATTCACATGTAATATTCTCCTCTTCCTTCCAAAATCCTCTCAGGATGGCAAATAGCTTTTTAAAAGCAAAAAAAAAAAAAAGTAAGGATAAAGACAAAGACAGATGACATGACAACAAACAAGAAAATATCAGTAATGTTTAGCAAGTTGGAAAATGGCCAGGAAACTTTGCAGAATCGAGAAATGAGTCTTCAACCAATGACCGCGTAAAGGAGCCTAGGACCTCCTAAGAAGATCCAAAGAGAACATCGGGTGGTGGAAGGACACTACAGCTCCTGTCTTTGCTTGTTTTCATGGAGGAGGGAGAGAGCAGGCCAAAGAGAGTCACCAAGAGAGAAAACACAAAGTCTTTTATCCCCTACTCTCTCAGGTGACACATCCTCACTTTGGTCACACAGACCAATCCCACACAGTTGGGG
Source organism: Talpa europaea (assembly GCF_964194135.1). NCBI lineage: Eukaryota > Metazoa > Chordata > Mammalia > Eulipotyphla > Talpidae > Talpa > Talpa europaea. Next base: position 131,221,323 of record NC_140074.1, read on the forward strand.
GAGGGCAAAAGAGATGTGAGTTTTCTCAAAAAACTCCTGGAGTAAATGCTCCACTGAAACAAAGGAGTGAGCGAGACAGAGCAAGAGAGGGGAAACAGAAAACTGACATTGGAAAGAAGAAAGCAAATTCTCAGGATGGTGGGGAACAGAATTCTGAGATGAGAAATCAGACATTAAGGACAATCAGTTCGGTCTGAGCAGAAGGATAAAGAGATCCAGGAGGGAAGCCTCCAAGTTAAAAATGAAACCATTCCACTGAACACATGAAAAGATTTCAACTCAGTCAGAATTTAGGGATACAGTATGAATAGTTACATTAAAAGGTAAGCAAGTTCTAAAAAAAAAGAGGTAATCATTAACTCCAGGGAAAACAAAAGGTTCCACAAGAAAGAAGAGGCCAGCAGAGAACAGTGCTTGGCTCAGCTTTAAATAATATTTACATAGTTATAATAATGCAAACATGGACCACTGATTTGACAAAATGGGTAACAACTGTATTGAAAGGAAAAGGAATAGGGAGATTCATTGTGTAAGTAGCAAACTGGGGATCTTTCATAGCAGAAAGTCAATAGAATCGCAACACATAAAAGGAAAATCAAGAAATAGAAGTACAAGTGTATCATTTATAAATATGGAGGCAAATAAGTAGAAGAAACAGCAAAAGAATTGAAAGTATTTGCCCTTTGGGAGTATATCAGAAATGGATAGCACTGGAGTCTGCTGTTTTTCATTAGAAGCTTAATCCCACTATTTTACTTTTGGATCATGTACATATTTAACTTGATAAACAAAATTAATTTTAAAATAAATTTAATTTAAAATAAAAGATGTTGGGACCTCCCTGCGAAAGGGGTTAAGTCTCAGCACTATGAAGCTATCACCAGCCACTGCAGCACGAGTTCAATCCCTGGCCAGGGAGCTACCCACATGGCGCAGCAGACCTCTCCTGTCTTGCCCGCTGCTCCCCTCAGCAGTGGATTTCAGTTGATCCACCTGTTCTGCTCCCCACTCTGTCTCTGATGAATCCTCTCACCCCCTGGCCCTCTGGCCTGCACCCCAGCTCTTGCATGCATAAATAAATTGTTAAAAAAAATAAAATAAAATAAAAGGATGTTACTAGTTACTAGTTACTAGTTACAAATCCTTCTACTAGTTTGTAGTAAATAGCAGCATATATTATTGGCATGCATTTTACTATCTGGCCCTTAAATTATAGCGTGATATCATCTTAGAAGAAATTAACCAGGGTGAGTAATTCAAGCTCATGAGAGCAGAGCTCTCTCTGCTCAGAGCTCCAGTACTGCCCTCCCACCCAACTACAGAAATGCACCAAATGCTGGTAAGGCATGCACCACTAATTGCTTTTGATGGCCTGCCAGCTTTGTGGCAAAATCCCAACAACAAGGACAAAGACAATTTTAAAGATGACAGCCCTCTTTAGCCTCTCTTCTGAATGGGATATAAGAAACCATGAAATAGTATCTGATCTTTAAAAGGTCCACAGAGGCACGTCAAATGCAATTATTGCCCTACACACACTTTAAGTTCTTACTAAGGATAAAGGACCCAAGGTTGGGGCTTCTGAGTTACCCTGAGATCTTGTAGTCAGAAGTTTGATCACAGAGCTTAGAAAATATTTTTTTCTCCCCTTCCTTCTGATGTGTTTATTGTTTATTGGATTATTGTTTATTGGATGGAGGATGGATGGACAGATGAATGGATGGATGGATGGATGGATGGATGGATGCATGCATGCATGGATGGATGGATGGATGGATGCATGGATGGATGGATGCATGGATGCATGGATGGATGCATGGGTGGGTGGATAAGTAGCTGAATGAGTGAGTGAATGGGTAGGTGGGTGGATGGGTGGATGGATCAATGAGTGGATGGGTGGGTGGCTAAATGGGTGGGTGGATGACAGATGATGAACAAATAAATGGAAAAATAAATGAATGAGTAGATCCATTTCTGATATACTCCCGAAGAGCAAACACTTTCAATTCTTTTGCTGTTTCTTCTACTTATTTGCCTCCATATTTGTAAACGGTTCACTTGTGCTCTATTTCTTGATTTTTTTTTCTTATGTTTGAGATTTTATTGACTTTCTGCTAGGAGAGATCCCCAAATAGAAAAATAAATAAATGATCATGTACAGATATCATCTTCAGAAGCACGATCACATTGCCAGTTGCCCACTTTGTGTTTTTGGTTTGTTTCTTTGTGGCAATCATATCAGAACCATACATGAAAATGAGTACAGGCTACTCCTAAATAGTCTAACAAGCTCAAATGTGCTCATCTTGGAAAGCTAGATATACACTTGTGTTAGTATCGCTGTTGCCAAATCATTTCTGGAACTTCTCTTTGAACATTCCCTTTGGAGCCCAAAGCACAAAGTTTAGAATAGACTCATTGGTGCCAAATTGTCATTACCAGCCATATTCTGGTAAGTAGTTTAAAATTTGTATATGTCGTGCATACATAGAAAAGCTATATAAGAAAATTTCAAGTTCCCTTTAACTGGGTTTATTCTTGAAAGAAGCCTAGAGTGAGTCCTTCTGCAGTGGCCCTTGTTGAGGCCAGAGCCCACCTCCCTGTTCCCTGCTCTGCCCGGTCCAGGTACTTCCCTCAATGTGTTGAATCTCTCTGCTAGGAGCTAAGAGCCCTCCTAAGCTCTGAAGCCAATTATTCAAAGGGGTTCCATGTTCCAGCAGGCTAGAAACAAAACCCAGGAGTTGTCACGCCTCACAACCTCGGATAAAAGGGTCTTGCCGAGGAGAAGGATGGAGTGTCTGAAGTGGCACAGAGAAATTAGTTTTTGGCAGCAGCCACGGGAACAATCTGTCAGGGACGGGATCTGGCTCCAGGAGAGTGGAGTGGGAGAGAGGATAAGGGGGTAGAGGGGGGAGGTGAGACAGGAGGAGGGGGGAGTCCTGGGCGCCTATGGAGGTGAAGGGGGGGACACAGGAATGATTTGTGGGGCATGGAAGCTGCAGCTCCCGTCTCCAGCGCAGCCATCTGCTGTGAGGCCTCCGGCACGAGGACACTGTGACACTGGACTGGCAGCCGGGCCGGCAAACAAAGCAACAGCCTGGCTCCCGGAGGGCGGAGGGAGAAACCAACACTCAACTCTCGTGTTGGAAGGTGGCCAAGCCCCATCGCTGGGGCTTCACCTGGCTCCTCGAGGTCCTGCAACTGAGACGCACACCGATGCCCACGCAGGGGTCCCTGTGGCGTCAGGTCCCATGAGAAGGAAGGAAAATCTGTCTGCTCTGCCTTCTGGAAATGTTGGCACCACTCAGCAACAGCCTCATTTGGGGGTGACAGTGCACAGTCCAAGAACAGGCAATATGCTCCCCAAGATAGCTCTTCAAGACACTTTCTCAGTTCCACTTGGCTGCAAACGCTCCCCTGACAGAATCTGCACTGGCCTCAGTGTCTCCACCCCGCCTTTGGCATCCTCCACCCAGCCAAGGCTGTGGGAAGCTGTGGCTGCCTCCCTCCCCGGCAGGCCACCCTGATCGGACACAGGCCCGGGGCAGAGGAGATGATGCTTGCTAGTGGTACTGGGGGCCTGGGGGGGCACTGTCACTGAAGGGGTGGCAGCCCATTCTAGAAGACTTCAGAATGTGCTGCCAACCCTGGGTTCCAGGCACTGTGCTCATTTTGATTCCATCCAAGCTGCCTCCCATCTCTGGACTGGTGGGTTGGGGGGAAGGAAAGAGGAAAAAAGAAAGGCTGGGGGTGGGCTTTTGGGCCCCATCCTGAGCTGCCCGGGTGTCCAAGCTGGCAGCGGCCCAGTGGGCAGATGAGTTGTGTGCGCTAGCCCCACCCAGAGGCCATCGGGGGAACTGCAGCCTCTTTGGAAATGGGATTTTCTTCTACCAGCTGGAGTTACTGGGTTAACTCTGGGTTTTGCATTCTGGGGGACAGGCCTGCAAAAATTCCTGACCCTCAAAGAGAGAGCTGGACGCTCTGGTATCAGAGACGGATGCCTCCCGAGCGAAGATCCTTCACAACATGAGGCCAGCACCTCCTCTCAGAGAGCCTCTGCCAGCGGCTTGCACCTCTCATAATCTTTTTAAAATAGAAATATTTCATGTCCCGTGAAAGAGGAACTATCATCTTGGCCATTAGAGCAGGAAGGAAAGGACAAGGAGGCTGCCCAGAGCCGGCAGGAGCTCTGTGGAGAGAGAGCACATGGGATCCTCACGCCAAGGTGGCTGCCGCGGTAAAGAAGGGACGTCCAGGGCTGTTACAACCTTCGGCCTGTTACAACCTGGCCTGCTCACCCCTCTCTAAGCACAAGCAAAACTGCAGAGCATGTCGGCAGGTCCTGGCCCACTGGTGAAACTGCCACCCAGCCTCACTGCCATAAAAGCCCCGCTTCCACAAGGACCAGCACATCTGCAGAGGGCACTGCCAAGGGGCACGGAGGGGCTGCACCCCTCTCCTGGATGTGCCGTTCAGACACAGAAGCCTCGGGGCCCCACACACCCTGCCCAGCGCCCCCTGCACCTAAATAACAGGGCCCTTAGGTTCATGGCGCCGTCGGTCCACAGTTGGATCAAAGTGACGGGGCTGCCTGTGGGGTCACCCAGACTTTCCTGAGGAGTCTCATTCATGTGCCAGGTGGGTCTGCCAGAGGAGGAGCAGATGTGCAGGACTCCCCAGACCTGGCCTTTCTCTGCAGCGCTGGGCTGGAGACACACTCTGGGAAGTCAGAGAGGTCTGGTCACCAGGGGGTGAAGAACGGGACCTAGGCCAGGGTGAGAGCAGCAGGGAATTTGGTCGTGGGGAGAAACGCTGGTGAGGAGCTCAGCCAGGGGGTGGGAGGAGGGGGCAGAGCCTCTCCCCCAGTTTTGGGCTCCACGGCATAGGTGGGGCCCCTCCATAGGTCTGGTGGCTACACTGCAGCTGCTGATGGCCACTTGACTTTGCCCCTGCCCAGCTGGGCAGGTCACCCTACCTCCCTGCGCCTGGTGTCTTCTCTTCTCCTGTATAATGATGAGACGTGGGCTATAAACCCGAGGATTTATAAGGTGCCTCTGGCTCCACGATTCTACATTTATGTACCTCTCTGCCGCAGTAGGGGAGACAAGAAAAGGGAATGATACTTGGATCATAGACTCCTCTAACCATGGTCTCTGAGTCTAGATTTTTAGTTTCCAGAGAGCCCCAAAGTCCTGCTCACCCTCTTAGCCATCGTGTAGATGCAGGATGCTAGTAGAGAAAAAATGGTGACGTGTCAAGTCATACACCTGTCAAGGGCAGGGCAGAGCAGCAGACAGGCCCCCCTCCCTTATCAGAAGAAACTATCAACCATACTAAGCCAAGTGGGCACATTTTTAAAAACAGTTCTGGGGACCGTATTTTGTTTCCCAAACTAGACATCTAGACTTTGTGGTTCAGAAAGAAGTTTCCACGCCACAAGTGACAAGATACATCTCAAAGGCAGACTGTGGAAGGCAGCTCCTCAATTTTGGCAAAATGCAGGTGGTATGTGGGTGACAAGGGACAGAACAACCGAGGACAAGTGTGTTCCGGGAAGCCCAGGTAATGTCATCATCGCACCAGGCACCGACACTTCTCCGTACACCTGTGTGTTTGCTAAGCATTGCTCTCCCGGCAGGGACAGAAATGGCAGACCTCACCCTGGCATGCCCGTTGGGACCGTAAAAGCCACACGGTATGACCGCATCGGCATCCGCATTTCCGTCCAGCTCCAACCCCCTTCCAGGATCACTTGCTTTCCTCTAGGCTTAATTGTGATACTTAATTCCACTAAACCGACTGCATAGTAGCGATTCCGCCCACCCCCCTTTTATTTATTACTCTGCCAAGGGATGCAAAGGCCTTCCTCGGGCTCAGGTCGGCTGTGAGCTTCTCCCTGAAAGAGTGAGCCAGGAGAATCTCCCATGTCCCAGGCTGAGCCCTGACCTGGCCCTTTGTCCTGCTCCTATTCTTAATTTCCTGCTGTCTATTGTCTCTCTGATAAGTGCTAAAAAAGGAAAGGAATTATTTAACTGCTTTAAAAATATCAATAAGTCACGGTGGAGGTTATTTCCTCCCCAACCCTTCTATTTTTCGGGCTCAAGGTTTTGTTACTTAGTTACTGACCAGGCTGCAGAGGAAGGAGAGAAGGTAACAGGCTGGGGGCATTCACCACGGAGGGCAAAGTCACCAGAATAGGTGATAGAAGCGGGAACCCGCCTGTGGGCGGCTGCCGGGTGCAGGTGGCAGCCGATTCTCAGCAAACAGTCCTTTCAAGCCTTTGGGGGCTGGGAGAGGCCTATGTCATCTGGACAAAATCAACAGTTGCTCTAGATTACACGTTTTCTGCTGCCCAGGTCAAGGGTGCTCAGACCCCGCCCACCCAGCCCGCAGGAGAGACAGGTGTGCCTGAGGTGGCGGCAGGTACTTTTCCCAGACCGGCTCATGCCAGTTAGCTTCTGCGGACAGAGAGACTTCACAAGGAAAAGGACAGCACAGGGGGTGGCATGGCGTTAGCGTCTCGAAGGTCAAGGACACTGTGACGGAGGCCATGGAGGGACATGAGCCCCGCGCGCTGGACCCAGGCTGTCCGCGCCTCGTCCCCTCTCCCCTGTTCCTGGAATGTGCATTCATTCCCTCACTCTCCCCTCATGGACAGCAGTGAGCCACTTGAGAGGGTAAATGTTGTTGAGACACTCTGGACTAAGCCATGCCCAAACCCCACTAAGGTCCCCATACAAAATCTGAAGATCCTGGTGGGCAGCGCAGACGCCTGGCGCCTGTGGGTCCTACATTCCCTTGCTTGTTAAAAGCGCCACCTACGAGCCCATCTGGAGGGCCTGCCTCCTTCTTCCCTGGCTCCAAGCCCTCACGCACAGGGGGTGGGGCTGGGGACGGCAGGGGGAGAACGTTTTTAAATTTCATCCAGGTAACTCCTGAGGTTTTCAGCCCCCAAGCACAGAGAGGTCCCAGCTTAACGCCCAAAGGGGTGGTGGGGTGGGTCTGCTTGTGCTATTTGCATTAATTCTCCAAGGAAACCAAAGGAGCACAGAGGTCCCCCAAGGGTCACCTGCGGGCAGAAGCACGCAGTGGCAGCGGGCACTTCCTTTCTCTGATAGGTTAGAAATCTGCGGTTACTCTTGTCAGATGATGCATGTCACTTGAGCATCAGCGGTTTAAGACCTTTGAAAAGATAAGGTGGTCCCCAGGAATTGGGGGCGGAGCGAGCTCTCCCGGCCTCTTCCTTTTCCTTCTCTTTCCCTGGAAACCTGTCACCTGTCCTTGGTTTTGAAACTAGAGGTGGCAACAGGTGCTGCTTCATCAGCCGTGTCGCTGGGGCATGCAGATTCCTCCTGGGCGAGACCCTAGTCTGCCCTCCTGGCACTACACCCACCCCTCTCCCCGCCAGCCAGTGGTTAGCAGGGCACACCCCTCTTCCAGTGAGCCTCCAGCCCCAGCCCCCCATCCTGCAGGCATGTCTCTAAAAGAGCCAGCGGGGGCATGAAGCCACCAGCAGCTACCTGCCGTGTCATCCTGAGCAACAGGATGATGGATCCAAGCCCCACGGTGGCCCACTGAAACCCCTCATGGCCCCCCCTTACAGCAGGTACCCTAAGCTGTAGTTTGATCCAGAAAGGAACTAGCCGTTGGCTGCTACCTTAGAGGCAGGGCCTTTCCGGGGTCACCCTACCTGCTCCACAGCCTCTGGACTGGGACGTTTCACTGGTGAATTGCAATCAGGTAAGAGGATGAACCTTCGGAGGCGGCTCAGCCCCGGGGAGAAGCTGCCGTTGGCGTTTGCTTTCTGTTTCCCCAGCCTCCTAACTGCACTCGAGATGACGAGCGCGTGTGTTTGAAGGAGGGTGAGAAAGGAGCAGCTTCGGGATTGATTATGACTTATTAAACTATTGGAGCAGAGACTGAGTCATCACCCTCAAAAAATACATACTGCAACTTGATGCAGCACAGCTCCCCCTCCTTATAAGTTTCCCTGTGGCCCAATCCGCCTGCAGGAGAGAGACCCCTCTGCGTCGCCCCCAGCGCCCCCAGAGATGCAGCTAAGGGACTGGCTGAAAAAAGGGCTGGCCATTCCCCACCGCTGAGCCCCGACTGCGCTTCGGCTGCTCCTCCAGCTGAATCTGGAATTCAAGCGCAGGCTCACAACCCCCCACTGAGGAGTGCTTTTTATTCCCCCCCCCCGCACCCCCTTTTCCCTGCCCTAACCCTGCGCCCTGGGCACGGGGGTGACCACGCAAGGCGCAGCTGGCAAACTTGTCTGACAGCGGAGGGCCCGGGCCAGACCAGTCCCCCCCAAAGCCTCTCCAGCTGCCGGGGACGTGCTGGGGAACCGAGCCGAGCCTGTGGACGCCCAGGGGACCGCGGGCGTCCCTGGCCTGGGTCTTGGGGAGGCGGAAACTGCTTGACCCTTTCCGCCCCCACGCGCGCGGGTCCCCCGATTGCCTCGTGGGCCAGAAACCCCGCAGCCACCCGCGGGGTTCTCCCCCCCAGCTCACCCCTATCCTCCCGCAAGACCCGGCGGGCGGAGCAAAGCCCGCGTGACGCAACCGGGCGGGAGGGGGGCGCGGGGAAATGCGCGGCGGCCGGGGCTCCGCCGGGCCAGTCCTGGCGGCGCAGACACCCGCGCTCGCGCGCTGCCGCGGCCGCCGGGTCCCGAGCCCCGCTCCGCGGCTGGCGCCGGGGCGCTGCGGGCTCCGCGAGCCCCCGTATGAGCGCGGGGTGCACCGCAGCCGGCAGCTCCGGACACCGGGCGCCGGGCTGGCTGCAGCGCGCACGGGCGCAGGGCTGGGCTGCCCACCAGACGCGCGGCCGCTGGCTGCGGGCGAGCTGAGCTGGAGGGTCGCAGCGGAGAAGCAAAGGTGAGAAGTGTGTGCGCGGGTGTGTGTGCGCGCGCGAGACAGAAAAACAGTGAAGCGGAGCGCCAGAGGCGCACTTGGGCACCTGGGTGTCTCCGCGGCGCGGCGGTGCGCTCCTCGGTGTCTCTGAGTGTCGGTCCCCATGGCGTTGTTCTCCGCCCCTCTGCCTTTTGGGGATGATTGACGTGGGAATGAGGGGCAGCGTGTGCCCCGGCGTGAGTGGAGAGCGCGGAGAGTGTGTGCCGAGGCTGCAGGGTGCGTGCCGGTGGCCAGGGCGTGCGCCCTCCTCCAGTAGTAGCCGCGCCTGGGACAACTTCCCTCCCGGCCGCTTGCAGAAGACATCGGGGCGAGAAGAGAAGGAGGCAGCGGGTGTTAGGGCACCCCCTCGCCCCGGCTCCCGCGGGCACACCCTGGAGAGCTGAGCCCGGATGGGCAGGCGGCTGAGCCAACAGGGGCTGCTCCCCTGTTCTTTGCCAGGCCTGGGAGAAGCATCCCGAAGGGTCTAGGGTCTGTTCCCAGGTGCCCGGAGGTAAAGACAGTTTGTCTAGGTTTGGAGAGACCCAAATGCTGAGGGGTCTGCGCCAGCGCCGGGCACCTCCAGCCAAGTCCCCAGGCGCCAGGCTCCGGCTGCAACCTCAGCCGCCTCTATGTTCACAGGCTGGAGGTGCTGGCAGACAATCCTCAGCCTCCCCCTAGTGCTCCAGAAAACCACCGGGAATCCTTAAGGAAAGCCTTGGGTCTGAGCGTCAGAGAGTCACATAGGGAGACGGAGAATTTTCTGTACCGTACCAGGGAGCCACCAGGCAGGGGCAACCTCACCTCCCTTTGAACCCCCTAACCCTTCAGCCAGGGCCCCTCCGGTTTTTCCGGGGAGCTCTATGGCTCCCCTCCTGGTTTTTGTCTCTCTCAGCCAGTGGGGCTCATGCGCCAACCACCCTGAAACCCACTCTGTGCAGCAAGCTGGAGGGCAGTGGGGGTGGGGCCTGCGGGAGGGAAAGATGCTGGGGAGAAGGGGTTGCCTGAAGCGGAGCAGGATTTAGGGCCATTGCTGCAGCCAGCGCGCCATCCCAACACTCATTTCTGGGGTGGGGGGTGCACACCCCCTCTGGGAAGGGGAAGGGAGGCTGAGGCCAAGCTCACCCTCTTCTCCAAGAGAATTTGGACTCTGTCTCGGAAGAAAGCAACAACCAGCCATTTCCAGCATCTAACAATTCTTAGGCTGAAAAACAAAGAAAACAAAAACCCAAACTTCCTCGTGCATTTCCATACCGCACTTGCACAAGTAGTGACCGGCTGGCGCTGGGCAACAAGTAGTGACCGGCTGGCGCTGGGCATCACTTTCTGTGGGATTCAAATGAAGCAGAAAGCACGCAGCAGGCTGAGGCAGCTGCTTTCATTGTTGATAAACTAAGGTTCACTGAGTTAAACCCATTCATTTCTCCTTGGAGGAAGCTTCCCCCTCCAGACAGACACTCCCACTACCACCCCCTCTGCCACCTTCACCAGGTGGCTCTGAGCTGTGCTGCTGCCTCGCTCAGAGGTGGAGATAGGTTGCTTCTCGGCACATTTCAGAAAAAATGGACCCCGTGCAGTTTTGTCCTGCGAAGTAAGAGACTAGACAAAAGGGCAGAGTTGGGGCTGAGGGAACCCTCTTCCACACGCCTGCACCATCGTCACTCCTCTCTCCAAAGTGCTGGGCAGGGCTTCCGCACTCCCGGGGCTTCAGTCTCTCCCCGATACTGGTGTGTGACCCTGCCTGCTACAGAAGTGGGGCCCGACGGTGCTAGTGATGAACATTCACTCCAGGGCAGGTGGCATCAGAGGATTCTGGGTCTGCAGAATTACAGTCACTGACAAGAGGATGAGAAATGCTAGTGGGAAGATGTGACTCGAGGGCTACCCAAAAGCATTTCTTTACAGCTTCTGCTTTTCATAGCTTCCAACGTGTGCCTTCTACCCAATGCAGCTATTAAAACTCAGCTCCCCAAAGTGCACTGCAGAAATGTTAGCTGGACTTCACTTTACAGAGTTGTGTGGAGGGGAAATGAGCACAGAAAGGATAAGCAAGGCGTATCGCGTATGCAAGATTCATTAGAGGCAACTCGGGCGAGGCTCCGCGAGGACTTGTCTGCCAAGTCCTCTATAACTCACAGCAGCATCTCCAAGCATCAAGGACACATCTGTAATTCTCACTCAGGTGCCAAGGCAAGTACCCTGCTCAGAAGAAATATGTGCACAAGGTAAATTAGTCTCACTCTGAGCTGAACATACCACCCTTTACTGTCTTTCCATTCCCTGGAAGGACCTTCCCTGCCCTCCTAGCTTCACTTTCCACATACTCAAGACGCAGTTCAAACATTGCTCCGAGAGCCTCGTCGGAGTCCCTGCAGAGGAGGAAAGCTTCGGTCCTTTGTTCCTATCTGCGTGCCATCCACACGCTATGTACCGCCTGCTTGTCTCGCCTACTAAGTCGTCACCTCCTAAAGGGCCCCACCAGCAATACCTTATTCATTCCTGCACCCCTGGGTTCAGAATAAAGAAGGTCTCCCAGTCTTGCTTGACTGCAGATACATCATTCAATTATGCAATGAGCTACTGTGTGATAGTCTAGGCCAAGTCAACAGTGTTACAGTTCCCATGCTGGGAACATAAAACAGGAGTCCTCTGCTTCAAAGCAAAGCCCAGCCACAGATACTGACTTTCCAGTCCACAGGGCAACATGTGAATAGTTGAAAAGTGCAGACTGGGGGCCTTCCGGGTGGCGCAAGGGGTTAAGCACAGCACTGTGAAGCTCTCTGCAGCCACTGCAGCACAAGTTGGATCCCCGGCCCCAGTGGGCCAGGGAGCTACCCACATGGCGCAGCAGACCTCTCCTGCTGCTCCCCTCAGCAGTATATTTCAGTCAGTCTGCCTGTTCTGTTCCCCACTCTGTGAATCCTCATGCTTTTGGCCTGTACCCCAGTTCTTGTGTGCATAAATAAATAAATCTTTTAAAAAAGTCATTCTTTAAAAAAAAAAAGAAAAGTGCAGATCGGGGGGGTCCTGCATTCAAAGCACAGCTCCACCAATTATGCACAGGGAATGGGAGCAAGTTACTGTGTTAGCCTCAGTTTTCTCATCTGTAACATGGGGATAATTTCTCCTTGTAGGATAGTTAGGCAGGCGTCAACGATGAGGTGGTAGAGGCAAAAAGGTGCCTGAGGGGTGAGGCAACACTGATCAAGTTCCAGTTGTGAGCTCAGCCCAGTACTGAGCTCATTTCATCATTTCATCATTAAACCTCATGACACCCCCATTTTTTAACAAATGAGGGCCAGAGTGGTTAAGTGCCAGACACAAGGTCACGTGGACCTAGAAATGGAATCCTGGTTTGTTTTACCTCTAAAGTCTGGGATTTCTCCACAATGAGGTATTCAAAACAGAAAGACTCCAAAGAAGTCACAAGTAGATTTCCTTGCAGGGATGGCTAAAAATGCCAGTGCCGGGTCCCTAGGAGGCCAGGGGCTGGCCTTCTCCAAACTCTGCCTTATTACAGTTCAAAGCAGTTGACACACAGTTGCAGTTGCAACCACAGCCACCTCCCACCTGGGTGTCACCAAAGATGGCAAGATAAACTATGACAGCTCAGCCCAACCTCCCCCATGCCCACTGTTGGAAAAAAAACCAGCTCCCAAAGTCTGCACGGTGATGAGAATGTGCTGGTAACTGTGACATTGTCATGGGAAGATGTCACACTTTCATTGCTATGTATGTCCGAGAGGCTCCCGGAGGTGGAAAGTTGCACTTAAGCGGCTTCTGACTGATGGCCAATCTTCCCTTCTTCCTTGTAGATGCTGCAGGGGATCCTTTGCTTCCGGGACCCATTAAGGTGAGACCAAACTCTCTGGGCTGCTCGGAACTAGCCTCGGACTGTAAGACAACCATGGATATGGCGTGTGAGCCACTCAATGGCAGCCAAGGGTGGCTCTCCTGTCCATTCGACTTCAATGGTTCTGTGGCCGCAGCCAATGGCTCAAACCAGACAGAGCCGTACTACGACATGACCAGCAACGCGGTCCTCACCTTCATATATTTTGTGGTGTGCATCATTGGCTTGTGTGGCAACACGCTTGTCATTTACGTCATCCTCCGCTACGCCAAGATGAAGACCATGACCAACATTTACATCCTCAACCTGGCCATCGCCGACGAGCTGTTCATGCTGGGTCTGCCCTTCCTGGCCATGCAGGTGGCTCTGGTCCACTGGCCCTTTGGCAAGGCCATCTGCCGCGTGGTCATGACTGTGGATGGCATCAATCAGTTCACCAGTATCTTCTGCTTGACGGTCATGAGCATTGACCGCTACCTGGCTGTCGTGCACCCCATCAAGTCAGCCAAGTGGAGGCGGCCCCGGACAGCCAAGATGGTCAACATGGCTGTGTGGGGGGTCTCCCTGCTGGTCATCTTGCCCATCATGATCTACGCTGGGCTTCGGAGCAACCAGTGGGGGAGAAGCAGCTGCACCATCAACTGGCCGGGTGAATCTGGGGCATGGTACACAGGCTTCATTATCTACACCTTCATCTTGGGGTTCCTGGTACCCCTCACCATCATTTGTCTCTGTTACCTGTTCATTATCATCAAGGTGAAGTCCTCCGGAATCCGAGTGGGTTCCTCCAAGAGGAAAAAGTCAGAGAAGAAGGTCACCCGGATGGTGTCCATCGTGGTGGCTGTCTTCATCTTCTGCTGGCTCCCCTTCTACATATTCAATGTGTCATCGGTGTCGGTGGCCATCAGCCCCACTCCAGCCCTGAAAGGCATTTTCGACTTTGTGGTGGTCCTCAGCTACGCCAATAGCTGTGCCAACCCTATCCTGTATGCCTTCTTGTCCGACAACTTCAAGAAGAGCTTCCAGAACGTCCTGTGTTTGGTCAAGGTGAGCGGCACAGATGACGGGGAGCGGAGTGACAGTAAGCAGGACAAATCCCGGCTGAACGAGACCACGGAGACCCAGAGGACCCTCCTCAATGGAGACCTCCAGACCAGCATCTGAGCTGCCTGAAAAAATAAATCAATAAAACGCCAGCCTCTGCCAACCGGGGATGTGTTCCCTTCCCCCACGCCTATCCCCGCCCCTCCCCATCACACCTGGCTTCTAGACTAGGGACTCGCTCAGCATGAGTCCAACAGTGTCTGAGTCTGCCTGAGTGAACCATACTATATTAAACGGATCACCTCCCCCTCCTCGAAGTGAATATTCAATGCAGGCAGACAGACCCGAGTCTAGAGAAGAGGATCTCAGCCTCGGGATGATCCCGTAGAAATACTGCAATGCAACAAAAACCGAGAACTCCACCTGTGTGTTTGTTTAAAGCCCAGTGAGTGATCTTGTGTTCGTGCGCTGCTGTTGTGTATTCCTATCTAGACCCTGTGCGGTCGCTACCTGTGTCCTGTGTCCACGTGCTCCAGGAGGAAATCCAAGTGTGTGCAACCTAAGCGGACGCCTGGTCAGCGTGGCAACCACGGAAATGACTCACCGCAAAGCCAAAACAGCTAAAGCTTCGGGGGTCTCTGTCGAGGGGTCAGTATGTCCACGTGGCCGTATGCTTTTGTCAAAAATTGTACAGATAAGATGTTTTTGTATTCTTTTCCTTATAGAGGGCTCCTTACATGGTAGACACTTCCAGCCTTTACAAAGTCACCCTCTGTCCCTGGGGTATTTGCTTCAGCACTTTCAGGTAAGTTAGGACCCAGTAAGAAGGGAGAAGCAGAAGAGATTTGAAGGCTCGGGGCATAAAGTCACGCGTTTCCTCTTCTCAGATATAATCAATTACTCATTTACCCGAAAGGACGTATGTGGCTGTGGTCATCAATCTTTATATTTAGTAAGAAAACACCTGCTTTGTTCTAAGACTGCATTTTTTTCCTTCTCACTTTTTCTAGGGAGCCGCAGGGGATGGGAGGGTAGAAATGAAAGGCAAATGGAAGGCAAGAAGTGGGCTCTAATTCTTGTGGGGAAAACCATTTTATTCTACCTGCCGTGAAAATAAATGGGTAAGAATGAAGCAAAATTACACCTTTATGGAAAAACCATGAAATTGTGTGGGTTTTTTAAATGCCAGACATGGTTTTCTAAGGAAAGAAAATGGAAATGGGATTCAACAACTGCTCAAAGGGGTTTCTGAGGTGCAGCTGCTAGGCTGGCACCGAGTAAGTCTCCATGTGTCCTGAGCTCTGAGGACGCTTCCTTGGCATCGCCCACGCACCAGCCCACAGATGAAGCATGGAGGGTTTTGGGTGCATCAGAGGGGGCCCGTCCCTTGCAGGGGTGCCCGTGCCACCTTCCTCGCCCACTGCACACACGTTAAGCATCTCACCTCAAAAGCCAAGGCTCTGGGCTGTTCCCTCAGCACTGTCACAGACAGGACACCACACATTCAATGGCATTTTCCTGCCCCTGAAATTGTAGATGGGGTCATGTACGGCGATAAAAAATAACAAATCCCCGTCTCCGGGATCACGATTTCCAGGGTCGGGAGAAATATACGCACGGATGTTTGTAAGATGCCATCGTCCCCGGGTTTGATGTGAAAGCCTCACTCTTAGTGCCTCCTGCACAGATCCTGCCTCATTAGAGCCGAGCTTTCCTCTCTTCCTGCTCCCGAGACGAGGGGTTTGACATCCGGCAGCTACCCTGCTAAAGTGCTGCTGTTATTCTAGCTGCCCATTTAATTCATGCCACAGTGTTTCCAAAAGTACTTACTGCAGCTTGGGAAAATGTGTTCCACAAGATTTATGACAGAAAAATCCACGCAAAAATAAAAAGAGGCACAATTAAAAGATGAGACTATAGAGAAAGTTGTTACCCAAAAATGCAGGCAGTAAAATCCCACAGCGTTTTTAAAGGAAAGGTCACTTCCAAGTTCAGCTCAGGACCTAGAGGTGCAATGCTGGGGGGTAATGACACCCCTTCTCCCTGTTCCTGCTCTACCCTCACCCCCTCCTCCATAGAAACAAGCCAAGATTTGGAAGGAAATGCTTTAAACCCAACTTTACCATTATTATAAAATGAGATGCTCTTGGGTCTTTGAAAAAGTGCTGATTTTTTTTTTTTTTTTTACTTAGGGAAGTGATTCCAAGGGCTCTAGAATTTCTAGAAATAATTTCAAGACAGAGAGATGAATTCTATGGCACTTGTGGGATCTGAGAAAAGTCCTCCAAAGGGGGGAGGGCCGAAGCAGCTCCCCAAAGTCTCGGGGGGACACGCACACCCAGGTATATGTTTCACGGCAGGATGACGTGGAGTCTAAGGCTGCAAGACGGGGTCTCTGCGGGTGATGCTGCGACTCTCCCCGCGCATACATCATCTTCCAGATGTGAGAGGTTTTCTCCGCTTCCTGAAACACCTCCTTCCAGGATGATTCGCTCCCTGGCTGTATCCTTTCATCCAAAAGAGCGAAGAAGCATTTTGATTTCACTGTTAACACAATTTTCATTCCAAAATTTAATCTTCGTCTCAACTCAGCATTGAGTTATGAAGATAAATCTGCTGGAGGCTGGGGGAGAATAAAAAGGAATGTGTTGCCCTGGTCTCAGGAGAGGTGGTCGGTTAGAGCCGATACCCACCTCGGACCTCCCCTGAGCTGGGCAGCGGAGAGCTGATTACACCGAAGTGGACTTGGCGAGAGATAATAGGACAGGACGGTGGTCCCTGCTGAACGCTGCTGCCGGGAGCTGTTTCAGAAACCCAGACGGCTGGTTGGCGGTGGGGGAGGTGTTGAGACTTTGGTGAGGTTCATGCCACAGCTTGGGACGGCCTAAGAAGACACAGGAGAACACTGGGTGGTGGAAGCACACGTGTTTCCTTCCTCTGCTTGTTTTTTATGGAAGAGGAAGGGGAAGAAGAGAAGTTGTGTAACAACTTTCTCTGAATCTCATAACTGCACCTCTTCTTATGTTTGCCTGGACTTACTTATCTGTCATCAGTGGCATGCCGCGGAGAAAATGCAGGCTGGCGGATGGGAACTTCAGAGCTGGCAGTGACCTGAAGTCTCTTTACTTACACAGACGTCACCGCCTCTCCCAGATGGGACGCAGCGACAGTGGCTGGGGTTTCCAGCTGCAGCTGCCGTGCAGGACAGTGCAAGGGTGGGGTGGGAAGCAGGCGGCTGCCCCTGAGCTGCCCCACAGAGGACCGTTTGGCCAAGACTGTAAAGTTTTCACGGGAGGCAGAAATGAACTTGGGCAGAAAAATCAAAGTGTCCACGTGCGATTGGGAAGGTCCAGCCAGGGTTTTTCTGGTATGGGTGTCATCAGAAACGCCGTTGCTAGCAGGCTTACGTCAGCAGTGACTTACATCAGTCACTTGGCACATCCATGTTTTTACCGCTTTCAGAAACACTGAATTTCCTTGAGTGTTTGTTCTATCCAGGCAAACCTTCACCTTGGTGGCTGTTCCACTTCTGGCTGTGACTCCCTGGGAGCACAGGCAGACAGAGTCCCCCGTAGGCAGAGCCTCTCTTAATTTTCTTCCAGGAACGCTTTTCTACTGACAGCTGAAAAGCTTATGTAGCTCTGTTTCTTGAGCGGGCAGCCATTAAGGCTTGAGAATAACATCTCAAGGACAAGTTTTCATACCTCCCACCCCCACCCCCACTGCCACGTTCAAGAACTGCACACCTCAGCTTTTTTTTTTAAAAAAAAAAAAAAAGATTTATTTATTTATTTATTTATACAAGCACTGGGTACAGTCAGAAGCACAGGAGGGTGAGAAGATTCACCAGAGCCAGAGCGGGGAACAGAACAGGCAGACAGACTAAGTACACTGCTGAGGGGAGCAGCGGGCGACAGGAGAGGTCTGTGCACCATGTGGGACCCTCGCTGGTGGCCGGGGATCGAACCGGCACTGCAGAGGCTGCGGGCAGCTTCACAGCCCAGCGCTCAACTGCTGCACCACCAGGGAAGGCCCCCCACCTCAGCCTTTAACGCAGCAGGTACCCAGCCCTGGCTGATGACCTAGATGTGTCAGGTTGGAAGTGCCTGAAACACGCGCAAGGCCAGAGCCTGATACTAACAGAGATGAACAGAGAGGAAGAGAAAGCATCGCTGATTCTGAGGGCAAAGGTGAGCGTGATGTCACAAGATGGGCACCAGCTGAATGTCCATCAGAATCGACTGGCCCCTCAGTCTCCAGATCTAGGTCTTCTGAGTTGGGCCGACCCAGACTGAACACTGGCTTGAACTCTGGCCTCTGGTAGCCTCCCACTGTACAAAGATTTTAAGCCTGAGAGGGCTGATGGCTCCGGTGGGTGGATGGGGAGGTGTCTGGGGAAGGGAGAGCTTCGTTTTCACCTCTTCTTTCCCGGCATCATTGAAGGGGTGGACCAGACAAGAAAGACCTCTCTGCTTGGAGGAGGCGGCTCGTCCATTTCCTGTCCCAACAGGGAACCGGTTGACAAGAGCTAAACTGCCTTGCCCTTTTAGAAGAGCCTGGAAGAAGAGTATTTTTTAAAGACCCTTTGATTGTCTGGTCCATTCCTGCTATGCTGTGACAGGGGCCTCTGATCGCCTCCTTGGAGGTTGCGGCTTTAGAGCTGTAGATCCTGAGAGAGGAAGAGGGATGCACTGTGGCCATCCAAACGGAGAGCGCTGGGCCCGGACACAGAGGAGATGCAGCTGACCTAGGTCTTTCCCAATGACAAGAAGCCAGAACAGGGGTCCCCAAGCAAAAACTGCCAGTCTCGAAAGAGGAAGATCTATGTGAGCTCTAGGGTCACCTGGCACCCACTGGCAGGGCTTCCCTCCTGGCAGACTGCTGGGGCCTCCATTCCTGGGTGCCCCCACCCCCCGCCCCAGCCAGGAAATATGGTCATTACTGGGCGAACTGATATTTTTCCTCGTGAGTATTATTTTTTGAACAAGAAACTCAAGTGGTTGTGGTAGAACAGTACCAAGCTTAATAATTTTCTTCATATTTAACCAGCATCACACTTTTCAGGGAGAAACAGACAGTCTTCTGAGGCTCTCAAGGTCTCAACTTGTATCTTTACTGCACTTTGGTGTGCGCACACACGAGCAAACACACACACACACAGACACACACACACACACACCCTCCAATGCAAAGATTCTCCAAGGCTTTTCCACAGAGGGAGACACCAGATTTGACTAACTTATTAGAAGTTTTAGGATACTATTTTTTTTTCCACATAGGGGAAAGAGATGTGCATGAGTTAATTTTTTCACCCAGAGGATTCTGTGCCAGATCACAGACCCTGCAGGCCTAGCCCAGTCATGTGTCCCTGCAATAACAGGCCACCCAAGTAGAAAGAAAGTGGAGTCTGCTAAAGGGTGTGAGTGGCCTATCACAAGCCTGTCCTCCAGCCAACCACCTTCCAGTGCATTCTACAAACAGCAACATTTTTGCATAAGAGACACAATATATTTTCTTTAAACAAAATCACTGAAACTACTTTCCAAATGATTCTCATCAAAGACAGAGTTTTAATAGATGTTTCTCCCCCGACCCCGCCCCATGCTCCTTAATACAAATCTGAGGTTGAACACTTTTTGGGAGGCTGAGCTACTTGGTCATCAAAAAAAAATTTTTTTTTTGAATTGCGGTTCTTTTTCTCCACGAGGACAGCTCCACAAAAGCACCTCTTCAACATAAAGCAGCCCTGCTCTTGTCCACCTCCTCCAGTCACGGCCAGACTTGGGATAGTTGGGGTACCGACAGCAGGTCAGCCTGTGCTTCTTAAGTACCTGCAGGATGTGGTGGGAGGGCCGCGCTGCCCGGGCTTCTGTGGGGAGCACAGGTCTCATATGCTGGTACATCCTCAAGATTAATTAAAGTTAGCTCAGGCCCAGCTGGGCTGCCAACCTGCGTCCAGACACTTCTGGCGCCAACGCTGGGTGGAATGAAGAGTCCCTTTGGGCTCAACTTAAATGCAGATTGAAATGGCCTTCGAATACCCCTTCCAAACTCCCAGGTGGGCGGGCATGTATATGCATCGTGGGCTTGTTCCGGGGGGTGCAGACCCCAGCTGTGTCCTCCCTCCCCCTGCATCTTCTCCCACCCACCTTGCCCTTTCTCCAGTTCCCAGGGCTTGCCGACTGGAGGTGGCGGAATTGCAACCTTGGCCATGCCAGGGTGGCCTGGGCCAGGGGGCTCTCTGCAGCCAAAAAAGGTGACCCCTCCCTCTTTGACCTTCAAAGGACCATCATCATCCCCCTGAGCAGATGCCAGACCCGCCTGGCTTCAGTAACACGGTTCTGGTGTGGGTGTCAGAGGGTTTGGGGTTTCCAGGGCTTCCTTCCTGCCTCCAGCACTGCTAAGGTGCATCCTGATGTAATCAAGTGCGGAGTCATCCCAGACAAGGCACGGCAGGGCAGGTGCTTCATCCATAACACCATCTCCAGAGGTGGGTTTAACCTCTGGGGGTGCCAGCGCGGGGTTGGGGGGAGGTCCCTCTGGCCTGATGGAGCAAGACATGGCGGCCCGTGAGCAGGAAGAGACACATCCTTGAAATTTAATACATTAAAGTTGGTTTCCTCTAACTCACCCCTCTACTGCTCAAGCCCTCTCATATTTATATTTAAATTTTGAAAAACAAAATGTCCCATTTCTTGAGAATTCCACAATGCCACGTTTAAACAGAACAAAGGGACACTTCGATTTCATAAAATGAGGCTGAGAACGGATTGTGAAGCAAAGGCATTTCATCCCGGGGTGCTGACCCCGAGCCAGGCCGCACCCTCATTCTCCAGCGAGATCTCCCACCTTTGGGTCATTTCATGGCCTCAGACAGAAGCAGTTTCATACACAGCTGAATGGGAGGAAAAGGTTCCGACTAGAACCACCAGCTGGTGGCCGTTTTCCACCCAGAGGGCCCCACCAGGGCCCGCAGCAGCCCCAGGCTCACCAGACCTGGTTGTCAGCGAGAGTGACAGCACCCAGAAGCCTCGAGAGCCTTTCCCCAGGGGAAGTCACCATCCATGCTGCCCGCCGCCTGGGGACCAGCTCAGTGGGAAGTCAGGGTGCAGAGCAGACAACACTGGCTTCTGGATGCTTCTGAAGATAGTTCGCTGTGCGTTATGCCTAGAGTATACTGGCTCCTGACTCAGTTAATCCATCTGTCCCTCCCCGGCTGCCACTCACCAATAAACAACAGCAGATTTTACGAAGAGTCCATCAGTCATATCCAAGTAGACTGGAAACGCTTCATGGACACACTCCCACACACCGGTCACCCCTTGTCTCTTTCTAACAGAGCTGCTGACATTGCTGGGGACCCCCCCAAAGGTGGCAGAGATAATGAAAGGGGAGCTTTTGTGTCCTTCCCATCTGCCTTTGAAGACTTCCTGGACGCCTGGGACATCTGAAAAGGCCTTTAGCAGCCCTGACTATAAAACCTGTGTGAATGACGTGATGTGTGTGATGGTTTTAATATGGCAAGAATCAGTGTGCGCGTCCGCTAGATATTTTCATTATCCTGTGGCATTGAGTGGTCACGCGTCATTCCTGCAGGCCTCGTATTTAGATGAAATACCTAAAGCTTCTTTTGCTTGTAAATAAACTACAACCACCTTGGTCACGGTTTCTCTTTCTCTGTTCCCTGAAACTACCTCTATCTTGGCTGTCATATTGGCCGCACATACTAGAAAGCAAGAAACAAAGATTTCTTTTCAGCAACTTTTTTTTTTTTTTGGTAAGTGAGCTGTCCTAGAAGTTACCTACCCATGAAATCACTTTTTTAAAAAAGATGTATTTATTTATACAAGAACTGGGGTACAGGCCAGAAGCACGGAGGGTTGGGGGGGTGAGAGAATTCACCAGAGACAGAGCGGGGGGCAGAACAGGCAGACGGACCAAAGACACTGCTGAGGGGAGCAGCAGGCAACACAGGAGAGGTCTGCCGCGCCATGTGGGTATCTCCCTGGCTGGCTGGGAATCGAACCCGCACTGCAGAGGCTGTGGACAGCTTCACAGCATGGCGCTCAACCCACTGCACCACCGGGGAGGCCCTGAAATCACATTTTCGATGGAAAGAACCTCAGGGTGAAGTTTAATCTTTAGGCCAGCAGTGTGAACTCACTCTGTTCCGTCAACTTCTAGAAAGGAGCCCATGTGTTCAGGAAAATAGAACAGAGTCAGTCCCAAGTGACATAATCCACACTCCAGTTTCCTTAAAACACTGGCCTCAAAGGCTTTGGCATACGACAACTTTTTTAAAACTCTAAGCCATACAAAACACCCACAAAATGTTTTCTAGATATCGAGGTCTTAGCATCATTTGTCTGGTAGCAAAAGAAAAAAGTTCTTAAAAATAGACAACCACTGGTGTGTCCCATCCTGTCCACAGGTTGATTTTGAACCGTCCTGGCCAATGCCTTGTGGACGTTGTAACCAACTTCAAATGGCTAAATTGTCAGAAAGCAGATGACCCAAGGGACACTCCAAGAAAGTCACGAAGACATGCCAGCCCTTGCTGGTAACAGAAAGTTTGTAGAAAATATTGAGAGTTTTAAAGTCAGGTCAAAGAAAGCAACATTTTATCATCTTCTCATCTTCCTTTCACTTGGAATCAAAACATAACAAAAATGTCCAGCTGCTCAGAACAGAACCTTACTATAAATAAGACGGCTAAAATCAGAAAAGAAAACTGGCCAATGTTTGGAGAGCTCATCCTGGGCCAAGCCTGCTCTGAACACTTCATACCAGTCGTTTGATTCAGCTCCCCCCAGGGAGCAAAGCTCACAGCCCTGGAGAAGCTGGGCTCCGGGGGCATCCCCCCACTTAACCACACCTCCTCCCAAATCCTGCTGTTTCCTGAGATCTGATTTCCCAGGTCTGTGTCCTTGAACTCTCAATGTTCTAAGTTGTCGTTAGCAGATACTTAGAGTTTTAGGTTCTGTGAACCCCAAGGAGGGGGTGCAATCCTGCCCAGGGCTCACCCCAAGGCAAGAGACTTGAAAGCTGCTTCCTCCCACACTGTGGTTCCAGCTAAGCTGCATCCAAGAGGAAAATATCCCGTCAAACCTGTTTCATTCTAGCTCATTATTCTCAGACAGCAGCTAGGGGTGCTGGGAAGACAGGTACTCAGCTAGGTATGGAGAAAACAGCATATCGAATAAATTTCTGACTTCACTGAGAGACCCTCAGCCAGACGGCCTTGACCAGGTCCCCTGGAACTCACGCTGACCCCACACGCCGTCCAGGAGCATACCCACATGTGACCACACTCTCACACAGCCCAGGAGCAGCCAGGTAAGGGAATAAGAAGGTTGAAATGGACAGGAGTCTTTTTTAACTCCATCATAACATCTGGAAATCCAAAGAATTCACATCATTTGTGGGAGCAGAGAGGGCTCAGAATATGAATTAATTCAACATTTCTGAAATTAGAGTAAAGGAATTTGATCCTTTTTTTTTTCTTTTTTAGGAATCCTATGGTGGGGTGTAATTTGAATATTTACCAATTTGGGGGCAGACCAATAAATTACTCTTCACCAAGGTCAATTATTTGGTGGAGTGGGGAGTGACTTAAGAGGATGACAGCCGAAATGGGGAAGCTGAAGGTCACCGCAGTGGTTCAGATGAGAAGTCGGTGGCCTGGACCAGGGTGTGAGTGGGGACAGAAAAGGACAGGCTATCCCTGTGTTAGGGGGAAAAGGCGGTCCCAAAGCAAATTCCATATAGGCTTTGTGGACTCCACCCCCACCCCAGGTCAAAGCCAAAGACACTGGGAACTCCAAATCCCATCCCCACCCAAGGGAAGGTGGCTGGGACCTGAGGGTGGGGTTAAGCAGCCAGGTGGATACAAAAGGCAGACACGTGGGCTTTGGGGGGCTCTCTCTCGCTCTCCATTTTGGGCTCTCGGCCAGCTTGCAGCGTCCGGTCAGCTCTGAGAGTGACTTTGGGTTTCCAGGTCGTCGGATCGGGTAGGACGCATTAAAGACTTTATTTCCCTATTTTCTCCCTGAGTTGTACCTTTTCCTTATTTTCTTTTTCTCTTGTAAATAAACCTTTTATTAACCCTTTTGCATGTGTCTGTAGTAGAGTATTCATAAGTCTCTTTAAAGCGCGCGGGTGAGGACCCACAGCCAGGAACCCGTTTAATATCGGGGCTGCTCTATAACACCTGGACCAAGAGTCATGCATTCAGCAAATAATGAGTATCTCCTGTGTACCAGCCACTGTTCTAGAAGCTGAGCATTCAGTGAGAGCAAAGGCAGACCAGGTCTCTGCTCCTTGTGGTAGAACAGACGCTCACCATGCACATGCCCCAAGAACTGCACCTGTAACCCCAGTACAGTGACAGGCACCATGATGAAGCTACGTGGACAGTAAAGAGATGGTTAAGGCCACAGGCCCCAGAGCCAGCAGCCCAGCTCGTACCTCAGCTCTACTATTTCCTCAATGATCGGAGGCAAATTATACAATGTGCTTAAGCCCCAATTTCCTCAATAAAGTGGAGATAAGAACAGGATCCAGCTCAGAGGGGTTTTTTGGGTGGAAACTGAATAAGGTCGTTCATATTCCAAGGTGAGAGCAGCGACTGACTGCAGTGAGCTCTTGGCAAGTGTGTTTCCTACTTTAGATGGGGGTGGCCCCAGAGGAGGCCACCATGGGGAGACCTGGCTAAAGAAGTAGGAGGGGGCCTTAGGAAGGCAGGAGCACGCCTTGTTTCTGAAACAGGAAGAAGCCCCGGGAGGCAGAGAAGCAGAGAGAGAAGAGCGGATGGGGTGGGGTCAGGTCTCCCGGGGACTGGGAGTCTCTGATAGGAATTTGCCGAGGCCTCAAAGGCATGGGAGTCCTCGCCGCGGGCTTTAAGCACGAGACTTGGTTTATGAGCTTCTAGAAGACTCCGCTTGCTCTGGTGGGGAGGGGAGTGACTGAAGAGGATGAGAGACGAAACAGGGAATTCTAAGGTCACTGCAGTGGCTCAGATGAGAAGTCGGTGGCCTGGCCCAGGGTGACGGTGGGGACAGAAAAGGACCGGCTATCCCTGGACTGAGTCAGCCAAACACAGCCGGTGAACCCACACCAGCCTCTGCCTGTTTGCACGGAGAGTCCTCCCGGAGCGCGGCCTCGCCTGCTCGTGCACACACGGGCTTCGCCACTTCTGTGCCTCCGCGGCCCCGCCGGGTAACAGTGACAGAGACCGCAGGCCCGAGATGCCCCTCGGCTCTCTGGCTCTTTATAGCAGAAGTTCGTGAACCCCTATTTTGGAGGAAGAGTGTAGGACTCATAAATGGATCGGCGTGGATGGTAACCCAGGATGTGTTACGTTGGAGAAGCCCCTTGGACTTAGAGGGGGGAAATCAGGTGGTGGAGGAAGGAAGCCAGGTCTTTGTGAGGTGGGGAGGGTTCGGCGGCGGGAGCAGGAACACGGCTCACTCTGAGAGGAGGGCAGGCAAGAAGGTGGGAGTGTGCGCTCCAGGAGGTCAGCGGAGTAGACTTAAGACGAGCACACACACACACACACACACACACACACACACACACACCTGGTCACCTCTGTCTCCTCCATGCAGGTGAGAAAGGCGACCGGCTACGAGGACAACGTAGGAGACTTGAGAAGAGGCCTGAGCTCACGACAGCCCCTGACTTTTAGCCAAATGCTGTGTTCTCCACAGCAGCCAGCACAGAGTCAACAGGACCCCGGCCAGGCTAGTCAGGACCCACCTGTGGAGTGTGAGCTCCGTTCTCGCCTTTTCTAGACAAGGTGTTGAGAATGTCCGAACCCCCTGCCTCAGGTGCGATGCCTGCCTGGCTATGGGCTGCAGGCAGAGTCCCAGGTGTCTGCAAACTGTCAAGTCAAATAATCACTCCCTCCACTCCACCTCAGCTCAGGTAGACACAGGCTGGGCAACACTGCCACGGAGACAAGATGGACGACGACAGCATGAGACGCTCCGTATCCCACCAGCAGCTCAGTCAAGAGCAAATGCCACAGCCTCCCTGGTGGCACAAGGATTAAGATGCAACCTGTGAAGCAATCCGCAGCCTCTGCTGCACGAGTTCGATTCCTGGCCAGCCAGGGTGCCACCCACATGGCGCAGCAGACCTCTCCTGACTCGCCTGCTCCCCTCAGCAGTGTACTTCGGTCCATCTACCTGTTCTGTTCCCCACTCTGTCTCTGGTGAATCCTGTCATCCCCCCCACCACACATCTGGCTTGTACCCCAGCTCTCATCTGCATAAATAAATACATCTTTAATAATAAAAAAAAAAAGAGCAAACGCCAAATGTCAGAGTCCCCCCAGGCAGCAGTGAGGAGCTAAACCTTCTGGCTGGCCCCGCCATTCCTGCCACTGATGTCCTCTGCCCTTTACCTGCCCACCTTTCCCTGTTTTCCCCTCTCTGGTCACTGGTTGGCAGAGTCCTTCCTCCCTTCCTGCTTTCTCCCTCTCGCTTCTCCTAGCTTACCCAAAGTTAAAAGCCTTGTTTTAATTTTCCAAAGCACTTTTGCCTCTTCTATTTATTACCCCTTCTCTGATGTGCCGGTCCCCATTCCACCCGAACTCGAGGTGGGAACCCCGCCGCCCACAGCGTCCTCAGGGCCCAGGTGTAGGGTGTAGCAGGCTCCACTTCACGTCAAAAACGTAGCCCCTTACACGGAAAAAGAGCCACCTTCGGCGCTTACTGAACCAGGGCTCCGAAGCAGGGGCATCGGGTGAGAA
Organism: Talpa europaea; assembly: GCF_964194135.1. Lineage (NCBI taxonomy): Eukaryota > Metazoa > Chordata > Mammalia > Eulipotyphla > Talpidae > Talpa > Talpa europaea. The sequence continues at coordinate 131,247,862 of NC_140074.1, forward strand.
CTGCCTCGCAGCTTCTAGAAGTTCGAGTCCTTGGCGCTTGATGGTCCCAGACCCCACTTGCCTTTTCCAACACGTCCTTGGAGCAGGCACTTTGCGGTTACAGGACACAGATGATTGACACCTGTCACTCATCTTGCAGATGTTTATTGACCCACTTGGTCTGGGAGCTATGGTGGGGGTCCCCTTCCCAGATGCCAGACCACACATTGCACGAAAGAAGAACATGTGGTATCTGTAAAAATCTGTTAAAAACTCTTCTATTTTAGGCATGGTGCTGGCTGCTTTCTAGATTTCTATTAAAAAGTAAGAAGAAATCTGCCCCCTCAATGTTGGGAAGCAGATAAGAGTGCAGATGAAGGAAGAGTGTCAGAACTCGTCTCACTTTGAAAACAAGTCCTCAGGCGCACAGATTTTGGTTACCAGACACCCCTGTGCCATCTGCCCCCAAATCACTGCAGAGCAGCTGGGTCCCCAGGCTACCTGCACAATTGCAGGGCCCCCGCCCCACAGCAAAGCGGGGAGCTGTGATGGTCATCTGAATGCTGCTCAACATTGTTTGGCCCCTCAGGCTCCTGAGGTTCTGAAATTTTCTTTGAAGCTAATAATGCAGCAGAGTAGAAAGACCTTTTGAGGACTTTCCAGCAAGGCTGGCTCAGATCTGAAGACAGGGTTGGCCGTCGACTCTGTGACCTCAGGCGCTCCGTGACCTGACCCCGCCGAGCTGACTTTATCAAATTCTGTGCACACACACACCCCTTGCCACAAGGTCACTGTGGGAATCACAGACATGTGCCAAATGCCTCGAGGGTGCTCACAGGGAGCTGCTGGCCTGGGCAGAGGCCTAGCTTTGATTTAGGGGCCAGATGATGGAAACTTACTCCCTTGCACTTCCAACACTGGGTGCTTACGGTTCTCCCCTGCAGAGTTAAGGTGAAAGGAAGAAGTCTGCAGACAGGACCACCACACAAGGGCTGGCACACACACTCCTTCCTAAACCCAGAGACTTAGGCAAGAAAACCAGGACTGGCTTTTCCCCAGGCACCTTCTGGAGGGAAAAAAAATAACAACAAAAAACAAAGGGCTGGAACTGTCTCCTCCACCCCTGTGTTTCCAACAGTGCCGTGTCCAGAGGCCAAGGGGGCTGGTTTTGCTAGAGGAGAAAAGCAGGAGGTGGACAAGCAAGGAGACAGGAGAGCAGAGCCGGGTCCCTCCCTCCAGTCCACGCAGCTCTGCAAGCGCAGGGCGACAGCACCGCCTTCAGGGCGCCCGCGGAACGCGGCCGGGCAGCAGGGGGGAGGCAGTGCTGGAGAAGCGTGGCTTTCAGGACCCCCCAGGTCGGGGTCGCGGGGTTCTTCCCACGGTCAGGTCACGTGCCCCACTAGATGCCCGTCGACAGGCCTCTAGGGACCGCTCCTCTGCTACTACAAAGACATGAAGTTGCACCTTTGGGGACTAAATGAGATGAAGTTAAGTCAGAAAATGAAAGACAGTTCCCCGATGGCTTCACTCATTTGAGGAATACAAAGAATCAAAGAAAACAGAGAGCCAACATCAAGAGTAATTCTTAGGCTGAAGAACATACTGTTACCAGAGGGGCTGCAGGAAGAGGGAAGGTGACAGGTGGCAGCGGGTGCGGGAGGTGTGTGCACACATGAGAGGGGCTGTTGTACTCCCCAAATTACAGTTATGTAAAGGATTGGATTGTTATATCAATAAAGTTTGAGAGGAAAAAATTTAAAAGAAAAAAAAAAATAACACACTCACAGTAGAGACATCAGCTGGCAAGCTCGCCTTTTCACCACCTAACAGGTAAGTGCGAACGTGAACTCACACCAAGCCCCAGGTACCTACACCCTGACATGCTGGCATCCCGCCCTCACGCTGTTAGAAATGGGTCAGGCGAGCTCTCAGAGAGCTGGAGACCCGAGGGGGGTGTGTCGGTGAGGCTCTCCAGGGCAAGCCACCGGCAGTGATTTTGATTTTTCAAAGAAATGAAACTTATCAGAGATGGTGGCCAGCTCATTGACTCTCCCGCAGAGCTGGGGAACCAGCCTCGGGGGCAGGTGAGGACGAAGAGAACTAAGTATTCGGAACCAGGAAAAGCCTGCGCAGGGTGACTGATTCTGGGGAGCTCATCCTTGGGTGCGCCCACAGCTGCTACCAGCACCAGCCTTGGTTGCTGGATTCAACATCCGTGCTGTCCAAGTGGATGACGCAAATGATACCGCTGCCATCTCCCAAAAAGAAATGTCCACTGCCCTGCTATTTGATGTCAGAAATTGTCCGTTTAAAGTCCCAGGCGGTTGCCTCTCATTGGCCAATCCCAGCACAGCTGTAAGGTCCCAGCAAAAGGAGCTGACTTCCCCAAACAGAGGCAGGAGTATAAATGGGGGAGTCCAGAGGCCAGGCACCGAAAGGCCTCCTTCGGAGTGGGGTTGCAGTGATGGCCCCTACAGGCCTGCCACCAGGGAGTGTTCTGAGTGCATGGGAAGTTGGGTGTCAAAGTAGAAAGAATTTAAAAATCTAGGTCCCAGTGCTGATTCTGCCACTTAGCTATGCGACTGGGCAGGTCAATGAGCTCTTCTGAGTTTTGTCATGTGCAGAATAATTATTCCTGCCCACCTGGCCGAGCTGACCTGTGCACCTGATTAGACAGCTGCGTGGACAGGCTTTTGAGAACTGTGCTATTACTGTGCTGTTATTGCCTCTCAGGGTCCCAGGCTCCCCATCTGTAAACGAAACATGCCTTACGTTATAGAGCTGTTGTGGGATAAACTAGAACATAGGTGAATAGTTTATTTGCAGACTGAAAGTCTTTGATGTCTGGGATTTGTCTCAAAATAATGGAGGTGCCGGCTGGGGGAGAAAGCAGGTAGGGGCAGAGATGACATGAACGTGAAAAATGGTGTGGAACTACTTTTGGTCTTGTTTTCCTTTGTTTTTAAATGAAGGGCCTTGGAACTACTTAGAGGAAACAGGACACACTCTCGAAGTTTTATTACCATGTCAGCGTTAGGCATCCGGCCCGGGCTTAGTTTTCTCAGGCATTCTGGTCTTTCCCTCTGCCCACTACCCTCCTCCCCGGGCTGGGTGCCCACGCCAGGCTGTCTTGGGGAAACGTCTTTGGTGGCGAAACACTGGTTTGCTGCAAAAACCCAATATCCCACAGGACTAATCAACAACAGAAGAAAAACAAGAAGTCAAATTAGCTCCCAGGGCATCCTGCGCCTGCTCAGAGGAACTGTGAAGTCGCTCTTTCCTTCCTAGAAGAGAAAAACCGTCTCAAACTTCACCTTTCCTGGCACTGCGCTGGTCAGGACCACACGGCACAGACGCCGGGGGCGGCCGGGCAGCCTCCCTGGTGGCGCAAAGGGTGAAGATGCAACCTATGAAGCCACCGGCAGCCTCTGCAGCACGAGTTCGATCCCCGGCCAGGGAGCTGCCCCGCCAGGGAGCTACCCACACGGCGCGGCAGACCTCTCCTGCCTCCCCGCAGCTCCCCTCAGCAGTGGATTTCAGTGGATCCGCCTGTTCTGCTCCCCACTCTGTCTCTGGGGAGTCCTCTCACCCCCACCCCTCTGGCCTGCGCCCCAGTTCTGGAATGCATAAATAAATAAATCTTAAAAAAAAAATTAAACAGGAACCAAGTGTCCCGAGGAGGGGCGAGTCTGACCGCGCGGGCGCTTAACGACGAAATTAAGTCCGACGCGGAGCGGCTCCACCCGCGGACCCGGCGCCCGAGCGCAACCGCCCCTTCCCCTGTCCCGTGCGGGCCGGCACCGCCCACCGCCGCCGGAACCAACATGGCTGCCGCGCGGCGCTTCCGCCCACAACCAAGATGGCCGCGGGGCGGGCCCGGCGGGCGGAAGTGACCCGGCCGCGGCTGACGGGGCCGTCATGGCGGCCGCGGCCACCTCCCCCGCGCTGAGGCGGCTGGACCTGCGCGACCCCGCGGCGCTCTTCGAGACCCATGGGGCGGAGGAGATCCGCGGGCTGGAGCGCCAAGTGCGGGCCGAGATCGAGCACAAGAAGGAGGAGCTGCGGCAGATGGTGGGCGAGCGCTACCGCGACCTGATCGAGGCGGCCGACACCATCGGCCAGATGCGCCGCTGCGCCGAGGGGCTGGTGGACGCCGTGAGGGCCACGGACCGGTACTGCGCGCGCCTCCGCCGCGCCGGCCCCGCCGCGCCCCCGCCGCCCGCGGCCCCGCAGGTCAGCGCCGGCCCCGCCCAGGACGCCCCCCGCGGCCCGCGCCCCCGGCCTCACCTGCCGGGCGGCGTCCTCCTCGGGAGACGGTCCCGGCCGCGTCCGCGGGAGCTGCCCCGACCTCCGGGCCTCGGCTCGCGGCTTCGGGTGCCGACGCCTGGGCCTCCCGCGCGGCCGGCGGGCGCACTCCCCGGCCACGGCCCCCGACTTCTCCCCGCAGCGCGTTTCTCCCTGGACACCCCCACCCCGGTCGTTCATCCCTCGCCCCAATCTTACCCCCACCCTGACCCCCCCACAGCCCCCAAGAGCCGTTCTAGCCCTCCTTGGAGGAGAGAACCAGCCACCAGCCCTCCCCTCTTAATGGGGGAGCTCTGTTGTTTTGGGGAGCTGAGGTGACTCTAATCCCGTCACCCCAAGTGCTCGTTCCTCCAAACATGAATGATTTCCCTGGATGTGGGAGAACCGGCCCTGAGCACCTCCCACAGCTGGAGCAACATCTGGTGGCTAAAGGAGGGTCCGCTAGGCAGCTCGCTCAGAGAGGGTTCGCGGCCCCCTCCCAGCTTTGACTTAATGAATGGCATTTGCAGCTTCCAACAGCAAAGGGAAGACTAGAAAAAAAAAAAATGTTTTGTTTTGTTTTTTAATACTCTGTTATGTTTTCAGACAGCTTTGATGATGGTATTAAAGCTAGGGCAGTTTATCCTAAGGGGTAAGTGTACAGTTGATCAGTTTTAATTCAGTGCAGCCCATGAATGATTAGGAGATCATTTCCTTTAGGCAACAGGAGACCCCTGGCGTGCTCCATCCAAACGTTATTATCATAAAGTGCGTACCATTGATGTGAACCACCGTGTACACTTTTACAGTTATGTTTAAAAGAGATTGCCTTTTTCTCTCATTGGTCATGTAGAAACTGGTTTTTCTAGCTGTCAACATTAGGGGTAACTTTCCCAGCATCGCTGTTGTGATGTGTAATTAAAGCATACTTTCCCCTACTATATACTCTGACGGTTAAAGCCCGTGGTGAGCAGCGTGTGCTATGGAGACGTCACTGACAACCAGACTGTGTGAGGACCAGATTGAAGCTTTCCTCCCCGAGGGGCTGAGCTAATAGTGGAGTAGCCCTTAGGAACAACCGACAGGGTTGTGCAGCACCCCTGAGTCCCATAATTCAGCTCCACCGAACCTCGATGCCTTGCTGAGTGGCAAGGAATGAGGCTTAATGAAAGCTTTGTACCCCCCACACTCCATACTTTTCCCCAAGCCTGCCGAACACCGACCTTGCTTTGGGTTGTTCTTCTGACTTAGTTTTGTGACTTACCTGCAGCCTCAGCAGCCGTCCCAGGAGAAGTTCTACAGCATGGCTGCCCAGATCAAGCTGCTCTTAGACATTCCCGAGAAAATCTGGAGCTCCATGGAGACCTCTCAGTATCTCCACGCCACACAGCTCTACCTGCTCTGCTGCCACCTTCACAACCTGCTCCAGCTGGACTCTTCTAATTCCAGAAACAGCCCTGTCCTCTCCCGATTCCCGATCCTCATTCGGCAGGTGGCAGCGGCCAGCCACTTCCGGTAAGTGAATCCGGCAGAAAGATCCCTGGTAACGATACTTCCCGCCACAATTTTATGGAGTAGGTCTTCTTTCCTGTATACCAAGGTTCTTCTCCCAAGGTGGCCGCTTCACTGCTGACCTTTGTCCTCGCTCTAGGTCCACCATTCTGCAGGAGAGCAAGATGCTGCTCAAGTGCCAAGCTGTGTCTGACCAGGCCGTGGCGGAGGCCCTGTGCTCCATAATGCTCTTGGAAGAGAGTTCTCCTCGCCAAGCCCTCACAGACTTCCTGATGGCCAGAAAGGCAGCTATTCAGAAACTTCTCAACCAGCCACACCATGGTGAGTGTGACTTCTCTCCAAAATGTGTTTTTTTAAACATGGGAATGGAGAGGGATGAGCTCGTGGACGCTGAAGCATCCAGAGCATTCTTGGTTTTCTCACTAAAGGCAATTGTTTCAGAGGATGGTTTCTTCTAGGTACCGGGATCAAGACTCAGATTTGCTCCCTAGTGATGTTGCTGGCCACCACTTTGAACCAAGCTCATGCTCTTTTCTACACGCTACCAGAAGGGCTAATGCCAGACCTGTCTCTGCCGTGCGGCTTGCTCTTCTCAACCCTGGAGACCATCACAGGCCAGCATCCTACTGGTGAGCTCTTAGCTAACTTTTCTTTGTTTTTCTGGTTCATTCAACTGATATTTACTGCATACCTGCCCTCTGCCAGTGGCCGTGCTGGGCTTTGGGGATATAGCAGTGAATCGAACATTTCCACCTTCATGGACCCACCTTCTTGGAGGTCACAGGCTAATGGTAGAGGTAGATACCTAACTCACAAATACTCAGATATCTGTTTAATATCAATATCGGTCATTGCTATCAAGGCAGAGTACAGATTAACTTAGAAGTATTGAAACATCAAGGTCAGAGACTTCCCTGAGGAAATGTTATTTAAATGGAGACCTGAAGGATGAGTTATGGGGGACGAAGGCCAGAAGATTTCCAGGCACAGGGGAGAGAATATGCAAAGGTCCTGAGGCAAGGAGGGCGTTGATACATTTGGGGAACAGGGAGAAAGCTGGTGAGCTAAGAGGTATTGGGTGAGGAGAAGAGTAGCACGAGAGACATGTCCAGTCAGGCAGATGTGACCAGATAATGCCGAGCCCTATGGGCTAGGCTAGGGAGTTAGGACTTTATCCAGAGTTGATGGTCCTTCATGTATGTTGAATGTGCTAAGTTCCCAAGCATCCTATACTTTTTTTTGGTAGCGTTTATCCCAATTGAAATGAAATGCAGTCGACTTTTATATGGCCCCATGGGGCAAGAGTGCATGCTGCAAGCCCACTTAGGAGTCCGTCCCCATGACCTAGGTGACAAACGGGGGCAGCAGAGATGGAGCTAATAGGACAACTCAGATGTCTGTTTAGGAGATGGCTGTGGATTGGCTCTGGAGGGAGTAGAACAGGTGTCCAAGTTTGCTAGAAACATCGCTGGTTTGGAAGGGCAGTTCACATGCTGTATGATGACGGCTGACTGGAGTGGGAATGTGGCAGAGTGGCGGCAACTGAGGGCCAGAAAGAGCACGAGAGGTCTGGCCAGTCACACCTGGGGTGTCCACATGCAGCTACTGTTGGAAGCCTTGGGATGGATGACAGGACTCAAAGGTCAGACAGAGGAGACCCAGCCAGAGGTGGAAGGAAACAGCACACGGGGTAACACACAAAGCCATTTCAGAGACATGTGCTGTAGAGGACCGTGTTTGGCTTACTCTGTCTTCCAGCTAGAGTCCCACCTCCTTAGCTTTGGTTTCCTTCTTGTGCTTACAATTCAGACTTCTCTCCCTTCCGCCACTTGTTTCTCCTTCCCCTCGCCTATTCCCTCCATCCCTTTCCACCCTGCCCTTTGCCAGCAGGATGGCCGGAGGTGGAGGGAAGCTGTCACTCTCCGAGGAGGGGCCCTGCACTTAGTCTGTACTGTCCTTTTTCCTCCTTTTTCAGAGGCCCACTCTGACCTGCCCAGAGGAAGACTCACGTCAATTCTGGAAACTTTCCTAAGGTCTATTTTTCAATAAGCCATTCAGAGAATGGCCCTGATGACTCTCACTTGGCCTTCTCTTAGGGAGGGGCGCCGGGGTTCTGCAGGAGGAGATGAAGCTCTGCCGCTGGTTCAGACACCTGCCGGCATCCGTCGTGGAGTTCCAGCCAGCCCTCCGCACGCTGGCGCATCCCATCAGCCAGGAGTACCTGAAAGACACGCTGCAGAAATGGATCCACATGTAAGTAGCCAGAGCTTTCCTGAGGCTGGCAGCAGCCCAAGAGAAACAGGCCGGTCTTCTGGATGACTCTCTGACACCGCCCTCTGCATGGCCACTTGCACGGTGCCATGACCATGACCATGGCAAGTTAGCCCCACGGTGGGAGGAGCTTTTCTTCCAGAGTATTATGTAGAGCATTTCAAATTCTCTTTATGTCAAAGTTATGCCACTCATAAACTTTTATTTAGTGGTATCTGAAGCCTTTCTGTGGGGCTCTAGACTTCTTCTAGATTCCTCAGGGAAGCAAGGGCAGGCCTGGTGAAGCCAACCCTCTCCCCAGTCCAGCTAGAACTGCTGGGTTATACGTTTATATATATTGGGGCTCAGAAAGAGTTGGCAAGTGGAGTCCTGCTGCTTTTCTTAATATAGTTGTAAGGCCCCATGAGTCTGATGGGGCTCAAGGAAAATAATTTGGTTGCAGGTGTAATGAAGACATGAAAAATGGGATCACCAACCTGCTTATGTACGTGAAAAGCATGAAGGGTCTGGCAGGGATCCGGGATGCCATGTGGGAATTACTCACCAACGAGGCCACCAACCACAGCTGGGACGTGATATGCCGGCGGCTACTGGACAAGCCACTCCTGTTCTGGGAGGACTTGATGCAGCAACTCTTCCTTGACCGACTACAGGTGAGGGAGACGTCACACGACCCTGTTGTGTCTTGGCCAGTCCCTATGTGAGCTCCTGACAGTCCCTATGTGAGCTCCTGACTGTCCGGTCTGTCTGCCCTGCTGACGTACTCCAGGGGCAGCACTTCTGGGTCAGGAACCACAGAGGAGCCGAGATCCGGACTCCAATGCTGGGAGAGTCAAGGCCTTCAGGTGGTTGGGCTCAGTCCTGTCCGTCAGTGCTTACTCGTTCCTGCCCGCCACTGCCAGCCCTCCAGGCGTGGTGGAGAGCGTCTGGCTGCTGGGGTAGAGCGCCATTTGGTGCACATTGGGAGCTTTTTTGAAAGAAACTGGATTAGAAGTCCTCTCTCCTTCTCTTGTAGACTCTGACAGAAGAAGGTTTTGCCTCCATCTCCAGTAGTTCCAAAGAGCTCCTGATGGCCGCTCTGCAGGAACTTGAAAGCAGCACCAGCAGCTCCACTCCAAATAAGCACCTCCACTTTGAGCACAACATGTCTCTCTTCCTCTGGACTGAGAGTCCTAACGACCTGCCTTCCGATGCTGCCTGGGTCAGCGTGGCCAACCGGGGTCAGCTTGCTGGAAGTGGGCTCTCCATGAAAGCTCAAGCCATCAGTCCGTCCGTCCAGAGCTTCTGTGTTGCCCTAGATTCTAAGCTGAAGGTTATGCTGGATGACCTCCTGGCTTACCTCCCCTCTGGTGACCCGTTGCTGCCCAAGGACACCTCCCCCGCGCAAGCCAAGAACTGTGCTTTCGACAGATACTCCGATGCCGGGACTGTGCAGGAGATGCTGCGGGCCCACTCGGCGGCCTGCATCCTGCACATCACAAACTGCATCCAGGCAGAGCTGCAGCGCATCGAGGAAGTGGTGCAAGGGCAGCAGGACGTCCTCCGTGGCGTCAAGCTGCACGCCGTCCTTTTCATGGCCAGACTCTGCCAGTCACTGGGAGAACTGTGTCCCCACCTGAAGCAATGCATCTTGGGAAAATCAGGGAGTGCCGAGAAACCAGCAAGGGATTCCTGGGCTCTGAAAAAACAAGGGAAGGGGAAAGCTCAGGAAATGGTTCCCATGCAGGCCAAGTGGCAGGAAGTCAAGGAGCTGCTCCTCCAGCAGAGCGTGATGGGCTACCGGGTGTGGAGCTCCGCAGTGGTGAAAGTGAGTGACACGCGATCCTTGCTGAGATCCCCGTTGCGTCTCACTTTTCCCATAGTCCAGTCTTGCCAGCCATCATAGGGCCTCTGAGTAGTCGGGACACACCAATCCCTGCCTTATACAGTTACTTTGCCTTATCTCTCTCAGATCACACAAAGATGAAAAACCTTTCCATTCATTTTAGCCTAGATTTCATAGACAAAACCTGGATTTTTTCCCCCTTCCATCTAATAAGAATGAAAGATTTTCTTCTTGGATGATAATTCCTGCTCTTAAACTTTAACATCATGTTCCCCTTATAGTCTCCACTGGTATATAGGAGGAGGCCCTTGACATCTGTGGGGTGGTCAGCAACAAGACCCCGGTCATCAGCCAGAAGAGCGGCGTTTACATTCACTATCCCACGCGAGATCTAAGCCTCTGAAGCTGACCTCAGGGCTCTCCTGGGGTTTGAAGCAAACACTGCAAAGGATCTGAGCGGCCTGTGTGGACCCTTGTCTTTTATTACCAGGCTCTGGCTCATGGATTCACCCAGTCGTTACTTTCAGATGACGCAGGTTCAGTCCTGGCCACGGCTACCAGCTGGGATGAACTAGAAATTCAGGAGGAAGCAGAGTCTGGCAGCAGTGTCACCTCCAAGATCCGACTCCCAGCACAGGTGCGCTGGTGCCACCCGCCACTGAGGGAGGCCCTGGGCTGGACGAGGGAACAGGCTCTTTGGAAGGGAAGGCTGGAAGGTCGCCTCCTGGCCGACTTTGGGCAAGAGCTGGACAGAGTGTTTGTTTCTAAGCTTGTGCGGTGGGGCACCGCATGCATCTGTTCTCAGGGCCCTGGAAGGGGCTGGTGGCCGGGCTGGGCATGTCGCCCAGTGGAATAAATGGGTCTGCCCTCACCGCTTCTCATGTAGCGCAGGCGAGGCGACACTCGGCATTCCTTTTTTTTTTTTTTTTTTTTTTTTTATAGCCATCCTGGTATGTACAGTCCTTCCTGTTTAGTTTGTGCCAGGAAATTAATCGGGTTGGAGGCCATGCCTTACCAAAGGTGACACTGCAGGAGATGCTGAAGAGCTGCATGACTCAAGTAGTAGCTGCCTATGAGAAATTTTCAGAAGAAAAACAGATTAAGGTAGGTGTCTGACATTTTTCTTCCATTAAAAACAGAAATAAAAATCTTAGGTTTCCTTGGGTCTGAGTAGTTAGCATCAAGGATTCCACGCATAGATCACTCAGTCAGGCTCTCTGGTCGGGAGTAACTTCGGCCCTGAGTTTAATCACCCCCTTTCTCCAGGGTCGAGCAGGTCTTTCCTACACAGGCAGCTCTAAGTGCTGAGGGTGGAAGCTGCAGTCAGAGGCCTGGCTTCTGGCTGCAGCACCCACACGGGCCGCGCTTATTGCGTGGTTTGGGCAAATCATTCACCTGTTTCCTTGGCATCAGATGTGACCATGTGGGCGCCGCTCAGGGGGCATGAGGAGGTTCAGATGATGCAAAGCACGGCGCCCGGCCCAGATACTCCTCTGCCCCCACACCTCCCTTCTCCTTCTGTGTGTAGTTTTGTGAAGCACTCTGCCCCGTTTATCTTCCCAGCTCTTTAGTAATGTTATTAAGACAGGACCAACTCCTGTATTTAGAAACAATTCAGGTAAATCTCTCCCAAGCATCCTCAAAAATCTCTCCCTCACACACAACTTTTTTTCCTTTAAAATGACCACTTACAGCATCCCGAGCTGCTTCAAAGGGCCAGGTCTCTTTCCTGTTAGGCTATCAGTCTCGTTTAACACCCAGTTTCTAATATAACCTGTTTCTTGTTGTGAGACCTAACTGGCCTTAGGAATATGAAAGCTTCTACCTCCCTCTGAAATAACAAGCTGTAACGCAACCCAAACCTGAAGCTGTCTGTTAGGCTCATATAACAAGTTATCTCCTGTATAACAATGGGCGGGACTGGGAATTCATTTGCAGAGAGAAGGTGCATTTCCAATGACCCAGAACCGCGCCCTGCAGCTGCTTTATGATCTGCGTTACCTCAACATTGTCCTGACAGCCAAGGCTGAGGAGGTGAAAAGCAGCCGAAGCAAACAGGACTCCAGGTACCATCACTCTCCGGGCTCCCCCAGTGCAGACTCTTCTAAATGCAAGGAGCCCCTTTTCTGGGCGCTGCAGAGCCAGCCTCTGACCTCCCATTAGTGGTTTGTTGTAAACGTTCAGCTAGATGACCACACCAGCACTGGCCGCCTGCCGGACACATTCCGTGATCGAGCACAGCGGGTGACTCCGTCCTCTCTTCTCAGTCAGCCCCGCAGCTACTGGGTGTCATTTGAGCTACTTCTGGAAACAGAATGTGTGGGGAGGAATAGACTTAACTAAGCTACCCCTTCAGGTCGGAGTACCTGAGGACAACTATGCACCGTGATCAGTGACAGGATGTGCTCAGTCAGCAAACAGTTTAGGAGAATAAACCCAACTCCAGGATTTCTAAAGTGTTAAAATTCCCTAAGGTTGGGCTTTGTCCTAAAAAATGTGATTCGCCCTGACCCTTTTCCAGAATTGAGAAAGTGGCTGACTACTTGGAAGCACTCATTGATCCCTTTGACCTGGACGTCTTCACACCCCACCTCAACAGCAACCTTAACCGCCTGGTGCAGCGAACTTCGGTAAATGTGGGCGCGCACGGTGTCAGTGAAGGGCTCAAGGTACAGTCAACCTGCCCAGCACTGCAGGCTGCAGGAGGCAGTGCCAGGAGGGGCGGAGACGCCAGCGGCCCGGTTTAGTTCTAAGGGCTAAAAGGGGATCAGATAAAATCTCCTGTGCTCAGACAGCCAGGATCTGACTCCTCGGGTGATAGAGAGGATCAAGGCCACAGAAAGAGGGATAAGAAAAGCTATGACTGAGATTCTGACTTGGGTAGAGAGAAAAGTAATTTTGAAGTGCTGACTCCCTCAAGTAAACACTCCCCAAAGGGAAGGTTAGACGCAGAGCAGTGACTAACCGAGAGAAATGATTTTCTGATCTGTCAGGTTCTGTTGGGCCTGGTCAGCGGTACGGAGAACCAGTTCACCCCCAGGAGCAGTGTGTTCAACTCCCAGGAACCCCATAACATCCTGCCGCTGGCATCGAGTCAGATCAGGTAATGAGGCTAAGGGCTTTTCGGTAGGCCCTGAAGGTTCCTGTTCGTGCTACTGAAACTCCTTCGTCTTTGTCTTGGAGGTTTGGACTTCTTCCACTGAGCATGACCAGCTCCCGGAAGGCTAAGTTAACCAGAAGCATCGAAACGAAAGCCCAGGTTAGTGAGACTGCGAGATTCACCCCTGTGGGTCCTGTTCCCTACTCCCCAAAGCACCCGTCCGCGCCCTCTAAATAACTGATAAGCATCGAATGACAATGCACTAATGCTGCTTTTAATGGCGGCGCAATACAGAAGTACAAGGTTTTACTAGCTTGAGCTAATAGAAGTCCTAGATCGAGATGCCCATTTACACTATCAGGTAGCCTCCCAACAGAAACGCATCTCAGGCTGCCAAGCTGTAGAAAATGAGCAGGACAGGATGGAGATGATTTCTTGTTCTTAGTAGGGGAAAAGGGTGAACCGCTAACCCCAGCACTGTGGTTGTACTTATTTGGAAAAGAGTCTGTTTCGGTGCTGGTTTCTTCTTCTTCTTGGGTGGGGGAAAAAGGAAATTTGCTGTCTCAAGTTTTACATTTTCTTGTCAATGCACATTTTGTTTCAGTCGGCTGCCATCCAGTAGCCTGCAGGAGTCCTGGGTATTTCTGAGTCGTGTTGTGTGTGTGTGTCATTTGAGAGTTCCAACGGCCCGTCTTCTTACAGCATTTAGTTGTGGTTTGCTTTACGGGTAGACCAAGCATTAGCAGTGTGTCCTTTCCACCTCCTGCCATCACACCCATTAAGATCCAAAATCCTTGTCAAACATCTGGTTTTAAGCTTGGGAGATGGTACTGACAAGTTCTTGCACGAACCCCCCACTCCGCAAGCATGGGCCTGTGCTGCAGCTTGCCCTCGCGAGTCTCCATCGCTACGTGGAGTAACTGCCTTTTTCATTCACAGTAGAGGAAGCAACCATGGAAAAGGAGGCAGCAGGATGTCTACCTCTTTCCTCTGACAGTCCTCACCTTCCAAGTTCAGTTCTGTCCCATGTCCTTTTCAAGCCTTGGCAAAGAGCAGTTTCCTCACTAGCGCTCTGTGCTGCCTCAGACGGGCTTGGTGTGCTGGCTGGACCGAGTGGCGTGGAGGGGCGGGCAGCGCGGCGGGGGGCACTCGGCTCGACTCTAAGGCACTTTCCTCTACATGCAACGGCAGGTCATCCCCCCGGAACTATCCCGAGCAGATCCTGGCTCCTTGTTCAGACAGTTTGTCAGTGAAGATGAGGACGCGTCTACACCTTCATTATTTAAACTCGGTTGGCTCTCTAGTATGACTAAATGACATGGGCGCATAGCCGTCTCTCTCTGAATAAACTCTGTTATTTCTCCCAGAGGTGCTTTAATCATTTGTCTCTAAGCCACAGCAGTCTTTTCGGTTTCCATGGTAGAACACAGCCCCCTGGTCACTTTACACGTCAGGTCAATCCTTGTCCAGTCATTTCACAATACTTGAGACGCAGCCATCATTCAAACCTGCGCTGTGCCGGCATCCATCCACGCCTGGGTCTCAGCACGCCCCGGTGGGGTTATCAAGGGGATCACAGAAGCTGCTGGTATCGTTAAGTTTGTGAGTAAAACCAAAGTCACTGGGTAATTCTGGACTTCTGTAACTCAGCACTGTCTCCCGAGTCTGAGATGTAGGCTCTGGAGGAACGACATAGCACAGGTTATGTGGCACACAAGAGTCTGAAAGACATTCTCTCTGGAAATACACGTACGTGACAGAGCGAAGGCGGTTATTAGGGAAGGTGCTTCACTTGCACAGTCCGGCGTGGGTCTGACTGTTCCCTGTCACAGAGCGAGGACTTGCAACAGATGTCTACATACTAAGAGGTAGTATGGCAGTTAATTTCAGTGCAAGACTGAATCAAGCTTTCTATATTTTGGAAAAAAACTTATGTTTTTTCATGGAAACTAGATACTCTTTACTAGTTTATTGAATTTTAAAAAATTGAAGATCCCGCATTTTTAAAAGGCCCTTTTACATAAAGTAGAATTTCTAATTGACAGATTCGAAAATCAATCTGGATTGGACAAACTATGAATTCAACACACAGATGAGATTTCCTCTTACCATTACCTTGACATGGATTTGATACCCACCCTTAAAAGAATCCTATAAAAAATTGCTTCAAAGCCCCTTTGAAATTGCAATAGTGCAGCAAAACCACAAGTAAACAACTGCCTGTTAACCTGTTATTTCAAATATAGACTGAAAAGCCAACAGGCATTTTTTTTGTGCAATTTTTTAAAACATTGTAAGTTGAAGTATCAAATCTGCACAGCGCTGTCCCTTCACAGAAGGCAAGAAGCTGCCAGCGTGTCATGTTGGAGGCCGTCCTCGGTGCTGTAGGCTATGAAAGTGGGCCTCCTTCAGGGTCTGGTTGATGTGGAAGTAAGGGCCTTGGCATAGTGCAGACTGCTCGGGCACGGGTTGAGGGGTGTTGGGGCTGGATGCGGCGACAATCTGGTTTAAGCTGCTTTCTGGCCCACTGGCCCTGTCCGGGCTGTTGATGCTGCTGCTGCTGCTGCTGCTGCTCCCGCCACTGTCGCTGCTTGACGACTGGGAGAAAAAGAAAACAGGGTCATGATGAAGCAGTTTTACTGTAGTTTCATTTGCAATACACTTTTAAAGACTGTCTCCTACCCGGGTTGAGGAATACCAGCATCAACCAGGTATCATCTATGCTATTTCTTTCTATCCTCTCAACCAGCCAAGGCAAGGGGGGAGACTATCCCACCACACATTCCTGGGAAGTGGCAGAGGCCGACTCAAGACAGGCTTCTGACTGCAAACCCTTCCAACTCCATCTTAATTCCTTACCCATTTTCTCTATCTGCTTTTATAACATCTAATATCGTTCCAATAATTTTCAATAACCACAGAAGGAAGTTCTCAGTCTCCAAGGAAAAGTGCCAGTTGTTGGTATGGGGTATAAAAAGGGTATAGTCATAATAAAGTGGGTTCCGGGCACAAGTTAAAATAAAAATATAGGGCCTCCCTGGTGGCGCGGGGGTTAAAGTCTCAGCACTATCAAGCTATCTATCGCCAGCCACAGCGCAGGAGTTTGATCCTGACATGGAGCAAACCCACATAGCGCAGGA
Source organism: Talpa europaea (assembly GCF_964194135.1). NCBI lineage: Eukaryota > Metazoa > Chordata > Mammalia > Eulipotyphla > Talpidae > Talpa > Talpa europaea. Next base: position 131,263,973 of record NC_140074.1, read on the forward strand.
GACCTCTCCTTTCTCACCCACGGCTCCCCTCAGCAATATATTTCAGTAGATCCACCTGTTCTGCCCCCCACTCTGTCTCTGGTGAATCCTCCTTCCCCCACACCTCAGGCCTAGACCCCAGTTCTTACAAGCATCAATAAAGAAAGAATAGTAAAAAAATAAAATAAGAAGCTGTGACAGTATCTTGGTTCTCATATTTGATACAAAATGGTGTTCTCTGAATGCAGGGCCCATACCCTGAAAAATACTCCTACTCCTAATAAAGTTGTATTAGCATTTCTGCTGCTTGCTAAGTGTATGTGCATGCATAATTTTTTAAACATAATTAACAGGGCTTAGTTACCTTGAAGAAGCTAGTCAGCGATCCCTAATATCAGATTACTCAGAAATCCTCCTCACAGTGTCAGGATTCTCAGAAGGGAGGCCAATAGGGATCCATTTCAAATTATTTTATAATTTTAACATTGCTTTTCTAAAAATGACAACCCCAATAACTTTATTAGCTATCTCTCCTATTTACATCTCAACACAATATTGTCCTGGAAAGAATCAATGCAGGAGACCATTTACTAATAATGATCTGGCATGTAATTATTTTTTTTTAAGCCTTTTGATAAATCCAGATTTACATTTCCTTAGACAAAGACAGTGGTTTTTGAAATGGTTGTTTACAGCTAACTAAAATCTACACATGAGGGAAAAAGAGTGGAAAGAAAGTAACCAGTTACGTTAGAATGGAGGAACTATAGTTGCATATTTTTTCCTGCCCTTTAGTATAACTTTTCTGCCATGTGGTTAGATATTGTCACTATACAAATCTATAAACCAAGTTTCCAGGTAGATACTGGATTTTAAAAAATTCATTTGCATATTCTGATCAAAAATGATACCTAACTCTGTACATATATAACATAGCTGAAACAGCAAAGAACGCAATATTCATAGAAAGTACCCACTGTTAAAACTTACTCCAAGAAGCACCATGGGCCTAAGCTCCTTGGGAACCACTTCGCAGGTCACATATCCCACTGCCCATTTAGTAGATGACCCATCTATTTTTCTAACCAGAAAAAAAAAATCATGAAGGCATTCTAATGGGCTGAATAAAGTCAGATGGCAGGATCAAGCAGCAGTGGCAATTAAACTTACTTACAGACTTAAGAGGTCAAAGCCAATTTAAAAAAAGACTGCTTTCCATAAAAACCTCTCCTGACCTACAGTGTGACCTGCCAGAACTGCCTCTGGTCGGCGGCAGGCAGGGAGGGGATGAGTATTCAGCAAGCAGGTCACTACACTAGATTGGAAACCCACCGCGCAGAGCACTCTGTTTCCTCTTAGTCTGTTTTCTTTACTGTTTTTCGTTACCGGTACTGTCTGAAAATTAAGGCAAGAACTAGAATCAGTTTCTAATAAGTCAAATTTTCCATGTCTATAGAATATGCTTATTTTATACTAAATTGCAAAGGTATATACTATTCAGCAAAAAGTTATTTAAACTAAACAGGCTGGAAAAGATTTCTGTACAATAACTGGAAAATTACGGGCGTGGGGACATATATAGCTGTGATTTCTAATACATTTTTAAAGCCTTATAACTCAACTTTGTAGAGACATGTATAAAAACGTTTAGGGTGGCTTGTTTATAATAGCTAAAAATGGGTAAACAACCTAAATGTCTAACAATAGGGAAGTTAGTTAAATAATACATCTATAAAAAGTACAAAAAATAAAACATAATCCATAAAAGTAAAATTCTATCCAGCTGCAAACAATGATAAATATGTATGTATACCAAAAAAGAAAAAGGTCCTTATCTTTTTTCACAAGTTTCAAAACAGTATGTATGATACATCAGCTGGTTTTAAAGATGTTTTTCTTCAGCATGTGTGTGTATTTATACGTACACCCAAATAGAATTTGGACCTTCTACGTTTTAAAAATATCTTTATCTTCTATAACTTCTTCAACCAATATTTCTTTTGAAGGAAAAAAATAACCTGTTAAGGGAACCAAAGAATGCTACCACATGACATGCCCAGTTTAAAACCAAGCTTTCTGTTCCTGAACTCCAGGGTTAAACTGAAAAGCAGCTGAGGTAGGCAGCAGGGTCAGGAGTGTGGCCACTGACTGCCCAGGTTCAAATCTCCAGCTCAGCAATTAGCTCGAGTTCATTAAAATCACAGATTCTATATGTCACTTACCTTGGACCAGGGTGTTGCTTGCTGGGATATACAGTTATCAATCCCCATGTAAGTGAAGAGTATAGAGCTATAAAATCTTATGTAAATTGTATCTTATATAAGAAAAAGTTTTTTGAAAACCTACATTGCTGTAAGGAAAAAAAAAAATCACAGTTCTGTTTGTTGTACAGAGTAAATAAGGTAACATAAAAGCCGTCCCACAAATTATAACCATTACCATTTGAAAAACTCATCAAAATTTTTGTAAGGTAAATGTTACTATCTCTTTTGTTTTATGCCTATGAGGAAACAAAGCCCCAGATATGTATGTATTTACATAAGTATGTATGTATTTGCCAAAGATCTGAAGTTGAGCTTGAAGTCCTGACCTGTTGAATGTCAGTTTTCTTCATTCCAAGAGAAAAATTCTAGTGTGGACTTTTACAAAAGCTGGGTGGGACTGAATGAAGAGTTTAGAGTAAAGCCTGCTCTTTTCTTGCATTTTAAAGCCTGGGAAAAGTGCTCAAATGATTCAAGTGTTTTAGTTAAAAATATTCACAGAAAATTCAAATTTGAACATATGCAATTTAAAAATCCTGTAATGACGTAGGAAGGAAGGACAGTCACATGAAGGGGAAACCGCATTTTTGCTTCTGTGCACTGCAAAGGGAATATTTTGTTGTTTCAAATTTGTTTAGAATTGGTGCTTTTCAAACGGCGGCTTACTGGATGATACTACAAAATAGATAACCAGACACTGTATGTCGCTGGCTGCACACGTTACATGGTCTAACAAGGAAACCCCCACGTTGCCCAATTTCTATGGGCAACAACAAAACGCTACTACAAAATGGGTCCTCAGTTACTACTAACTTAAAGACTGAGACTTTAAAAATACACATTAATACTGTCGGTAAGCTATCAGAAGACTGCTTGGCTTCCCTTAAAACTAGTTTAAAAACATCTGCAACTGCTCAGTGTATTTGCTGGCATTGAACAGGCCAACGCTACATTTTAACTTTAGCCTATAAGAAGCCAGTGAATGCACTCTATGTGTTATTTTAATAGCCACATAAAACATTACGTATATAACACTGTCATCAAGGGCAGGGCGGTACCTCTCTTTCAAAGTCATTCTGGTTCCTGTTTCCTGCCAGTTCAGACCAGTCCAGTCTTCTCACTGTCAGGAGGCTGAGGGTCTCCAAACCAAGGGCAAAACCCACTTGGTGGGCAGCAGCCAGCACAGGAGAAGTATGTGAAACGGGAAAGGGTAATTGTTTTATGAGGCTTTTTGATTACTCACAAATAAATTTGGTGTGTACTGGGTCACAAAATAAAACCATTTCTCTGGGCAAGTCAAAAAAGTTTGAACTGTAATTGGTCCTGGAACTGTCAGCCACCAAAGGGTCAAATTTATGGAATAAAGGAGGAAAGACTGTTAACTTCAAACCCTGAAGGCATAAAATCAAATTTTAAATTTTTATCAGTGCCTCAAGATAGAACACAGAAGTAAATCATTTTGCCTATAAAGCCAAAACCCCTGAGACAGGAAAAAAGTTTCCTTTCCCCCACACAGGGGAGCTTTTCAGACGGAATTGCCACTGGGCAGCACGTGATCTCAGTAATTACAACCCCTAAGCCAGTCCCCAAGTATCCACCTGGTTTACACCTGTTCTTCAAAAGACAGCATATGTCTGCCAGAAGAGAATCAAGAGTCCCAAAACTCTTCAAACTGGAATCCTATTCCCTAGAGACTACTCATGGGACAGGCTATTCAAATTAAAGTTACAAAGTTCATTCGTTAAGTTTTCAGTTTAGGCTTAGTGCTAACATCTGAACCAGGTATTGGCAAGACAAATCCCTCCACAGATCCGTGTAACACGAGCAAAATAAAGTTACATGTATGGTGATTCTGTGAAAAGCAGCGCTCTAAACAATACACAAAGGTGACTCCTAAGATTGCTGTGGTGAAGGCCTGTGTGAGTCTGTGTGAAAAGAGAAGGCTCAAGGTTAGTGCAGGCTAATAAATCCTACCGTGCCTCTGGGTAACTGCACATGTGTGGCCTGGCTAGACCCAGAAGGGAACTCTGACAGTGCACTCTATTTTGGAATCTCCTGGGGGCAACTCAAAAAACGTGTGTGCCAGGCAGCGCCCCCGCCCCCACCCGGGGAGAACCTGGCTCAAGGAGACAGGTTGTTCTGCCATCCAAGCACCATCCAAATGTGTGTGTGTGGCTGCTGTGTGTGCGGAGGCATTTCACTGGGGCTGTGTGATCATTCAATAGGCATTAACTGAGCTTAATCACAAGTACGGTGGCAATACCAGGGTGGCCATGGGTGAGGACAGCGCCCAGCCACCCCAGTGACAGGAACCCAGCAGCAAATGCCAATGGAGAAAACTGGGAGCGACTCCATGATGTGAATGGTATCTGAACTGGGCCTAGAAGGATGAAGGATTTTAATAAGCAGGGTGTGACAAACTGGGAAAACAGGAAGATCAAAATTGGCAGAATGTCTTGGGGAGGAAAAGTTAATAGTGTGGGGTTGGATCCAGTCCAGGAAGTTAGTGAGAGAAAATGCACAAGAGACATGACGGCTAGACTATTCCGGGCCCCGGGTCCGAGCATGTAAGGCATGCTGAGAGCTGTGCTGCGGAGTGAGGATGCTGGGTGAGTACAGGAAGAGGACTGGAGCAGGGGCCGCTGGGGAAGGTCTCTGAGACATCCAGAGGGGAGCAGGCCTGCAGGAGGACTGTGGAAAAGTAATAAAGGGGCGGATACGTCACATCCCAGAGGAGATGAAGGAGACACCCAGGCTGACTGAGCCCTCAAGTCAATGTTTGGCAAACAGTGGCTGCTTGGTGCATGTTTGCTGAATGGAAGATCACTGGTGAGCGTGGAGGAAAGTTCTAGCTGACTCAAGGAGGAAGCCAGGATGGGAGGAGGCAAGGCAGTGGTGGAAAGAGCAAAAGGAGAAAGTACACAGTAAGCAAGGCAGAAATCAGGCAGAAAGGAAATTAGTCAGGAAGGGAAAAGAGAACTTACTGGGCCGGGGGAAAGAACTACTGCGGAGGAAGACTGCGGAGGAAGACCAGGAGCTTTCAGGAGCCCCGAGAGAAAGGACAGTAGATGAAGAAAGGCAGAGGGACGCTTCACTCTCCTCGGCAGCAAGGGAACTTGTACAGAAATTGTGAAGCAGAGGACAGCAAGAAGGACCCAGGGCCCTCGTCCACAGGGTTCACATGGTACACCAGAGGCAAAGACTGCTTGGTCCCTTGATTTTAATTTGCAGGGTATGAAGTCAGTGGAAGGGGCAGCCCATGAATACCCACGGTCGAAAGGCAACAAGACTACTCTGCTAATAACATTTAAAAGCCCAGGCAGAAATATCAATCGCTGAGTCTATTTCATAAAAACAGAACTAGCTACTAAGTGTGTATCTGCTACCTAGAGGTGTATGCTTTCACTTGTTAATTAGAAAGCAAATCAATAGCTTATTTTATTTTCTTTCAAGGCCTAGCTTTCCTCTTAACCTCTACTTCCCCATTCCGTGGTGCCTTTAATTGATGTGTGCCTCAAAAGAAAAAAGAAATCTCACTCACTGCAGACACTCCATCCCTGCTGGTGATCAAGTTCAAGCCAATGCAGAATGTGGACTCCATGCAAGAGGTGGCCCCAGCCTCACAGCAGCTACTGTGTAGACCTGCGCTTCCAAAGTGCCAGTCACTTCAGAGAGGCCCAGGTCTACTAACAGCAGTGAGCGAGCATAAGATTCCAAATGATGGTGGTGGGCTACTTAAGGCCACTGAGAAAATGCAGGTGGCCCATTTTGTGTGTCAGGGACAAAAAGGCATCTCCATTCTGTGCCTTAGTTTCCCTAAGAGGAAGCTGGACTGCGTAACAGGTTGCAAGTAGCTTCCCAACTAAAATATTCTTTTTTCTCTCCTTCATTTTGTTTAAATTTCAACAGGCCAGGGCCTCCCCTGGAGGCGCAGGGGTTGAGCGCTGGGCTGCGAAGCTGCCTGCAGCCTCTGCAGCGCTGGTTCGATCCCCGGCTGTCGGCGAGGGTCCCACATGGCACAACAGACCTCTCCTGCCGCGCCCACTGCTCCCCTCAGCAGTGTATTTCATCAGTCTGCCTGTTCTGTTTCCCACTCTGGCTCTGGTGAATTTTCTCACCTTCCCGTGCTTCTCACTGTACCCAGTGCTTGTATAAATAAATAAATCTTTAAAATAAAAAATTTTCAACAGGCCAAAAAAAAGAAGAAGAAGAAAAAAAAAAAACACCCAAAACTGCCACCTGTAGAAAAACACACACATGTCTTGCTCCTCCTTATGACACACCTCACACTCAGTCTGCAACGACTTGCAGCACCCAGGGGTACAGTGAGCTGATAGGACATAACACAAACATTTCAAGGGCTTAAACTGTGAGCAAAGTTCTCAACACCGACAAAACAGCTCATACTAACTTTTGAAAGACTGTTCCTCCATTTTTAATGAACCTTTTTAGAGGTTAATTGCAACACACAACCCTAACTGTTTTACCCAAAACGGAGTCCGCCATAGCAGTTCTGTCTCTCAGGATGCACCTGCTCCCACAGGACAGGTTAAAGAGGAGAATGGGCAAAACTCAAAAGCCTTAAGATACCTTTAAAAAAATTTACACTAAATATTCCCATTGTCATTTAAATTTGCACTATTTTTAAAAATCACCTAATATTCAGTTCATTCTTCATTCTGATCCAAGGGTTTAGAGACTTCTCAATGTAGTGAGTGACACATGCATTCTCATGGTGCTGGTTCATTTTTTTAATTTGTCATGCCTCTGCACTCCCAGAATGCTGTTGAGGTTTTAAGATTATGTCACCAAAATTTTCACCCTTTTAGCAGAGACAAGGAAAAGGCAGCAGCAAGCTGTCCCAGGTAAGTCACTTCTGTTTTATCTCCACATTTTCTCATGCTCTACTTGTGAGTTCAAAATGATCCTCATAAATTTAAGTGATTTAAAAATCTTGGGGTCTTGGTATTTTCCAAAGATACTGCTCTTACATAGCAAGTAGCAGTACTATTTATAAACGAGATTTACATGGAACACCCAATTTGTAAATAAAGATATTACAAACCAAAGCAAAGAGCTTCTTTCCTACTACAACACAGGATTCAGAGCCAAGAGGCCAGCCCCTAAGAAGAAACCGAAATAAATTTAGCAAGCTTTTACGCATCTGAACAATGGTCCCAGATTAGGGGATGTCGCTGCCTTTGTATAGAACCCAACAGGAAGACACACACACTGATAAATCGTTTCACTTCTTACTCACTGAAGAACAAACCTAACTTAGTAACTAACATGATTCATCCAGAATAGCTTTACAAAAATTTGTTTTCATCCTATACCAGTGTATTACATCTCAACTGAAGAAATAATATCCTAAGTCACAAAACATTACATCTACGACACTTAGTTAAAACTGAAGGTCTTCAATTCAAGTACCAATCTGCTTAAAAACACACACACACACACACAACACAAACCACTAGTCCCTGATTTCTTAATCTTTTCTAGCAAGATTCTAAAATTGCTTTCACATTTACTTGGAAAAAATATTTTCAGTTGACAGACAGGAAAATTATTCTTCTCTGGTCCTATGAATCTAGAGAGCTCTAGGACCTGACCAGATGTATTATGCAAAGCCTCTCAGTACTTTGCCCTGGTTTTGGTGCGAGGGGCAGGCAGCCCCTCAATTAAGAGCTGGGGCACACCATCTCTGCCTCCTACTAGCTGTGTCTTAGAGCAAGGGACTTGATTTTTCTGTGCCCCAATTTTTCCACCTAAAATGTGGAGATAATACTACCAAAGGACAGAAAGAAATGCACAAGTAGATTAAAGGTTTCTGTTTTCATAACTTATCTGGAAAGTCTGCATTCTTTAACTTCATGCCATGTACAAAAAAACAGGCATATACCAGATAATTAAGATTCACAGATAATTAAGATTTACTTGTCAAACAGTTTAACATAAATCAAACACTTCACATCTTATTTCCCAGCACTTGCCAATTTTGTTAAATTTAGGAGAAAAGGAAACTATTGGAAACTAATTATAAACAACAGTTTTAAAAATCTCTTAGAATTAAAACAAATTCCTTCCAAATGAAAGTTCTCTAAGTTACAAGAAAAAGAAGTGTAAATTTTATGTATTTCAGGAAAGACACAGGAAATAGTGTCTTTTAATCGAGCTAGTCACAAGGAAATTTACCTTGTTGGCCCTTTTTTAGAATTAAAACACAATATTTTTGTTAATGTTTTTATTATATAAACTAATACAATTAATAATCCATTCATAACAAATGATTTCATTGTTTCCCATTACACAAAATTGTAAAAAAGCAACCAATACTTGTTTTTTTTGTGCTATAAATAAAATGATGAATTCTACAATTCAATTATTCAAGGCCTAACTTTCCATTTTAAAGATTTTCCCCTGCCTTGGTTCCTAACTGTCCCAGGCCTCGTCACCAGCGGGGAAGCACAGCACAGAAGGCCACTCCTTCGGAGCACCACGAGGGGCTGGGTGGGCAAGGCTGAAAGTCTGGTCTGGTCAAATGGCTGTGGCCACCCAGGGGTGACCTACCATTGAGGGCAGCTTACCACAACAAAAACTACCTGTATTGTCCACAAAATACAACAGAGGTGATCCAGTCCACCCTTCAGAATGTGATTACTGTGTGATTTAACCACTGATTTTCTTCGGACAAGTAAGAACAAGACACAAGAACCAAGATTACACTGTTTTCTTCGTGATGCCCATGCCCAGCTTTTTTAGAAAGGGAGTGAGGGTTATTTTCTACGAATGGCAGTTAAAAACAAACTAAACAAAAAGGAGTTAAGGAGTCACTGAAAACTAGAGATCAGAAATTTTTTTAATGACAATATTTCTATTCCTGTTCTCAGGCATCCAAGTTATAGATACAGCACAAAGTTCTCATCACAAGGAAAACAAAGTTTGTAACTACATGTTACTTAGACTCCTCCTGGTGGTAACCATTTTACACTGTGCACAAACATCAAGCCATCCTGGTGTACACCTGAAGCTAACTAGGTCAAATACACCTCAAAAACTGGGGTGGGGGGTGAGGGGTCCATGCCAGGATTTAGATTGCCTAGGCCTTTCAATTAATTTAATAAATAAAAATATATCCATGCATAGCAGGATTTATCTACAGAAACAAGAAACGATGCCAATATGAAAATAATCACTGCCCACTCTTAATGAATAATCCCATTAATTTAAAAGAGGAATGGAAACTCAGCTGTTGCTACTTTTATCATCAGATATTCATGGCAGCCTCTAAATCTTTGGTTTTCTTCCACCATGAGCTTTCCCAATTATCGTATTAAACAAAAAGCTCAAATACTCTGCTTTTAATCTTACAGAGGTTAAAAAAAAAACAAAAAAAAAACCCCAAAAGCATGATAGAGGTATTTTTTAAATGGGGTAAAAGCGAAAGAAACTCAAGTCTCCACAGAAAAGATATAATCTGCACTTTTTCATGAATTGCCCCCGAATGAGTATTACCCTCATGAGAGTTACTGAATTTTCCCCTTCGGAGGAGTGACTCTGGACTTCTGCAAAACACTGGATATGAGTCAGACCCTAGGATCAAAAATAATTAACATGCACATGTTGAAGAACCACAACCAAAATCTGAAATTCTGCTTGAGATTGGGAGGCAAGGCCTTAGGAATTTTTGGCCACTAAGGATGTTCTCTGCTAGGGTGACAGCTGTTAAGAGTCAATATCCTTAAGTTCGTAGCTTAGCAGTAGCATTAATTCAAGTTAGCTTCCTTTTCTCTCTCCCACGCCCCCACAGCCCTTCCAGTGCAAGGGAAGTTTCTCCCCCAGAAACACACTCTCTAGCACCCGAAGCTTTAGGAACTATTTACCCAGCATCTCCCTCTCCCCTCTACTCTGGCGCCTTAGGCGCTCTTTTAGAAGATAAATGAAAAATTAAGAACAGGATTTCCTATATATTTACCAAAATGCAAACAGTTTCTCTTAAAGACATATGAATTGAAGCAACAAAATATGCTTATCTTAAGAACAATTAATTAATGGTTTGCTAACTATTAGGAAAAAAGTTGATTTCTTCTATGTTTATAAAGCTATTAGAAAATAAGTTGATTTTTACTAAATATACACTCTGAGGTGTGTGTCTGCATGAGCTGTACATGCTCATACACAGATGAATGTGCACACATATCTAAATATATATGCACACACCCTTCGCTGGGTGCACAGTTTCTTCAAAGGGGGATGTACCCCCCCCCAATAAAAAAGTTGGATGAAAGCACTGTCATCAAGTAAGATGAGTTTTATTTATCCAACGAATCATTTTAATTACAGGGAAGAAATGGGGTTATTTCACTCAAGCAATGAAAACAGCAGAGACTGAGCACACTGCCTACCTCTGTGTCCCAGGAGTCGTGAAAGACGGGGTTTCTGCTGCTCCTTTTGGTCTGCGGGGGGAGGTGGTGGTCGTCCTCATTGCCGTTCCTTCTCCTTTTCCTAAAAATAAAGGACAGGAGGGAAAATCCAACGCTTGATCTCCTGATCACTCACCACGGTAAACTATGACAACTCGCAAGTTGGCCATCACAGCTGGGAAAACACAACCCATCATGTGAGGATATGCCAATAGGCTCAGAGCTGGAAGCCACCACTCCTGGGCACAAGGAGTAAACATACAAAATAGCAACAGTGAAGTGAGCTCAAGTTAGTGCAACTAATTTTTAAAAAGAATCACGACAATTTTAAAGCCTATTGGGAATAAATGAGCAGGACTCAACAACTTGGCTTTCAAATGCCACCTAATTAAAGTTACCTTCTTTCTACATTTCCTGAAATTACAATTCCAACTTACCTCATCTGATTCCCTTCTAGATGACAACACCTAAGGCAGCAGTGACTACCCTTCCCTAGTTACACTTAAATCCCATAAAAATGGTGTTACACACGAATGCCATTAGAAGCTTGTGCTAGCTTGAATCTCTGGTTTTCTCTCATTTCTGATTTCTTCCCAACTGTCATATCAAACAAAAGCTCTATGACCTCTAGAGTATTAAGTGACTTTTTTAGATAATCACGGGAAATGGTGGTCTTGGACATTTTAGCTTGATTATTCTGGCCATACCACCCATTGTTATGGCAAGTTACTTCACAAGAGTGTTTGAGATTATAGCACAAGCTGCTTAAAATTTGCAGGTTTAAAGAAAAATCACACATCTTTCTCAGTCGAATGTTCTCAGATGTGCAACAGAGACAAAATCTGTAAGTCTTCTCTGCAGGGATCATGTGCTGTCAGGACTTCAAACCCCCAGTTAGGAAAGAGAACTAAATGGAAGTATCACAGCAGCCATCAACCACATGTGGTTACTTAAAATGAAAATTAAATAAAACTTAGGATCCAGCTCCCTTATCATACTAGCCATAATTTCAGAGCTCAATGGCCACGTGCAGCTAGTGGCTACTGTGCTGGACAGTACAGAGAGGGCAGGTTCTCATCACTGCAGAAAATTCTACCGGACCGTGCTGGCTAGAAGCCAATTAATACAAAGCCGCATAATGGAAATTCTTAAAGGTTCAAACTTCTACAGCTAAGAGGCAAAAGGCTAGTGGGAGAGAAAAATGGCTTTTGACAAAGTACTGAATTAGGAACACACAGTACCTTCTAAAAAACCCGATTGAGTATAGTTGAGTATGGAGGTTTACTGTGGCAGGTGCTTAATCCTAAATTCTGAGCTGAAGTCTAAATACTGGGAAACTTTCAAAGATCCCCCTGAGCTCACCTGCCTGCACTCAGTAGCATTCTGCATCAATCTAATTTTATTTATAAGCATGGATCCCAGTTTAGGCTTGGAACAAGAAGGAACATATGTGTCATTCTGATCAAGCAGTCGCCAACCCGGAGAGGGGTCACACCATCTACCTTGTCCCTAGACTGTTATTTGTAAAATAAGATCCTCCTTTTGGCTCCCTACCTTTCTCCCAAGAGATTAGATCTGATTTGCACATTATTTTGAAGTATTTGGAGGTCAAAAAACTAGATACAAGTTTTTAAAAATGATTAAATATACGCACTTGTATCATAGATTTGAACCAAGAGACAGCTTCTTTCATTCTTAATGGCCAGAGAATGCTGGCGGGGATGTGCTGCCGCTCCAGAGTAAGGGCTGAGGGGGGCTGGTTGACACCCAAGGTGAAACTCACCAAATGGCAGTGTGGCTGGTTCCCCCACTCTTATCAGCCTGCCAACAGCTGATTGTGCTTTGGGCTGCTGAGTCACTCTACCCAAACTTAGGAGCCTGACCACAACTTTGCAATTCCTCATTTAAAATGGGCAACACAGCTTTCCTGCGACAAGAATAAGAATGCCAAAGAGGCTGCAAGGCAATGAGTGCCTAAGGACAAAAAGGATCAAAAAGGATGGCCAGTGTGGCAGATTTTAATAAAACTATGGGAAATCACATGAACTATTTCTGCCTCAGAATCGGCTGATTTCTCCAGGTACCAGAACTGCCTCTCTGGCCTACTGGGGGACCTCTCCTTCAGCTGAACTGAAGAAAGAACGCACACGCTGCCTGTGCATTCGCCTTTTCCTAGGCTCTTCCCAGAGTCCATTCTGCTTTCAACAAATCGTTAATAACTGGCAAGTCCCACCTGCACAATAGGTCAGATTATAGCTTGTGACATGAATGCCACAGTCCAGATTATCATTTTAGCAGCCACCCTATAATTGATTATAGTCTCCCTAGCCATCCATCTGGTCGCAGATTAGTGTTTAACACGTTACTTATAAGATGGCAGATGCCATCACTTCTCATCATTTCGTTTCTCCCCAATCTTTCGTCATCTCTGAGAGATTGAGCAGAGATGAAATGCTACAGTATGGTGACTAGGGGTTTTCAATGTTTTCTTCAGAAAGTAGCAGTGGCCTTTCTTCCCACTTAAAAAAAAAAAATCTTCAATAGAAGAGAGATAAAAGATCCATCTTGGTTAAAGTAAGAGCTTCCTTACCACACCCACCCCTCTTTGGCTTTCCCAGCAAACGGTTTCCAAAGGAACAGTTTGAAAAACAACCACTTTAGGTCAACCCTTCATCTTAAACCCGAGGAGCAGATTCCGGTTTGTGAGCTTACGAGGAGATGCCAAAGTGCCCATCACACCTGCAGACCTGGCCTGTCCCATACCAAGAAGCATGGGATAAAGAGGACAGCAGGTAAGACTCCCCCTGTCCAAACCTAACAACCCCTTCTGTGGGAAGGGAAGCTACTAGTATCACCATGTCCACATCATCTGTGCACTAGATAAAAGGAATCTGCTGCCAAGATAAGGACATTCAGGCTCCTTGTGCACAGCACGGGGCAAGAGGGATCATCCATTTGTAGGAAATACATTTTTTTCAGCTACGTGAGCCACCCCAAGAGACTACCAGGGAAGGAAACAGATGGCAGTGAGACCAGACTCACTCTACCTAAGGATCCTTCCCCAATTCATTACTAAAATCTGGTATTTCCTATCTTGAAATTTGGTTGACTCTTGCCAACCAAATACAAGGCTGTTCTTTGCCCCACTCTCTACATGACCCCAATCAATAACCCTAGACGGATGTTTGGGAAACCCTAGATTTTCACCATGGGACCTAACAACCTCAGGATGTTTCTAAAATCCTAATCCCATAACTGAACTCCCCTCCAGACCAGGGTCCTGGTGGACAGACGGTCAATGGCATTCAGAACCGGGGAAAACAAGCAACGGGAGGACAAGACCCTGGATAATCCACCGAGGAAGACGATTTCATTCACGGAAGCTTCGCTGAGACTATCAGGAAAAACCAGAGTTGGCCTTGGGGAGCCACAGGCTTCCGCTGCAAACGCCACAGTGAGGGGCTTCCCTAGTGTGAAGCAAAGCTGCTCTCCTTCCATCTGGGGCACCCCATTACAACTTTCTCCCCCCCCCATCTTCTTACGGGTGAAAGCAAAAAAAAGGGGGAAAAAAAAAAAAAGAAAAAAGAAATGGCAGCTTGGCCCGGCCATCACCCAGGACTTGTCAAGCAAGCACTCAAAAAACACCCCGAGGTGAAGACGACCCGGGCCCGGGGGGCCAGGCTGGGCGGGCCGGGGCGTCGCCACCCCATCTCCGCCTCCGGGGCGAACGGCTGGAAACCGAGCAGTTTAGAACCCGGCGGGGGGTTCAGGCGACCGTGGCGTCGGCCTCCTGCCCTCTGTGTCCCCCAGCGCCCGGGGAGCGACGCCCCGGCGAGCCCGACCCTGCCCCGCTGCGGGGCCGAGCCAGGCCTCCCCCCTGACCTTGGGGAGCCGGCGGCCCCCCGCCCCGGGGGCTCCCCCTCCCCGGCGAGCCAGGCCTCCCCTCCCCCCATCCTCCCAAATTTAGGACGGGGAAGCCTCGGGGCCACCGTCTCTCTTCCCGGACCCACCAGACTCCGCTCCAAATAGGGGCAGACGAGGTGGGGGGGAGAGAAGTGGGGGGGGGCAGAGGGGTTGGGGGGCGCCCCCGGCGCCTCCGCGCCCTTCCTCAGGACCCACAGAGGCCGGGAACCCCAACACTCGCGCATCCCTCTCCGCTCCTCCCCCGGCCCGCAGACCCCCCGAGGGCGACCCCGAGGGGCCCCCCCGACTCGGCCGCCGCCTCTCGCGCCCCCTCGGCCTCGTCCCCCAAGACGGGGCGTCGGGCGAGGGGCCGGGGCGGCGAGGCGGTCCCCGCAGCTCACCTGGGGCGGAGGCGCTCGCTCATGGCAGCCGGTGGAGGGGAGCGACGCGACGCCGCCCCGCGGGGTGAGGGAACAGAGGCTGCGGGGTCCCGGCGGCCGCCACGCCCACCGCCTCGGGCCTTGGCTCTCGCCGCCGCTCGGGTGGACGCCGCCGGCGGGGAGTACCCCTCGGTGGGACCCGTACCACCGCCACTTCCGGCGTCCGCTCCGCGCCCCCCCATGTCGCAGGCGCCGTGGTACCGCCCTCTCGCGGCTGCGCAGTGGCGCGACCTCGGCCGAGCCGCCCGTCGCCCCGCCTACGGGAAGAGGCGGGTCGGAGGGGGCGGAGCGACTGGGAGGTCCTGGGAGAGGGGGCCTCGCTAGAGGTGGCCAAGAGTTTCGCCTGTTCGCACACAAGAGGGGACTCTGTTTAAAAGAAGAAAACAAGTTAGGTGTAAGTTAAATGCAGTCACAGAAGAATAACGTGACGCAGTGTTTGAGTGAAAGCCTTGGGAGGTAATAGTATTTTTTTAAATCGGTGACAACTATCAGGCAGTTGTGTAGACGGCGCGCGGCGGGTCCCGGGACGGGGAGTTGTGGGGCGGCGCGTGGGCCGCTCGGGGGGTCGCGTCGCGGGGGGCTGCTTGAGCTCTTTAATCTTGCGGCGCGAGGGCGCCGCTGCGGGTGAATCTAGGCGCTCGGCGGTTTTCTGTGACCCACACCCTAGGTCTGGGGGCGACAGTTCTGAGGCCAGGCGGAGAGGGTCGAGAGACGGGCGGGAGCGGGGTGGGGGCTCCCCGGAACCGAAGGGTGAACCCCGGCAGGTCCCAGCTGGGGCTGCGGGGACGCGGCCCCGAGCGCTGCCCGGTTCCCGCCCACCCTGCTGTGCTGAGGGGTCGGGGAGGCGGGCGTGCCGGGTGCTGCGAAGTGGGGTCTCGGGGCCGCGTCGAGGGGAGCCCGTGGGGGGCAGAACCCACATGGGCGCGACGCCCGGAGCCGGGGAGGCCTTAACTCCGCTCTCCGCAACATCGGCGGGGACCTGCCCCGCCGGCAGTTCGGTTATTTGTCCCTGGGTCTGACCTGTCGCACATTTCTTTTTTATTTTATCTATTTTTTACCTCATTTTTCACTTTTGCACAATGTATGCATTTTCATCTTGGTTATAGTCCCCATACCAGGCCCACCCCCCTTGTTTTGACCGTAATCCCTCCTAGCCACCCCTCCCCCTGCCACATTTTTTTCAGTGCGTGTGCTGTTGAGTTACTTCTCTGTGTCTTGCAGAGGCTGACATCAAAATCGAGAATTGCGATCGTGAGGCATGAAGATTCAGAAGGAGCAACTGCAAGATTAGCATCCTAAAGAGGAAGAGTTAGGCACCTGCGACCAGCTGTCATCTGAGGTTGCGGAGATCCGGTGAGATTAAATGCCAAGTGTTGTAGAGACACCGCCTCCCCCCACCCCCACCCCCCCAGCAAATCACAAGCCCTTTATGGTGTCATTGGTGTAAGGTCAACGAAATGGCTTCTGTTGAATGCATTTTTCTAAATAAACAGTCCATAACTTTTAACTGTATTGTCAAAAGGGTATGTCCAGTATTCCTGTAGTCGATTAGCTGAAAACTCTTGATTTACCTGACTTCAGGTGGGTTGCTTTATAAATGGATTGTCCCGGGTTATAGCTATTTGTTTCGTGAATGGTTTCAAAGTTTGAGTTTTTGGACCTATTTAGTGGTCAGAAGATATTCATAGCTACAGTCCTTTATAATAATATTTGCACACTTATACCTAGAGAAAGAATTCATACAACAAACATCATGTTCCAGCCTCAGTGCTAGGTTTTGAGAATGTAGCTGTGCACAGAGTATACACGGTCCCTGCCCTCTGGAACATTGTAGACAAGAATGAGAGGGCCTCCCCGCTGGCTCAGTGGGTTGAGCGCAGCGCTGTGAAGCTGTCCGCAGCCTCTGCAGCGCAGGTTCGATTCCTGGCTGGCCAGGGAGAAACCCACATGGTGCGGCAGAACTCTCCTGCTTTGCCCACTGCTCCCCTCAGCAGTGTCTTCAGCCCATCTGCCTATTCTGCTCCCTGCTCTGTCTCTGATGAATTCTCCTACCCTCCCACGCTTCTGACTGTACCCCAGTTCTTGTATAAATAAATAAATCTTAAAAAAAAAAGAGAAATGTAAAAAGAAAGAACTTTCAACCTAATTTTGTTATTAAATATTTTCTGCTCCTGAATTGAGTGAATATATTATTTGTGTGATATCCTGCCTTTTATGTTGTGTACATGCAAGTTACCAGTATATTAAATGTTAGTAGCGTTTCATTTCTCATGCTTAGATTGGAAGTTCTCATATTTTCTTCTTGCCCAATAGATTTTCCATATATCACTTTGGAAACCATTAATCAACAACCTTAGAATCCTCCTTGAGCTTTTTTATTCTTTACTTTCATTCTTCTTTCTTTGAATATGATTAAGGGCTTTTTAAGATTTTATTTTTGAAGAATTTCTTGTAATATCCAATTGACATCACAACTTTAAATAGCAAACATTGTATTCTGACTGGTATTTTCGACAGCTCTTCCATCTGCTATTAATTTTGTGGACTTAAGTGTTGGGCTTGCTTACCTCCTAATAAGGATGTTGGGAAAACTGTGTTTTGTAGTGATTGATTCCCAGAAGACTTCTCAGTGTAAAACACTAAGCATAAATGTAGCCAGGAAGATTTTTCATAAAATTAAACTATGTCTTCTATTTTCTACCTCTAAAAAAGAGGATAGATCAAAACAAAGTTTTAAAATTTCCTTCAACATCGTTTCTTCCGATGAATTATTTTACAAAAAGATATTAGTGTTTACTATATAAACGGATGGTATTTACTCATAATCTCAATTTACATTTTTCAGGAATAGGAGAGTGAGCTTCCACCCAGAATGGAAGTATGTCCTTATTGTATGAAGCCATTTAAACGATTAAAGTCCCACTTGCCATACTGTAAGCTGGCACTTGCTGATCACAATGCTTCTCAGTCCAAACCAGCTACACCCCCACGTGCCAAGAAAAAGAAAAGAGAAATCAAAGACTTAAAAAAGAAAGAGAGTGAGTTGGGGACTGAGACTGGGGAAAGAAATACTAGGTTCTTAAAGGACAAACCAGGAGGTGCAATTAAGTCCTTTCCACTACAAGATGTTGGTTTGGAAAAAACAAGTAATACAAAAGCGGATAAAGACACCAAGAATCGAATTCAACTCTCCCTCAAGATGTTAGAAAATACTAAGCCAACCAGCACTTTCCAGGGAGAAACCAAGGCTCAGTTTTATGCATCAGAGAACACTATTCCTGAAAGAGAACTCACCAAAGATATGCCTAAGTTAGGGCGAAGTAGCAGTCCAGAAACAGAAGTGTCTTTATCTCTTGACTCAATGGAACCTTCTTCATCAAATCAAGATAGAAAATATCCTTCAGCCTTACCTAATGATGTACAGTCCACTTCTGCTAATTTACATTTGGACAAAATCAATCCCCCAAGCAAGAAACATACAGTAAAATTACTAGAAAAGCCTATTGTTGATTGTAATTCTCCTGTTATTCTCAATTATGGGGCTAAAAGCATGAGAACATCATTGTTAAACAAGCAGAGCGAGCCCAGGCCCAGAGAGCACCTCTCAGAACTCCCCACTGATCTCAGAGCCTCTGAGACTCAGGAAGACAACCTGGAATCACAAATTTTAGGTTTTAAAAATAACCCATTAGGTAAAATCCAAGACAAGGAGAACCAAGGAGCATGTGGGAGCAAAGGAAGCACAGAGAAAAGTGTATTTATGACAGAAATGCAAGGCTGGTTTTCCATGAACGATGATACGAACTTCATTACCTGTGATCCAGCCACAAAGAAGAAATCTCGAGATGAAGGTCCCAGTTTAAATGTGTTTGTGCCAAGGGAGACAACTTGCAATGAGTTTCTTTCAGTATCACAGTCACGTGATCAAAGTCTTGTCTCTCTGGCTATAAAATGTCTTCAGGAAGAGAAAACAGAAGCCCGCGATCAAAGCCGAGTCCCTGATGTAAAAGCATTGATAAAAAGTGAGGAACGGAATTCTCTGGAATCCAGATCTGACTCTGGGTTCCCAGCATCACACCCCAGGTGCCGGCAGCATCTCACTTGTCTTGTGGATGATGTTGCCAACAGGAAGACCCTGTGTAGCTCCCTGGGACTGGAATGGTTTCCGGAGCTCTATCCTGCTTATCTTGGACTAGGGGTGTTGCCAGGGAGGCCTCAGTTTTGGACTGTAATGGCCTGGAAGCCTCAGCTCATCAGTCCCCAGGGGGAAAGTCTCTCACAAGGTAAACAAGCTCATTTTTAAGCGCTACCCAGCCCGTCTAAACCACTCTGTGCCCTGTGAAGTACTTAGATTCAGAATACTGTTAGTTTCAACCGTTTGGCTTATCTTTACTTAGGCCTTCCAGTTCACTGGACTTAAAATTGTTCTGAAAATATGACTTCGTGCTCCCGGGGGCAGGAATGGTGGTTTACCACTGTCCGTCCCACTCCACCAAGAGTTGAGAGTTGAACTGGGACAAACTGGCTGGTGATGGTGTGATAGCTGAATTTCTACTTTGGGGAGAGGCAAGGCCAGTAGAAATTGGTGGGTGTTCAGCTAATCTGACTCAAGAAAAGCATAAGGCTTACAAGGTCTATCAGATAGAGCAAGCACGGTGCAGATTTCAGTCAGGACCGGTTTGTACATGAGATCGGCCCCAGGTTTATGGTCAGAGAAGGTCCCAGTAGAAGCTATTTTTGGATTTAGGTAAGGACTGGATTAAAACTACCCAAGGAGGAGTGGCAGGTAAGGCAGTAAGTGAAAATGGAGTTTTAGGGGATGAACCAGTGAAAGTCAAGGACCAGGAGTGGAGGGTGTGGTAAAAAGTGGGGAAAAGGTATAAAAATCCATACACTAGAAAAATTAGTCCACAGACTAGAAAACAAGAAGGGAACCAGTGACTGAGCCTCAGGACATGAGAATCAGGGAAAGACCTGACATCAAAGCTGACCTGGATTGCTAATCACTGTGGAGAAACTTCTAGATGCTCCTTGCTCAAAGGATACTTAACCTGAGGCCCACACTAGGAGCCAAGTTCCTGACAGGCTTTTCAGGTATCCTCCCTCCTTAGCTAGTGGACTGTCCTCTAGTTACAATACGTAGTTTCTTCCTGTTCCTCACCGGGAGGCGCTGGGACACGCACACCCACTCGTCCACCACAGTGTAAGGCCACATCCTTCCTGCGTGTGCACATGTCCACTGCTTCGCTTCAGTTTATTCTGACCACAGATCTGTAGCCACTCAGGATAGGTTTGTCCTAAAAATTTTCTTATCTCTTCTAAAGGCATGTATTTTTCCCCTGGGGTATGTTTTGTAAGCACTCATACTCATTGAACCCCAATTTTTGTGATTTGTGTTTTAATTAGTGGTGGTTTCAGGATAGAAGCGTGCTAGGTAGAGCAGTAGTACTGCCCACTAGAGCCAGTTGTCAGCCACCTCGGTAGTTACTACTTTGCCTATAAACAGGTCTAGTATTTAGGCTCCTTTACCTAGTTGCCACCCTCAGGTCAGACGTCAGGTATGCGACCCCCAGGTCAGCGTTGACGTCAAGTAGGAATGCTTTCCTACGTAGGGAAACCTACAAAAGCAGCTGGTCCTCAGACACAGGGTGAGTGTGTCAGAACTCCAGTGGAGTGGGCAAGGCCCCTGGCCTTGGATGCTGCAGGAGGCCTTGTTGCCCCAGCCAGATAGGATACTGATAGGATACAGCAGGTGGCCATTTGGGTGAAGCAAGGTCACTGGAGTCCTTGGGGCTAAATTTGGGTGGCCTCAGCTGGGAGCTCCCTAGGCCGACTGATAGCCGGAGGCAGGTGTTGGCATTCAGGAATTGAGAGCCACCTTAGGAGCCATCTTTTGAGGTTTGGGGAGAAGGATTTTCTTGAACTTTGTACCAAAAGGAGTTGTTTTCCTGGTATTAGAGAAAATAGATTTTAGATGTTCAAGGTTCAACTCAGGAGACTCAACAGTACCAGCATTTAGAGGGATCCTTAGGAAAAAGCGTTCAGGCCCCCCGCGGCCTTGAGAGGTCAGTGGGAGCACTTGGCCAAGCTTTATCAGAAGCCAGAAAGCCTTGGTTTTAGGGATTTGGAGTTTGCCCAAACCTGGACAGTTAACAGTTTCACGTGGGCATTTTATTAGAGATGTCTACGTCCCCAGGGGTGGGTTCTGAAGGAACTTGTTTTAAGAATCATTTTCAGATGTTTCCTAGGTGTCTCTGAAGTGCAGCCAAGTCTGCAAAGTGGTGATGTGGGTAATGGCATTGGACCAGGTACCTCAGACCCAGCAGGGGGAATTTCTCAAACAGATGGTGAGGGAA
Organism: Talpa europaea; assembly: GCF_964194135.1. Classification (NCBI taxonomy): domain Eukaryota; kingdom Metazoa; phylum Chordata; class Mammalia; order Eulipotyphla; family Talpidae; genus Talpa; species Talpa europaea. Next base: position 131,285,338 of record NC_140074.1, read on the forward strand.
GGAATGGAGGTTTGCAGAACAGTTTATGTAACTCCAGAAAGCAAAATTTGGTTCATGAAGATACCAGGAGGTAAGTATACGAACCTCATGAGATCATGGGTTTTTAGAGGCCCAGAAACAGCTAAATAAAAGCTCTGATCTTCCAACAGCATTTCCAGCAGTAGGGTAGTCCTGCGAGGTGTGAGAGGTGCGGCCTGTACAGGAGGGGCTTGGAATAGGAGCAGAACTTGAGTAGAATCTGACGAGTCAGGATTAGGCCCATGGTCAGCCAGCAGAGCCCGTGGAAGAGTATTGCGAATAAGAGAGCATGTGAGTTGTCAATAGCCAGAGACTGCGTAAGCCCAGTGATATGCTGGAATCCCCACTGGGCAGTGGGGAGCAGGAGACGCGAGAGGCTCTGGGGTGTTGAGGGGTGCAGGTTCACAGCAGGCGCGATGGAGCAGGGCCTTGTCACTGGAGGGTTAATCTTGCATGCTAGTTTGAAATGTGAGGATCTGCTTGGCAGGTAAAGGACAGTGTCTGGAGCTGAGGCGCGGAGGCCTGGCGGCGGGTTCCAGCTGTCCCCGTTCACAGCCAGGCCAGAGCGGATGTGGATCAGACCCCAGAATACTTGGCCAACAGGCGTGAAGGCCATGAGAAAATTCGACAGCACTTCCGGGGGCTCTGAGCTGGCCTGGCCTGCACTCATCAGGCCCAGCTCAGGGCCTGAGCTGATGTCCCTCAGGAAAGCTTGAGCGTAGGGCGGATAGGCCTGCTGGCTGGAGAAAGGACCGTCAGGCGCCACGCAGTCCCGGTGCCTCTGAGGAGGAGGTGGTTGTACAAGTGCAGTTTTCATGAAGCTGCTTCTCCCCATCTTTTTCCTCTGGTTTTCCTGCGATGAATGGGTTCTGTCGGGAATTGTTTGCTGAGAGACTAACCTTACCTAGCAAGAGGATTTTTTTCTGTTGTGATTTCTCAGTGGCCAACATTGGTCTCATTGTCACCGAATCCAATGCGCACTTGGATATTTTTATATCCACAACTTTTATCACACCTGCTAAACCTGTTGTAAATATTTGCTCAGCAAAGAGCCGAGAACCAGCAAGGGGAGGGGCTGCCTACCTGGCAGAAACAGACAGGAAGGTGCAGGGAGATTGTGAATAAGGGGTGCAGCCCTTTCCCGGGCTCTGAACATCACTGAGAACTGCTGGTCAGCAGTTGCTGTGGCCGCAGGACAGACTGGGCCAGGTGGTGGAGTCAGCAGTAGTTCACAGTGGTACAAAAGGGCTTTTTGCGAAAAGGTTTAGCAGAAGATAGAAAATATAAGCGATTCGCTTCATTAAGCATCTGCAGGGGTCATCAGATCAGAAATGTACAGAGGTCCTGATTCCAGCAGCTTCCTGGGCCTGCTGAAGAGCCTCTTTGTGTATTTGACCTTCAATGACTTTCAAAGCCGTGAGCGGTAGCCCCACACAGACGTGAGTCCACCTGTTTCGGATGCACTTTTCCTGCAGGCCCGCCCTCGGAACCCTTCGGCGCTGGTTGTTGGGGAAGGGGGTGAGTTTCAATCAACTGTCTCAGTGACTTCTGTTTGGAACCGTAGTTCCCTTGGTGGAAAGAAGTTTGGCTGCTGTAAGGAGTTTGGAGCCCCCGACCAGACTTACAACCGCCGGCTTCTCTCTAACGAGGCTCTTGGGAGCTGTGCAAAAAGGTGAGGCTGGAGTCGCTGGCGGCTGGGTTCCCGCGCTGGTGCGAGCACTCGAAGGCATGTCTCTTCTCTTGGTAACAGCCTTGACCGTCAGGGCAAGGCTCAGGGAAGGACACAACTCTGGTCCTCCTGCTCTTCTGGTGTCTGTTTTTGTTCTGGAGTCTGACATAATCGAAAGGTACTAAGGATAGTGGCTGCCCATTTCTCGCAGTTTTCATTTTGAATACCTGTGCCTGCCTCTCTGCCACCTGCCCCCTCTCGCCCTCCCCGTTGATCTTCCCAATCCAGGAGTACCCTGAAGCTGTTCCTCAACTCCCTACTTAAGATTTTGGCCAAACTCCCAAAAAGAAGAGTAACTTAAATTTATTGAAATCAAGGTCGTCTGGATTTTAATTTTGAATTCTGTTTCATTCTAAACATACACACGTATATAGTGGCATGTAAATTCTCTGACTTACAGTTCTGTTGCCGAGCTCACTAGGAGACGTGGGATGACTGGCAGGCAGTGGCCCTGGCTCCCTTCGCCGTGACGTCACGCCTGCTTCTCTCTGTACAGGCTGGATCCAGTGCCGCACCACTGTGAGGAGCGGAGTCGGCGGCCTCACCATGCTTGTCTCCGGCTACTTTGTCCTCTGCTGCAGCTGGAGCTTCAGGCATCTGAGTAAGCCTCCCCGTGCTTCAGCCTGATCACAGGCCACCTGTCGTCACGGGGACCTCCACGGGTCCTCCAGGCTGCTTCTTATGTTCCAGTTTTGCAGCATCTGACCCCGAGGTGCAGGGGGTCTCTTAGTGGCCTGGGTGGCGCAGGCCTTTGTAAGATCTGGCTAGAATTCCCGTACCTGCCCTTGTGTCCCTGCGGACCTGGTGGTCTTTAACCCCCCCAGCACTCTGTGCCTGGGAGATCAGGGCTCTCTCCTAGGTAACTTCTCGGTTCCTCCCCAAGAACTTCTGCTTAGGATTAGAACAAGCCTCTTTAACGCACCAGGAGCTGTCGCTCGTCCCTGTGTGCGCGGCCTGGCGCCTTTTCGGCAGCTGCTTCCAGCACCTGAGAGCTGCAGCTTCTCCCCTGTCTTGTCGGGAAGAAGATGACTGATGCTCATTTTTTTAAAGTGTTATTTTATAAAGATATCCTTATAGTTAAAAATTTTCTTAAGATGTTATTGGAGATTATTTAAAACCCAGCATTTTTCCATGTGAAAATACGAGATAGCCATTAACATATTAAAGACCAGTAGAATTCACAAACTGAGTAAGGCTCCTAAAATACAAGATCTGACTCACTCGAGTTTTTAGTTCAATGCCTAGTTAGGAACCAGGTCAAGGGGCAGAGCAGGAGCCGCGGCAGAGCCCTGCTTTGTCTCCCATAGAACACCCCTGGTGGGGGGGGTGGGGGGTGGCGTTGGTCCCTACATGAACCAGGATGCTCAGAACCAAGAGCTGTTTCTTTCACAGGGAACAGGGGCTCCCTCAAAATATAGCCTGCCTAACAGGGAACCTTTCGTTGATACCTGAGAGGTTTTTCAATTTCTGAAGAGACTGAAAAAAGTCTGCAGAAAATTCTCGTTGTGCCTAAAACTCTTCTAGATTGATGAAACAAAAATATGACAGAATGGTCTGTAGAGGCAGGATGGAGCCGTCCACGGAGGTAGCCTGTGCGTCCTTACGATTCTCTCTCTCTACCCAAAGAGATGCAGCGCTGGCGTAAGTAATGTTGACCTGGACACCGCTCAAGAAAGCTCTGGAACTCCAAGGAGAGGACGGTGGAGACAACTGCAGGACACTTAAGAATTTAAAATTGTATTGGGGGCAGGGAGAGGCAGTGAAAAGAATAAAATTACTGGAATCCAATTATGACATAGGAAATAACTTTTTTACTGTGGACAGATCTGGTTCTGTCTGGAAATTCCTTTGGGTGGTTGGGTTGGTCTCAGAAGTGACTGACAGTTACTGAAGAAACAGCTGCTCTTACTCAATGAGATGTGAAGATGACCGAGTTCATCAGAATTTTTAAATAGCTACTTACCACTTTGTCAATAAAAATTAATATATCTTTGTCCCTAAAGTTGTTCTCCTCAGCCATGGCACTTGACTGTTCATCCTCACTAGGGACTGGGCTATGTATATAGGAACACAGACTAGCCTCTGGGTCGGCAGAGTATTAGCAAACATCAGACCCTCCCCCTCAGTGGTGAGGCTGTTTGGGCCTTTGATCACTTCTCTGCAGTTGTAAGAAACAAAGTAGGGGCCTGTGGAGTTGCAGATGAGCCTGTGGGAATCTTGGGTATTTTTGAAGCTCACTAAAGGAAGCCCGCACACTAAGCAGAGTCTTGCCACCTCTTCGCAGGGCTCAAGTGAGTGCGGCAGTGAGCAAGTGGTTTCTGTTTCTCTTCTCCCCAAAAACTTTCCAGAACCTCTACCCCTTCCCAAGAATCCAGTGACATACTTAGAAATTCCTTTCACTGTAACAGGACTCTGTGGGGCTGGTGGCTTTTCTGTCTCTTCCTCATCAAAATATTCAGTGTTTTTCAAATTTGATGACGTCTGCTTTGGCCTCCAGAGGGACTGGGGTGTCAGCTAGAAGAGGCTGCCAGGGTTTCAGCTAGCACAGCTGCGGCTTTCTCCAGCACAGGGGCTTGGTGATATGTCTAGACGTGCCTGAACCCCCCTCCCCACCTTTGCCTGTGATGTCATGCCCCCAAAAAATGAGGTCATCCCTCTTTTCTCCTTCAAAATGACAAGAAAGCAGGTTTGCTGGTTAAAGATCAGCATTTGAATTCTGAGTCTTCTGTTTAGCTACATTTTCACAATCCCTTCTCTTTTCCCCTCGAATTATCCCCACTGGGAATAATTCCATTCTGTAACACACTCCCAGGGTTAGGGAAGAGGTTTTCAGAAGTACGCCGCTACCCGCTAGAACTGTCCACAAGGATGAAGTCAGCGGCTGAGTGGAGGAGAGCTCTGTCTAGTTGTTTCAGGTTGGCATGGCTGAGCAATTCCCTGGCCCTTCTAAGACAGTGTCTTCCCTTTGGAAGCTGTCACCCACATTCTTCTGTAAATACCCTGGTGGTAATGGCACCTACTTGGGTGAGACTGGAAATCTTTGGGTAGAATCAGCAAAGCAGAGACTCGAGCCCCGCAAGGTCTGACACAGTAAGAATTAAATAACAGCAGCTCTTCCAGGATGCCTCCTGGCGTCATGCTAAATTCAGATCCTAAACTTGGACTTGGCCAGAGAGACCCCACTACAACCCACTGACATCCAGCTGCGGGGGTGCTCACGAGGCCAGTGCTGTGCAGGGCTCTCCTTAGGAGGTGCTCTCACCTCATCCTTATGACCCCCTGTGGGGCTTACTGTTCTCACGCCCGTTTTCCTGGGTGAGGACCCAGACTTGGGGTGGCATTTGCCTACACAGCTATGCTCTATGACACCATGGGCCAGAAGGGAGCTAGCCTCAGACCCCCCCAAATCTCTGTTCTTCCCCATTTCTCCAAAAGACTCAGCCTAACCTCCCCCTCCTTCCTCCACGGTCAGGGGCTCTGAGTTGTACAGTAAGTAGCAGAGAGTCTGGCCTGAACCGGTAATACCGTGTCCGCCTTACCTGCCAGGTGAGCCCGCTCCACCTGCCTCCCCACGAGTCCCCACATCAAGTGTGCACAGAGTATATTTGGAAGTTTAAGGAGGCCGTACGGGAAAGCAGCTGGTGTGCTAAAGAAAACCATTTGATTTAATTGCCAGTTGAGAGGCTCAGGACCACCTGCAAGGGAGATGCCACATGCAGCCGGCTATCCTCAGCTGCGCGAGGGTTGAGCATATGTAATGACCACATTTCCTGCATGCTCCAGCTTTGGGGTGTCCATGTGCTCCCCCATGCCCCCCAGCCCCCGCCGTGCTCTGGGCAACTCTTGCCTGCTACAGGCCCTCTGCCTCCAATCCTATATTTTTAGAAGCTCATTCATTGCCAGGATGAAGCGAAATCAAGCTCAGCGCCACGGCTGCTTCTGTACCTCACATCCGTTGGGCTGGTAGCAGGCGCCCTGGGGTGCTGGGAGCAGACTTCCGGAGAAGGGCCACTGGGGGTCATCACCAGGTCTTCCAATTCCCCAGACAGACCAGGGCTCATTTTTTGATAACTCCCACCAGCTGAGTCTTACTGCACTTTCTGGCATAATGGCTCATCTTTCCACACTAAAAGACAAAAGGTTAATGACTTGGTTTTGTTAAAGTCAGATCCCAAGGTACCCAAATCCTAAATTGTCTAGGGAGCCATAGGAGGTAACAACTGGCTTTCTGAGGAGCTGCATGGAGTCTCTTCCTAAATGAACCTCATTTCAGGCCGAGCACGACCTCGAGAGGCAAGAGGTCATCACTCTCTCAGAGAACAGAGAACATCTCTGGATGTTCAAAGGCCAGAAAACCTGCGTGCAAGAAAGGCAGGGTTCTTCTGCTCCCTTAACACTCCTGATACTGTTCTGCTATTGCAGAATAGAGTTGAAATGGGGGACAATTCAGAGGTTTTCTCACATAGGTTTATGAAAATGTGATTTTCTTCCTCATAAACAAGAAGATAGCAAAAAGCACCCAAATGCTACATTCCCTTCCTGCCAAACTCAGCCCCTCTCCCCCGCCAAGCCTTACGGACATTATGTTTAAAAAGCTCAGAATTAGTAGGCAGCAAAATGAGAAATGAAAGATGTCTGACTTACTAGCCTTTTAAAGTAATAGGCGCTCTTGTCTGACAGGTCGTTGAGACTTTGCAGCTGTGACATATGGTCACCAGTACGCGCCACTGTCCCTTAATCCACACCCTTAAACCCCAGTAGGGTTTCCCATCTGTTGCCAAAAAGCAGTCACTTCCTCCACCTCATCACCTGCGCTCCCCTGCACAGCAGTGGCCCACGTCCCTGGCTCTGACTCTTGGCTCTGACTCACGTGGTAGCAGGGAACTTGCTCTGGCCCCCTGAGCCAGGGGCCGGGCGGTGGGCACTCCTGCGGCTTCCTCTGAGGGTGGAGCAATGGGCGCTCTGTCAGGGTCCAGGGTTTGCCAGGATTCCAGGCAGAAGCAGGAGGTGCTGAGCCACATGGCCAGTTGACAGACTGCAAGAAAAAGTGGGGAAAGACAGCCACTGCAGGCCATCCCTCTGTGCAGACCTGGCTGATGGACACCAAGGCCGGGCTCCGGCAGGGCTCTCAGGCAGAAGCCAGGCTCTGAAATGCCTTTATCTAGAGTCTTCATGGCTGAAACCACCCTTCAGAGGCCAGAAATGGGCTTGTGGTTTCCATTTCAGCAGAAATCCCACTCTGAACCAGCAGGGGGCGCCCTCCCAGCACGCCAGCTCCCACCAGGCTGCAGGTCTCCCAGCTCCTGGACAGTGCAGAGCCCCGCAGCAGCCCGGCAGCGCCTGCTGGGGCTTCTGACATCAAGGCCAGTCCACACTTGGCCGCCCAGACCCGGAGGCAGCAGACCTTCTGCGGAGGACTAGTCGATATTTTCCGCCTTGGGGGCTAACGTGGTTCTGTTGTGGCCACTCAGTTCTGTTACAGGGAGGAGCACCTTGTAACTGTTCCAGTGCAGCTCATTATGAGCCCTGGGATATTTCCATGTGTCACACCATCGTCTTTTGGGTTTTTCCCCTAACCTTTTAACTATTCTTAACTCCCCAAATATACAAAGCCAGGCAATGACTTGGATTCAGCCCCGGGCTGCAGAGTGCTGACCCCTGATGGCACCTCTCAAAATGCTTGACCTCGGAAGGAGAGATCCCAGCTAAGTTCTGTGACAAAACCACCTGTGTCATTCAGAGGAAGCAGAGGTGATGGGGGGGGGGGTGGCAATCTGTCCCACCCACAGGCAGTGGGGGACTCCCATCTGCTACCTAGGGCAGGTGACAGACATGAGGGCAGCTGGGAAGTGCAGACCCCAGGAAACTGCAGTGAGAGGGACATGCTGCCCATCCTGCCCACACTCACCTTCGGGCAACTTGAGTTGAATAAAACATTCATCTTGGGACTGAGAAGCAGAGGAAGAGACCATCAGAGCCTGGCTCTCAACCCTCCCCTCTCCCCGCAGCTGCAGACTTCCCGATTCAGAACCCAGAGGGAACAGCCAGAACCCCAACAAGGGCATGAGGGAGATTTGCAGGGCACTGGCGGGCAGGGTGGGGGTTCATTGTTTCTGCCCTTATTTCTAGAACAATTGGTGAAGAGTGGTCTCTCCACCCTGCGCACAGCATAGGTCAGGGGTCAGGGTGGGTGCGTATTGGTGGGTGGCGCAAGGAAATCATGGCGGGCAGATGCTTGCCAGGCCCCACCTGGGGGCCAGTGAAGTTACAGAAAGATCTAGATCTGGGACCCAGAGAGTGGGTGACATACTTACTGTGCAAATTGGCACTCAGGTCCCTGGGGGCAGAAGCCAACTAAGTAGTTCATGCACATCTTCCTGCGGACGTGGCGGTATTTACACAGGGGGCCTGCTGGGCAGAGAGAACGGCCCGATGGAGGTGCTTTAGCGAGAGGGGCAGACACGGGAGGCCGAGCTCACTGGCAGGAGCTGGGGTAGGTGCCCTCTGCTCAGTCCTGGGTCACAAGCGTGTCTTGGAGGACTTAGGTGCATGTGGACTGCCACGCGCTGCTGTTACTTACTCAGGTACCGCTGAGAAAAAGCGAACCCCACATCTTACAGCCCTCCCTGTAACCCCCCAAACCAACACTGCCAGGAATCATTGGGAACACATTACTCAAAGACCCCCAAAAAGGACATGGGTGCTCTGCGCACAGGCACTCTGATGGGGGACCCTGCCTCCTTAGTCGGGAGGTCCTAGAAGGGCAAGTGGAACCATCTGAAGTGACACCAGGACCCCCTCCCCTCTGTGGGTAGGAGGAACAGGGGTCAGTGTCTCCCATGGCCGGACCCTCTGCCCCGACGTCCCTGGGGTCCTGCATCCAATGGGCCCAATAACCCTGTGAGTGGGAGTTTCTCTTCCCATAAGTGAGGGAACCTGCGGCCCAGTAACTTATTCAGGGTCACGCAGCCGGGACATTCTGAAACCACCGAGGCTGGGACCCAAGTCAGCTGCCCCAGGGTGCGGGTCAGTATCAGGGTTTGTCCACCGCCCTGAGCCCAGGGAGACAATGGAGGCCTTCCACTGGGATTTCAACCCTGGGTGAGGCAGGCCCCAGGACCCTGCCTCCCTCTCCCGTGGGTCCCCCCATGGCCCACATCCCCTACTGCTCCCTTCCTGCCAGGGCCTCACCGTCCTTGCAGAAACCTTGGTCATACCAAGGACAGGTCCCGGTCTTGCCAGCTGGGTTCACGTGGAGAAAGGAACATTCCTTGTTGTTGCAACCCCCTGCAAAGCCCAGGCCCTTGGTTGAGACACAGGCACATCTCTACCGTCACCTCTGCCCTCCCCTGGCCAGACCACCCTTGCCCATGGCATCTAAGCCACTGGCCTGCCCTCCAGTTGTGGGCAACTTTTTGCAGGGAGCAAGATGTTTCTAATCCTTCCTGCAAGCTAAGACATTGGCCCATGGTGCTGTTTGCCAAGCAGGGCTCAGCTCTGAGTAAACATCTGGAAAGGCTGGGGCAGGACCAGAGAACCAGCAGGGGGAGCAGAGAGCCAGTCTGCAGCTGAGGACCGGAAACAGATGACGGGAAAGGGGAGGTGACTACGCACTGTGGTGGAAGCCCCCTCTCCACGCCGCAGGCAAACACGGCTTCCAGAACCGCGGGCACAGTTCTGCCCACAGGCGGCATCCGCTGTGGAGCTGACAGATGCAAACAGACACACACAGGGGACACCTAGAGCGCCCCACACCCAGTCTGAGGATTAGACCAAGACCTGTGGCTCCAGGGAAGCGACTGCCCACCTGCCTGGCCCACCCAGGGCTGCAGGGATCCCTCTCAGCTGTGACTCAAAGGCTCTGATGGAATCTAGGGGGTTTTCAGCATCTTGCCCACCTCGCTCCTTAAAAGCCTACAGCTCAGCCCTTCGCAGAGCCACAGGCCTCCCGAGTCCATCCCCTGGTTTTCAAACTGCTCCAGCGAGATCTAGTTTATACCTTGGGCTTCTGCAAAGCAAGATTCCCCCTGAAGAAGGGACCACTGGGTTTATAGCTTCCAGCCTTTCCCAGCATGTTCACTGCACAAAGGCGGACACAGGTGCTCAGAGAAGGGCTGTCATTTCCCCCCACAGTGATGAGGGGGTCGCAGTGATGAGGGGGTCCCTGCTCATGGTCGGCGAGTGGTGCCAGCACCGGGCATGGGAACCAACGTGACCGCCCTGGAGGCCTGGTGAACATTCCAGAGACACAGCGCCCCCTGCTCCTCGCTGTCTTCCTCTCCGGCCAGCAGGTGGCGCTCGCACCTCACCACCAGCCTGCCTTCCGGAACCCCAGGGTAACCTTTGGGATGCAATTTCCTTCCAGTAAGAATTAGAATGACTTTGATAAGATACTAGAGCTGTTCAGTCACTTAGTCGCCAAGCAGAAACGGGTCCCATATTACAGTCAGCACAGTACTCGATCCCCAAAAAAATCAACCGGGGTTTACTGAAGCAATAAACAACAGCATCTGCAGTAAGAGTTTCAGGGGATGGCCCCGGGGAACCCCGCTCCAGCCAAGTCCTTCCAACAGAGGGAACCAGGAATAGCCCTGGCCAGCTCTCAGCTCCCAGGCGGAGGCAGGAAGTAGAATTCCCGCCAGAGAGGGGGTCTGCCTGGCCTCGGGGATGCTCCACCTGCTCCCCACAGACCAAAACACCTCCCCCATGGGCACTAATGAGTAACAGCTGCTGGGGGTCCCTCTCCCCCCCCCCCAGAGCTGACTCCATTAGGGAGTCCAGGCCTCCCTGGGGGCTCCCCACTCCTGCTTGCTCCTTCCAGGTCACCCTTGGCTGAACAACGCTGGACACAGTTGTCCTCTGGCTGCCCCAGCTCTGGGCCATGCTGGCTACAGCTCCCAACTCACAGCAAGGAGGTGAGAAATGAAGGGTTTACTGGCTGTCCTTGGAGGAGGACGGGAGTGGCTGCAGCTCCCCTGGGGAGCCCCTCAAATGACAAAGGAAGTGAGGCCAGAGTCAGGCCAGACCCCAGGTCCAGCCCTGACTACGCAGGCCACTTAGGGGCAGGCCACTTAGGGGCCGGCCTTCAAGCCCAAGAGGGCTGTGCTCACCACCAGCTGTTTCCAAGAGGGGATAGTCCCCCTCCCCATCCAGGCGGCCAGGCAGGGTCTCCTAGGAACTAGCAGTGAGCACAACGAGACAGTAAAGAGTGGGCAGTGGGCATGTAAAAAAGGGCAGGTGCCATGTGGGTGCCCTAAGCACCAAGAAAGCAGCTCCCAGGTGCCTGCTATTTGGGAAACGCTGAGCTGGACCCTGCTGGGGACCGAGAGGTGACGAGGTGACTGGTCCAGTCTCCTTGGTCCAGTTTCCTCTGCCGGTCTGGTCACCCTGGGAGTGACTAGCCCGGTGGGTCGCAGAGGAAACAATTCAGCCTTTGATTCCAGCCCCACCCCTTCCTTCCCTTGGGGGTTACCAGTTCATTGGGGAGCACAGAGCCCTGGTCCCTTTTCCTAGGGGTGTGGAGAGGCAGGCGGTGGAGGCTTAGGCTGGTCTGTCCCCCGGGACATGAAACCCTTGCCCCTCTCTGCCCCCACCCCACCACTACCCCCCCGGAGCCTGGTGGGCCAGGACGAGCCTCACCGAACTTGGAGTAGAAGTAGCAGGTGGGCATCCTGGCCGTGTCGTACTGGTGCAGGAACTTGCACTGGTCGCCCTTCTTACACAGTCCCCGCAGCCAGTGCTTGCACACCACCTGCTTCCCGGCCTGGTCGTGCCGGAAGGGGCACAGCTTCCCTGGGGACGGCAGGCTCCCGGTGGTGGGAGAGGGCCCTGGAAGGACCCAGACCCCAGCTGCCTCACCCCACCCCTTCCCTGGGCCCTGTCATTGCGGCCCCACAGTTGCCCAAGCTTCCCTCCCAGCCCGGCCCTCCCTGCGTTGTCTCAGATCCCAGGCGGCCCCAGGGGTCAGCTCCCACAGTCACTTACACCCCCTTTCCTGCAGGGTTAGAGTGGGGGTCCCTCCGGAGCCCTGTGTCCAGCCTTACCCCCATCTGGTCCCCTGCAGGGCCAGCACACGTGAGGGCCAGTAAACAACAAATGTCCTGATTCTGGAGCTGACTCTGGCGGCCTAAGGACCAGCTTGGGAGGGGATGGAGATGCGGCGTGGAAACGCAGCTCTTGACCATTTTCTTGAAACTGGCGCTGGCTTCCTTGAGAAGGAGGCCCAGGTCCCAGGGTCCAGGCTGCTGGATCTGAGGGGGGATTCTAGGGGTTCCTTGTGAGCCGCCCTACCCACTACTCCTGGCCTGTGCCTTGGACTGACCTTCCCAAGGGCAGTTTAGTTGCATTGGAACTGGGTGTCACTGTGAGTCGCTGCCCTGGGGGTGGGGTGAGGACGCAGGGCCCAGATGCTCCACTTCTTCCAGGCTTCACTAAGCCTCAAGGATCCAGGAGCTCCCTCTTCCTCGCCCCAGGGCTGGGGTGGGCCCAAAGGGGTACCCTCTACAGAACCCTCCTGGCTCCCCAGCTTCCTAAGAACAAACCTGCTTGGACCCCTAGAGGTCCCAAATCCGCCCATACTAGCAGCCTCTGAAGCTGGATCTGGAGGGGCTGGGAACCCCCAGAGTAGAGGCAAGACTTTGGGGGCAATTTTGTGTTTCTAAGAGGAGCCTGTGTGTGGTTCATGAGCTAGAAGCTGAGAACCCTGTCTTTGAGTTACGCCCCCCCAGAAAGGGTGCTTTGGGGAGAGGGGCTTGGAAGATGAGGGCGCTGCTGGATAGAGTTGGGGTGGGAGAGAAGCAGGGGCTGCTTGTGGGTAGCATTTCAGAGACTGACCAGAACCCTAGCTGGGGCAGAAGGGACAACTGCTCCGTGTTGATCCAGAGGATAGGACTGGCAGGAAATGGGGAAAATAATGAGGTCAAAGACCTCTGGAGGACACACAGGTCAATACCCACAACTGCCTGTCCCCCACTCCCAGCACAGCAGTGAGAGGGGAATGCCCCTTCCAGGCAGCCCTGGCTCCCCTCATCAGTGCCTCGGGGGCCGGGGAAGCGGGAGGCTGGGGGCAGGCTTCTCGATGGGGTACTCACATCCTTTGCCTATTTGCAAGGCTAAAATATGCCCCATCCCAGCTTCTCCTCCCCCACAGCATGCCAAGGCCACCCTATTCATTCCAGTCGTGGCCTCCACACCCCCAGCACCCCCATGCTCCCTTACCTTTCCCACAGAGCCCTTTAGTGAAGAAGTTGCACATCGCTGAGCCCGACTCTGGAAGGGGAGGGAGAGAACTGAGGGCAGGGCTGTCCAGAGGCTGCGGCCAGCCAGGGCCCTCACCCCACCTGCAAGTCCGCCCTGAACCTCTCCTGGGCTTAAGCTGGGGACACTCCCCCAAGTCCTAGCCTGTGGGTGCTACCTCCAAACTCAATGCCTAGGCCCCCAACTTTGAAAGTGAAGTGACAGAGGGGCCCAAAGCCCCCTGGGAGCTCAGGAGGCCAATGTGGTCCCCACTTCTGTCTGTTCACCTTCTGTGTCTCTGCCCAGAAGCCAGGCCCTTTTCCCTGGAGTCCCAAGAGGATGTGAGCGGGGCAGCCTGAGCCCCTGAGAAGAGTGAGCATAGCTGGGAATCCCAGGCCAGGTGGGCCCAGGCTTGCGCCCTTACCAGCAAGGCTGGAAGCGGGGCTGCCCGCCTAGGAGCTGAACAGAGGCCTGCAGAGCAGCCTGCCGTGGGGCACACCCTGTGGGCACTCACTGTCCATGCACTGGAAAGGCAGGAGGCCCACGCCCTTCTGCGACTCCACATCCTTCTCGAAGGTGAAGGAGAAACGCTCCAGGCCCGCTATGACCTCTTGCATCTCCCATTTCCGGCCGGGTTGCTGAGGCTGCGCAGGCCCCACCAGGTGGACCCTATATAGCTCATCACCTCCCAGGGGCCAGGCACTGATGTGGCCCCCTTCACCCCTGGGGAGGCCTGCGGCCAGGTGAAGGCCCTGCTGCTGGTTGAGCCCACCTATGCAGGAGGGGCCCCTCCTACCTGGTGCAGGTGCTGGTGCCCCAGGGCCCCACACCCCCATGCTGTGTACACACATCCCTCTCCCAGGCTCGCTGCCCAGGGGGGATTAGCAAAGGCTAAGTCGGAGCGTTCCCAAACACACAGGCAAAGGCGTTTGCACCGAGTTACCACACTGTGCTCGTGCTTTCACCGTGAGGACACGGCCACAGGTGAGCTGTGGGAGAGAGAGTTGCACAAACCCGCCTGGCCTGGATCCCAAGCCATGGGGGGCTGGGGAAGGGCGGAGGGCAGGGGTGTGAGGGAGGGCAGCCCCCTGCCTCCCTCCTTCCTCGCCCATCAGGTCCCAGTCCCACCCTCTGGGACTCCTGACACCCCCTTTCAGGCTGGAGTGACAGGCCCTGAGTGAGCTCTTCAGGGAGGGAGGGTTGAGGAATGAGAAGCAGGGGGATCGGAAATAGCACATGAATAGCTCTTTGTTTACCCCAGCACAGTCCCCAGCCCAGCTGGGGGCGGAACCAGCAGGCCGGGCCTCCCAGCCCAGCTTCCACAGGCCACCCCAGCGCCTCCCCACCCCTGAGAACGCGCTTTGTACACGAAATCACTATGCAAATGTTGTTTTATTATTTTTACACCCCCTGGCCCCAGGCGCTGGGGACATCTGAACAAGCTTTCAAAGGCGCATTTTAGGGCTCTGAGGCCAGCGGCCTCTCCTCCCCTGCCCTGGACCCAAACTGGCCTTCGCTCTCACCAGAGCCAGGCTTTCAGAGGCCTTGGGGCAGATGCCCACAGAGCCAAGCGCCCCCCTTCCGGATGGCAGGAGAGAGGCAGCACCCTGCAGCGCCCAGTGGGCCCGCGAAGACCAGCCTGCCGACCCTGCTCCCCGGGCTCTCCCCGCCTCTCCAGCCTTGATTTGTTGCTCTTTTGAACTGTGAATCCGAGAAGAACACAGCTGGAGAGATAGACACCTGGGGCCCAGGTGGGGCAGGCGGGGAGGGAGGCATGGGGGGAAGTTTGGGCCACCCTCCAACTACAAGCTTTCCCAGACAGCTGGGGGCGGAGGAGTCCCTGGCCCCGCCCTTGCTTCTCCTGGCCTGGGGTGCTTGTTGACAAGCAGGAGAGGCTCATGCCCACCTGGCAGGGCAGCAGGCACGTCACCCAGCGAGGCCAAGGGATGCCAAGCCAGGTGTCCTAGTTTCCTTCACAGACAAACTCGGAGCACCTCTGTCCTTGGGCAGGGCACCCCACATCACGGACTGCACCCCTGGCCTCCCAACAGCACAATTACACAAGGGGGTGGGGGCTCTCAGAAGAGACAGTGGTGTTGAGGGGAGCAGAATGTTCCAGAAGAGTCAGAAGCACCAAGCACAGGGGCATGAGGCAACATGCCGAGGAGCAGGGGGCATGGTGGAGGTTTTGGTTTGGCAGGAGGAGGCATCGGGAAGAGGAGTGGTGGGCGACAAGATGGAGAAGCACCCAGACCTGTAGGGCCTTTAAGGCCGGGGGGGTCCCATGATGGGGGCTGAGGCTGCCTGGGGAGGGGATGGCAAAGGACAGAGCCCTGGAGGTAGGCAGGAGGTAACCCCTGGACGCTCTGCTGGCCCAGAAGGTTCACAGGTGAGAGCTGGGCAGGAGGGAAACACCCATGGGATGCCTCCCTCTCCCCCCAACTTCTTCCCTCCTCTTCGGGTCAAGGCCACCTCTGCTGCCTGGCCGCAGGAGGTGTTAGGAATGGGGCACCCATGGGTGGCCCCTCTTCTCCCAGCTCTTGCCTTGAATTCAGCCTGAGTGACAGCCTGTGGCATTCTTGGTTTCCGCTTCTCCAAAACACCCTTTTGTGGCTTGAAGTGGCTCACCACAAAACCGCCCCAGGGCAGGACTCCCCGCCCCCCAAAGGTAAAGGTGGCTCCCTGAAGGTGGGTCTGTGCAGATGTGCATTAACGACCTAGGATGGGATCCTTCTGGAATCAGGGTGAGTTCTAGACTCACAAGTGTCCTTACAAGAAGAAGGAGGGGAGAGTCCGGACCTGCAGATGCAGAGGAGGAAGAAGGGCTGGAGCAGGCTGGGGCCATGCAACGACCCTCAGTGTCCAGGAGTGGGTAGCCAGGAGAGGCCTGGGGCAGAGTCTCCTGGAGGAGACCTTCCCGCTGTGCTAAGCCAGCACATCAGGGCTGCTTGTCACTGCAGCCCTGGGGGACAGACTTATCTTCCCACTTGGAAATGGAGTCTGGGGGTACACACTCCTTTGACAGATGAGCAGAGAGAGACTGAGAAGCAGGTTGACTACCAAGGCCTGCCTGGTGTTAGGCTTGGGGTCAAGTCCACGTCTCCAGGCCCTTCCCTCTCTCCTTGCCTCACTCAGACTGGGGAGCTGCCCCCCAAGTTTATATTTCACCTCATGGCTCCCAAAGCAGCTGCACCCTATCGTCTGGGTGGCCTGGAGAAGCGACTAGGGCGGGAGCTCTGAGGTCCACCCCTCCTGGGCTTCCGATTCGCCCTCCCGGCTCTTCCCCAGCACTTGAGTTTTGTTTATTAATTCAGAGCCAAGTGGACACACACATCGCTGCTCAAACAGTGGTGTTAATTTTTAATCACCATCATTATGAGGCTCTCATTGAACTCCGGCTGCAGATTTCCTGAATCATCAGCACCCTGCTCCTTTCCCTTTTCCCCAGCTCTGCTCTGAAAAGCAGGGTTCGGGGAGTCCTGGAATTCTTGGGCTGTGGGAGCTGCCAGGGGTCGTCGCCAGGCCTTCGGTCAATCATACTCTGTGCTTTTCTGGGTGCATGGCTACACCTCCTTGCCATCTGCGCATCTGCCTTACGCCCCACTCGGGCACCCCGAGTTCCTGCAAAGGCAGCCAACTGGCATGTAGCAGGGCAGGCTCCAATCCTGGTTCTGCCAGACCCCAGCCTGAAGTCCTGGCCTGGTCATGCCATCACCTCTCTGAGCCCCAGATTCTGCATGAGAAAAATGGGACCCACAGCAGGACATCATGGGGGGCTGAGGCAGTTTTATCCATCATCCTTCCGGGAAGCGGTGGGTGGCGGGTGCTGAGGGGCCCGTGTCCTGCAAGTTCATCCCTTCCAGGGGCCCCTGATAGGAGGCGCTGTGGGGGCAGGGGCTGCTTTGAGCCCTGCCTTTGTCCGGCCTGGCGGCTGGACAGCCATGGTGTTTGTCGGCAGGGGTGAGGGTCAGAGGGAGCCCTGTGACCACAGCTGCTGCCGCTCAGCCTGGGACAAAGGGCCAGTGTGTCCTGCCCTCTTTGTGCTACAGATGCCCCTTGAGGGGTTCAGCTGTTGGCCGCACCGTAGCACTTGAGGGGCAGGGAGGGCAGCTCCAGCAGCCAAGACCAGGAGCTCGGGCACGGAGGGCCCCTGGTTTTAGAAACTGACCTGGGGAAAGGCGTCTTCCTCCCCAGGGATAGGGGCTTGGGCGCCATAACCTTGACAACCACTCACATACTTTTGTCCTCCAGGACCGTTTTACAGATAAAGAGACCAAGGCCCAGCGGGATGGGGCCGCCTGAGCCTGAGCAGCAACGTCAGGATGGAGACATGGCGTCCCGCCTCCTCTGCCAGCCCCAGGGCCAAGCTGGTCGAGGTTCATGCTTCATGCTGTGGCCCCTCTAATTCACACAGAATCTTGGAGCCCCCCCAGACCACTCACTCAGTCTGCTGACCCGGAGCCCAACTCCCCCACCCACTCAGCTGCGTGCGCGAGCGGCCCTGGCACCCACGGCTGTAACATGGGGACCCCCAGCCCCAATGCGTGGGCCAATGTGTGGTATTTTTGGTGGGAGAGTCAAGGGGACAGGGTGCACTGGGCTCAGGGAGTCAGCCCTGGCCCGGGGATACCCCAATGGCTTTTCTCCTCTGCTGTTGTTGCCACTAGTGTCCTGGTGTTCAAGCACCCCCTCTCCTCTACGACCATGCCCAGAGGCCCTCCTGGCTGAGCCTCCTGACCACAGACCCTCCACACCACTCCCCCCACAGCCCCTGTGCCCAGTGGGAAGGGAGGCCTGTCCTCTGTCGCCCAGGGGACCCCACTGCCAGCAAAATGAGTCGGAAGACGTGGTCCAGAGCGCACGCTAGCTGCTCCTGCATCTCCACCACCCTCCTGCTTCCCTCCTCTGGCTTCTGCCCCACCTAGCCTGGGGGCTATTCATTCCCTCATTCACTCACTCACTCACTCACTCATCTACTCAACATTTTTCCTAACTTCTCCTTGCACGGAAGGATACAGAAAGAAGCAAACACAGCCTAGAGGGGGTGCCAGACCAAACAACGGTGGGTCAAAGATGCACAAGTCCTGGGCCTCCCTGGTGGCACAGGGATTAAGTCTCAGCACTGTGAAGCTACCGGCAGCCACTGCAGCAGGAGTTCAATCCCCAGCCAGGGAGCTACCCACATGGCACAGCAAACCTCTCCTGTGTCCCAGCTGCTCCCCTCCGCAGTGTATGTCAGTAGATCCTCCTTTTCTGCTCCCCACTCTGTCTCTGGTGAGTCCTCACCCCCCACACACACCTCTGGCCTGTACCCCAGCTCTTGTATGCATAAATAATTTTTTTTTAAAAAAAGGTGACCACGTCCTAATTCTTGAGATTGGTGAAAAGCTGCCTTTCACGGCAAATCACATCACACAGATGTGAAATTAAGGAGCTGGGCAGGGGCGGGGAGATGTATCCTGGGTTACCCAGAGGAGTCCAGTGTCATCACAGGGACCTCACAGAGGCAGCCAGGAAGGTCAGAGGGAAGGAGGAAAGAAGAGAGAGTGAGTGATGGGGAGTGATTCGAAGATGCTGTCCACTGGCCCTGCAGAGGGAGTGTGGGTCGCTGGCCAAGGAGGGCAGGCAGCCTCCAGAAACTGGGGGTGGAGGGCGAGGAAGCAAATTCTTCCTGAATCCTCCAGAAGGAGCGCAGACCTGCCAGCTCAGGGAAAGCCATTTTAGCCTTCTGACTTCCAGAACTGTGAGCTAACAAGTGTGTCTTTTTAAGCTACTCCATCTGCAGAAATGTGGCACAGCAACAGTCAGGAAACTGTTAGGGGGAGAGGATGTCCTGAGCTAATTCCATGCAGGCTTTGTGGACGCCACCCCCACTCCAGACCAAAGCCGTCAAGACATTGGGAAAGACAATTTCCATCACCGCCAAAGGGAAGGTGGCTGGGACCTGAGGGTGGAGTGAAGCAGCCAGGTTGGTATAAAAACCAGACACGTGGGCCTTGGGGTCTCTCTCCTCTTGGCTTCACGGCTCGTGGCTTGCGGCCAGCTCTCAGAGTGCCACTGGGATTCCAGGGCAGCAGAAAGGGTAGGACGCATTTAAGACTTTATTTCCCTCTTTTCTCCCTGAGCTGTGCATTTCCTCATTTCCCCTTCCCTTGTAAATAAACCTTTATTAACCTTGTGTGCGCCTGCAGTGAAGTATTCATAAGTCCTTTTTAAGCGCGTGGGCTGAGGACCCACAGTCAGGCACCCCGTTATATATCGGGGCTGCCCTGTAACAAAATGAAGACGGGATATCACCAAGGAACCGCAGTGTGGAAACAGAGGGCATCGGCTGAGCCACAGGGAGGCCACTTAGGTCTTGCTAGGGCACAAGGAAAGTCTCCGGGAGGATGGGAGCAAAGCTGTCGGCAGGTAGGGTGGTTTCAAGGTGCAGGGGCGATGTTTCCAGCACTAGCTTCAGTGCATTCAGGAAACTACCCTGGCCCTGCCAGGCCGCATCTGGCAAGTCAGCTGTGAAGACAGGTTAGGGGCTCGAAGCCCAGCTTGGGAAAGTCTTGAACCTCAGGCCTGGGGAATCACGGACAGGAGCCAGCCTTGCAGAGTCCATCTGAGTTTTAGAAAGAAACTCTGGAGCAGGTGCCAGAACCGAGAAGGGGCTGGAGAGCATCCCAGGAAAGGGTACTCTTCCTGCAGCCCTAATACATCCTGTGCTTTGTAGAATGGAAAAATAGGACAAATAAACCACAATTACTTGCTATGTTCTCCTGTCTGTTCCCATACTCCAGTGGATGGTCTCACTTGCCTCCTGGAGTGCATGAACCCCTCCCCCTCACTTAGGGGACAGGGAAGATAATTCCCGCAGAACTCAGAGCCCCTGCTATCTGCCCCCGGCCCCAGACACCATCACGGATTGACTCTCCCAGCCCCTCCTGCTGTGCCCAATTTGATGGATCGCAGGCCAAGGTCACAAGTTTGATCTGCCTTTGGGTCAATTGAATCTGGAAGGAAAAGTCCATTTTCACCACCACACACTGCCCTCCAGTCTGTTGTCTGTCAATGACTCTTGGTCACATGGCAGACAGACGGAGTCCAGATGGAAACCCCCCCGGCCCCGGCTCTCACAGGGAATCCTTTGTGCCCACTTTGTGTGCAAGACCTGTGGGTGTGAGCAGTGAGAGCAAGCAAGGGGAGGGCAGCCCCTCCCTGCTCCCAGCTGGATAATGCACCCTGGGTGTGGCTGGGGTGGAGGGAAACTCAGCTGGGCACGGGGGCAGAAGCCCACCCATCCTGATCGTCCTCCCCGCTGGGTGCTCATGGAGCCCATAGCACTGCCCTTGGTCTCACTTGACCTTGAACTCCATCCCTGGGCCACGACATCCATGTAGATGAACAGCTGCAGACACGTAAGCCATTCCCCACTGTCTTGTCTGCTCAGGCCACTATAATAAATTACCAGGCCAGGGCCCTTGAACAGCAGACATTTCTCGCGGCTGTGGAGGTTGGAGTTCAAGGTCAAGGTGCAGCCCACGGGTATCTGGCAAGGGCTCTCCTCCTTGCTTGTCCTCAAGTGGCAGAAAGAGGGATAAGGACACTGATCTCATCATGGGGACCCCGTTCTCATGACCTCACCTTATCTGAGCAGCTCCCCAAGACCCTCCCCAACTACTGTTACATTAGGACTTCCACACATGAGGGGGGCATGGAGGTTACACAAACATTCTTCTCCCTCTTTCTACCTGAAATGACTTCCATGTGTCTCAGACCAGTTGGGGCCACCTTCAGTCTCCCCCTCTCGGGAAGGCCACCGATACCCGGAGGCGTCAGCCACAGTGGGGTGTAACCTGGACGTCTCCTGGCTGCATCCTCTTTGGCAGGGAGACGTCTGTCACCTCATCCTAAGTGAGACCCTCTTGTTCTCTGTCCTCGCACCACCGGGCCCATGAAAATGTTTTTAAACATTTTTTTATTTTCATTTTAAAGATTTATTATTTATGCATACAAGAGCTGGGGTACAGGCCAGAAGCATAGGGGTTGAGAGGATTCACCAGAGACAGAGTGGGGAACAGAACAGGCAGATTGACTGAAGTACACTGCTGAGGGGAGCAGCGGGCGAGTCAGGAGAGGTCTGCTGCGCCATGTGGGCTTCTCCCTGGCCAGCAGGGGATTGAACTCATGCTGCAGAGGCTGTGGACAGCTACATAGGTTGTGTCTTAACCCCTTGTGCCACCAGGGAGGCCCTAAACATTTTAAAACCAAAAGAAAATGTATAAACATTTCGGTCCAAGGTTTCTTGTTGTAGCATTAACACATTCCTCTTTATGCTAACATAGTCGTAAATACAATTTTAATGATAATTATGGAGGAAGGGGTCTATGAAAGTCGGCAGCACCCTGTCCATCTTATCTACAGCCTTGTGTACTCTTAGGCCCTCCAGTGCCTCTCCGAGTGCTTAGCACATAGTAGGTGCTCAATAAATATCTAATGACTCAATGGATCTGTGCCTCCGATTTCTGTATCAGAGACTACATCATGGGGCCCTGGCGGCTGGTTTGGCTGGTGGGGGAGGAACTTTGGCTGCCAGAAATGATACCAAAGCAGCATCCTCTTCCAAGTCAGCCGGGAGATGACACACCCTCTCGCTGCCCTAGATCCCCATGCAGTTCTGCTTCTGACTCCAGGATGAGAAACTAGAAAGCTGCCTCTGTGTTGCTACTTACCCTCTGGTAACAGGTCACTGGCTAAAAGAAGTGCCAGTTCTCTCCACGAAGTTGGTCATTTAAGATGTAAGTATAGTATCTCCCCTTATGGGACGTCCTCAGACTTTTCTCCATTTGAATAAAAAACACATAATCTGAGACACTTTTGTCTTAACTTACTTAGCCTTCATGGGGAAAAAAACAAAACAAAACAAAACTGTCTCACACTCTTCTAAGAGCAGTGGATTTCAGCCCTGATGGGACATCTGGCTGTGCCTGGGGACATTGTGGATAAAAAACTAGTGGGGGGCGCTGCTGGCATCTCCTGGGTGGAGGCCGGGGTGGCTGCCAGAGTTCTACAAAGCCCAGGATGCCTCCTAGTATCAAAGGCAGCACAGGCCCAGCTGCCAATAGTGCTGGCTGAGGCTGATAAACCTTGCTCTGAAAGTGTCTCGATTGTATCTCACGGATGAATGATCTGGAACACTTGGGTCTCGCTCTCCCTAGAGTGGGTTTTATTGATCTGTGCCTTGGCATCCAGTGCTCCATTAAGACAGAGCAGAACCCACTGGACGGGGTTTGCAGGCCTGTATCTGGGAAAAGACTGTTGTTTAGGGTGGAACTCCCAGCACTGCTCCCTTCCAAGGCTCACAGGGGTCTCCTGCAGACCTCAATGTCAGAAATAGCTGAGCTGGGGGCCTGGTGGTGCAAGGGGTTAAGTCTCCACACTGTGAAGTATCCATAGCCACTGCAGCATGAGTTCAACCCCGGTCAGGGAGCTACCCACATGGCGCAGCAGACCTCTCCTGTCTCCCCGCTGCTCCCCCTCAGCAGTGCATTTCAGTAGATCCGCCTGTTCTGCTCCCCACTCTGTCTCAGGAGGATCCTCTCACCCTACCCCATCCCCTACACTTCTGGCCTGCACATAAATAAATAAATCTTAAAAAAAAAAAAAAAAAAAAACAGCTGAGTTGCTTCCGGGACACTTTCGGCCTGGCAGACCTCTGTGACAGGTGAATTTCCCTCCTCACTGTGACTGATGGGGACTCGGAGTCAGGTTTGCAGCCCACCCTGGAGATTGCAGAGACCTCTTCCCACACGTCCCCCCAGAACAGCTCTTGGTTCACCATACTTTTTGTCCCAACCTTGTTTTCTCTGGGATCTATTTTTGTCCTATTGTGTTTTGTGTACTCCAGTAAGTTGCCTCCAGTCCCTTCTGGAACAAAGCAGGGCATAAAAGAAAAACAAGAATCGGCCGAGCCCTGTGCCGTGGCTGGTATATCCGCCCTCAGTGCTGTTTGAGGGCTGGCAGCCTGCAGGGGAAACGGCTATTCGTGGCTTCTCTGACCCCTCCTGGGAGACTCGGTCTCGGGGACCAGCAGCCCGTGGGTTAGAGCAACAGGTTTTAGAGGCAAAGCCACCAACATCCATCTGCCCGCAGATTCCTCTCCCTCCCGCGCTGCGTTCTTTCCAGCCTCCCATCTGGCGGTTGGCGGGAAGCCACAGGGACGAGGGGAGATTGCAAAGAGGAAGTAGCTAGACAGGTTCTCTGTTTTTCACTCTCACCGAGATTATTTCTGCATCATAAATTGAGGCCTTCGGGGTCCAGGGATTGTGTGCAGGCTGCCGGTGAGGGCCGGGCCAGAAAGGGCCTCCCCCTGAGAGTGGAGTGAGCTAGGCCCTTCGGGAAGGCTGTGCTGTGAAGCCTGAGGCAAGCCAGGGCAGGTGGGGCGGGTCCAACCCAGCAGGCCGCCCCCTCCTGCCACTGCCTCTTAGTCCCCAGTTCAGCTTGTCCCTCCCTGGCTGCCAGGGTCCAGAACCAGCCCCGTGCCTTCCCCGACTGCGGCTTACGTGCTTTGGCCTCTGACTTCCGGCTGTCAAATGGTGTCCCGCTGGTGGTGGCGGGATACCAAAGCAGGTGCTGAACTTCGAAGATCCTTAGAACCCCTGCCTTCCGGTGCCCTGACACCCTCTGTTCACCCGGTGCAGGCTGCTAGGCGGTGGGCATGGAGCTGGTGGTGAGCAGCTGCGGGTCCAGCATCAACACTAGCAGGCCTGAGGCTGCAGCTTTCAAGGCCAGGGCTCAGCAGAGGCCAGCTTGGCGGACCTGTGATGGGCGGGGCTTGCTCACCCCACGTACTTGACCTTTGCACCACCTGGTGGGCCCGTTGGGTGTTGTGAATCAGCAGCAGCTGCTGCCAGGGGCCTGGAGCTGTGGGTGCCTCTCCCAGAGGCAGCACCCCAGCCCTCCCCCGACTCCCTTGCACCGGCCCCGGCTGTGGGCAGGCCTCTCTCTGGGCTGCTCACCCAGCCGGTCACTGCCCCACTGGGCCAGTCCTTCTCCCCTCGTGCAAACCTTCCGGTGGGGACAGTAGTCATGAGGATGGGCTCTGGAGCATGAGCCTGCATCTGTGCCGGCCCCTGCATTTCTTAGCTCTGCAGGGCTGAGCCAACTCCCACATCTTTGAGTTGTCTCCATGTCCTCATCTGTAAAATGGGGGCGACATGAACGGCACCAACCTCAGGATTCTTAGGAGAATTAGACGAGACTGGTACCGAGAACAGCACCTGGCAGGCGGCAGCCCTGACAGCTACACACAGCCCTTGTCAGGACAGTGCAGGCAGGTCTCGCAGTGCCTGAGAGATGTAAGCTGAGCCCCCCATGGGACGCAGGAGGCGGGGAGACACCTGATGGAGGTTGGCCCTGGGCGGGCTGGTGCTGACCCGTCTTTGGGCTGTGAATCCTGTCCATCTGGGGCGGGCAGCTTTGGGGTACCACCATGTTTGGAAATGTTAGTGGCGATCTGACTTAAAATAATCTAACCGTCACCCAGCAGTAGTTTCTGGCTCTAGCTGTGGGCTCTCAGAGTAGAAGGGCCCTCGGGGGTGACTAAAGGTGAGACCCTAGGTTTCTCAGGTGAGCCTGAGACCAAAAGGGAAAGAGTATAGAACCCCCCAAGCCCAAGCCGCCCGGGGGGCTGGCGTCTGTCTGTGTGTGAATCCAGCAAGGACCTTACCACAAACGCAGCTCCTGGGGAAAGTGAGCTGGTGCCTGATTCTGAGGCTGGACACACTGACGCTGCCCAGAATGGAGACTTAAGTGGGGCAAGGTCACACAGCAAACCAAGGTCAGTGCCAGCCCGGCTCGGCTCACCCTGTCCAGTTATCCCATTCTGGACCAGCAGGTCCATTCACCTGACGCTGTGGGTCCAGCCAGGTCTCCCCACAGGCTCCTTGTTGCTCCTCAATGGCTGGTGTTTTTCCATCAAGAATCCTGGACCAGGGGCCTCCCTGGTGGCGCAGGGACAGCGCTGTCCTGCTACCGGCAGCACTGCAGCACGAGATCGATCCCTGGCCAGGGAGGTAACCACATGGCGCAGCAGACCTCTCCTGTCTCCCCGCTGCTCCCCTCAGCAGTGGATTTCAGTCAATTTGCCTGTTCTGCTCCCCACTCTGTCTTTGGTGAATCCTCTCACCCCCCACACCTCTGGCCTGTACCCCAGTTCTTGCATGCACAAATAAATAAATCTTTTTTAAAAAAAGAAAAGTCCTGGACCCGCTGGAATACCAGTTAGTAGATGTGGCTGCTGGGGTGGTGGTTTATGCTGAGACTGGGAGGCACAGCCCACTCAGGTGCCCGGCATCTGCTGGGCCTCGCTGGCCAGCACCTTCTCTCCTATCCAGCCAGAATGCAGCTCCTAGGGGCCCAGCTCCTGCTGGGCTGTGTGCCCCAGTCCCGTCTTTCTGACCTGTTCCCCCAGGGCCCCCCCACCGCCTGCTCATAATTCAGCCCCAGACACACCCCTCCTGAGTCTCAAGGGGCGGAGACCTGGATGACATTTTGATTATGTGGCTCATTGCTTCTCAGGGAGAGAAGCGGACAGGCCCACGCTTCTCTGTAGGGGCTCAGGGAGATGGGCAAGGATTCCAGGAACCCGACCCCATGGTACAGAGGTGGGGGGCAGGCTGGTGAGATTTTGTCTCTTGGAGGTGCCCATGGAGGGGAAGGGGAGATAGGGAGGCTGGAGCTGGGCCAGCTGGGGGACGGTCCCGAACCCTGATCTCATTTTCCCATGTGCTAACAAAGCTTTGAGGTAACTGGTGATGGTGAGGAAGGAGGGTTTGGAGTCACCAGTTCTGATGCCTTTGGAGAAGGTGGTCGCGTGGGTGTCCAGCCATGTGGCTACCTCGGTCGACCATGGGGGTTGGGGGAAGAACACAGCCTGGAAGCTGAGGCTGCAGGACAAAAAAGGGAGCAGGGAGGTGCCCTTTCTGGCCTGTCACGTTTTGGTGGCGCCAGCTCTGCTGGCCCTGGGGGCTTGGGGAAAGTCTCCCTCTTTTTGATGACCACTTTGGGAGCCAGTCTGCACCCAGCCCTGGAGGAGCAGCAGGAGTCCCACCGTGCGGATGAGAACAGGCTCCAGCAGCTGGGTGACTAAATACAAGGCTCCCCTCCCTGTTGATAAGCAGCCATTAGGCGGCCAAGGTCCTAGAGCCCCCAGGGCATACCCAGGCAGACGGGCAGGAGGCCTTGTCCTTGCAGGGGCAGGAGAGAGGAGGGCCCCAAAGGGACAGAGAGAAGCTGTCTCTGGACCCCAAGGGCCAAGGGGTAGGATGGTAACCCCAGGGTTCCCAGTCTGTACCCTCACCCTTACCCCCATCCTAAAAAAACACTCCCCCAAAGCAGAGGTGTGCTACAGCATTTTTTAATGGTTCCTTGACTTTTTAACAATATCTTGAAAAAAATATACAGTTTAGAATCTGGGACTGGCCACTGTCTGGATGGGTTTCAGGGGCAGCAGATGGGGCTGCCCCACCCCTCCTCGTCCTCCCCCGTCATGGGGGCTAGGCTACTGGAAGCTACTGGAACTGGAGCACCACAGGGCGCTGTGATCAGGAGCTAAGTCAGGGTCTCCGTCAGGATCCAGCAAAGGATGGGGGGGCTGCAGCAGCTGTGCCCACCAGGCTGGGCTGGGCTGGGCTGGAGCTGCCCCCTGCTGGCTACCCAGGGAGGGAGGGGTAGGTCAGTCGTTCCCAGGACAGAAAAATCTGCAGCCCTGGAGCTCACACCCAAGCTTCTACTCAACCCCCTAGGACAGAGAGAAATCTGAATTTCAGAAAGACAAATTTCTTTTCAGCATAAATATGTTCCAAATATAGCAGGGAGTACTCACACACAAAAATTACCCTCTGGATACCTGAAATTCTAATTTCACTGGCATTCCCGTTGTTTTGTTGTTAAGTCTGGCAACCCCTATGCCCTGGGGGCCTGGCCTCAAAAGTGGGGGAGGTGGTTCAAGGAGGCAGAGGCCTGAGAAAGGAAGGGGAAGTAGCAGAACGGGGAGGGAGGAAACACTGGGTCAAAGAAAGAGCTTTCACTCCCCTCCCCCGCCCCTCCCGGAATGATATATTATTTGTTAAAAAATAATTTCCCAGAAATTTCTACAATGGCCACCTCCAGCTGTTAAGAACTGGGGGGCGAGGGTGGGTGGCGAGGGGGGTGGGCAGACAAACGCACACAGACACCCCATATGGGTCTAAATAAAGTGTGGAAGCACTAGCTAACGTTGAGCTGGGACCTCCTCCGCCTGAAGTGTGCTAAGTATTCACTGTGAATCCTCAAGAGGAGACTTAGTATTAAGGTTTCCTAAAACGGTTCCCTCTCCTTCTGGCAGCGGACTTACTAACGCTGTCCCCGACACTGCTCTAGAAGGATCTATACACAACTGGTGAGAACAAACAGCCCCTGGGCCGAGCTTGCGCCCAGGCCTGCTCCTATTCCTAGCCTTGCCCTGGAAGCGCCCCTTCTGGAAAACGCAGGCCGCGCAGGACCATCAGTTTCCCGTGGGCTTCTCTCCCCCAAAGGGGTGGTGTTGAGCGTGCAGATATGCAGCCTGGTTTATTCCAAGGGCTCCGGGCTGCTGGTGTGGGGCCCAGGCATGGCGGGGCTGTGGCAAGCCCTTTCTCCAGCTCTGCCCCGTGGGGCTGACCTGCTACTGCTGCACGGGGCAGGAACTCAGGTTGGCATCTGGTCACCACGTGAGGTCAGGGTGGAGAAAATGGGCCCGGAAGGGGAAAACGGGTTCCTGTTATGAGAACACCACCCCATTACAGAGCTCGGGGACGGCTGGGTGTGCCGTGAGGTCAGACACCCCTCTGGCACCCCTGCCCGCTCCCCAAGTCCTCCGAGGCCCTCCGGCTCGGCCCACGCCCCTCCTGTGTGAGGTCCAGGGTCTGTGGCCCACCGGGCTCTTGGCTGCCCCTGCTGTGCGGGAGGTGGAGGGGGTGATGGGCTGAGCTGGGGAGATGATGCCAAGAGCGTGGGGCGGCCTCTCCCGTGGGCCTCACACTCGGATTTCATCCTCTTCCTCTTCGTCCATGAAGGAGAACTCCTTGTCGGGCTGCCTAGGGAGAGCGGCCCGGGCTCTGTCCGGCCCCCGGAAGGCAGGGCTGCGCTCCTCCAGCACCCCCGAGGTGCAGCTGGAGAGGGAGCTGCTATCCCGCGTGGTGTGGCTGCCCACACTGCGGGCCGAGCCGGGGCTGGGGGCTGCCGCCGCCCACCCCTCGTCCTGCAGGGCCTGGGAGGACAGCGGGGCCAGGTCCGGGCCCTCCCTGCCTTCCTGCCTGGCTAGGGGAGGGACCGATGCTGCAGGGGGCCTCTGGCCCAGACTGCCCACGGGGTCCTCGTCTCCATGGTAACCGCCAGCCTCCTCCTCTTCCTCGGGCTCCCACTCCTCCTTGTCCATGATGCTCAGGACGTCGCCCAGCATGGAGGGCCCCAGGTCGATGTGGAAGGACATGATGGACTCAGCGTGCTTTAGCCCGTAGCCAGCCTTGGGCATGACGGGCAGATCCGTCAGGTCCCCGAAGGCCTGCTCGTCCAGGAGGGGGTCCGGGGAGTGGGGGCTGGTGGCCCCGTTTCGCCGGGGCACCGCCTCGCCCACGCCCTCGTCCTCGGCACCCCCGTCAGCCTTCTTCACGGGGCTTGATGACAGGCTCTTGGGCAGCGGGCTGGAGCCCTTCTCGGAGGCCTCCTTCTCGTTGAGCTGGGGCAGGGACATGGCGTTCTTGACGAACAGGGCCGAGTCCCGCAGGGAGCCCAGCATGTCCCTCTGCTCCCGGTCGCCCCTGGTCACCGACTGTGACCGCTTGCTGCCCCGGAACTTGCGGGACAGGAGGCTGCGTTTGGAGGAGGAAGTGGAGGAGGACGGCTGCTCTTCCAGGGACTCGCCGTCCAGCTCGCCAGCCTTGCTGTTGAGGAAGGAGGTGTCCCCAAAGGCGTCGCCGCCCCGGCCCACGTGCATGGTGTGGCGGAAGTCCCCCAGTGGGGCGCTGATCATCTCCGCCGTGAGGTCCACTCGGGAGCGGCGCTTGGAGGGCACCGAGCTGGACACCAGCTGCTTGAGGATCGGCATCTTGCCTGACAGGAGGGGTGGGGGCGGGTCCCCCGAGGCAGCTGGCAGGTCGGGGGTCAAATCAGATGCCCAGCAGGTAGACGGGGTGATAACCAGCAGATCACAGGTCTGCAAGAGAAGAGCAGCAAAGGGTCAGCCAGCACAGAACCACTCTGCCCAGGGGCCGTTGTTTAAACCACAGCAAAAGAGGGGCCTCCTTGGTGGTGGAAGGGGTTAAGTCTCAGCACTGTGAAGCTATGGGCAGCCACTGCAGCGAGTTCGATCAGGGAGCCAGGGAGCTGACCCACATGGCACAGCAGACCTCTCCTGTCTCCCTGCTGCTCCCCTCAGCAGTAGATTTCAGCAGATCCACCTGCTCTGCTCCCCACTCTGTCTCTGGTGAATCCTCTCACCCCTCACACCTCTGGCCTGCACCCCAGCTCTGGTATGCATAAATAAATCTTTAAAAAAAAAAAAAAAACAACACAGCAAAATAACGTGAAAGCAGCCAGTCATCAATTTCATAACCTGACTATTTCTCCATCCACAGATATTCAGGTTAGGGGAGTAACTTTTGCTGATCTGGTTCAAGTGGCCCAGACATTCTCCCTGAAACTTGTGAGGAAGAGCAAATGATGTTTCTCAAGGTGCCCCAAGAAGGGTGGTGCACGGCTTCCACAGCGAGAGCCTGGGCTGTGATTCGGGGGACAGTCAGACATGTCCTGCTGTCTGACCTCAATCCCGGACACGCGCGGGGACACCTCAACTTGAGTCACGGTGTTCAGGAGGGAGAGGACCGGCCAGGCCCCACAGGCACTGCCTGCACCCCAATGTGGGCAGCCCAGCTGGCACTCTGAATCAGAATTGGGGCGGGGCTGCCGGGACCCACAGAACCAGTCCCCAGCCTTCTGTCCTCCTTGGCTGTCCCATAAATGAGGACCAGCCTGCGCCACCACCCGGGGCCCTTGCTCGTGGCTGAGGAGGATGTATTCTCTGCTTCCCAGACACCAAGAGAGGAACTCTCTCTTAGTTTCTTTAGTCGTTAGCGGTGGAGGGAAGCAGAGACTAGGCCCTAAGTGACCCAGGCCTCCTCTCCGAGAGCCCGCGAGCCCGCAGGCCCCGGGGGTGATTAACCAGAACCAAAAACCAGCAGAGGGGGAGCCCAGTGGAGCTTGGGCCAGGCCGTCTGCAAACTTGAGGTTCTACCCAGGCAGCTCCTAGCAAGGTCAAGATGAAGTTCAGTGTTGAAACCAAACCAGCAGTTAGAGGGATCTGCTCCCAGTGCTAAGCACGTGGTTAGGACTGAGCAGGGTGGGGAGAGAGGAGAGTGGGGTTTAACAAAGAATGGCGGGCAGGGGCAGTGCTGGGTCACCCGGAGCCCGTGCCTCCCTCCCTCCTGCTAACAGCACAGTCCCAAGGGCAGCCTCACTACAAAGCTCTCTCCCGTGGCAAAGATCAGCCACTGGTTTCACCACCTATTTCCACCTCAGCCCCTGCTGAGGCCTGATGCTAGCCCCAGACAGAAGTCCAATGTCCCCCCTCTTGCCTCCAGTCCATCCTTCACCTTTTAGCTAAAACAAAAGTCATCCTGTGCTCATGAGTTGAAAACCCTGATCCAGCAACCGGCGCCTGCCTCCTCATGCCGGGGCTTGCTGCTCCCCTGTCCGTGTACTCTGGCCCTGTCCAAGCTTCTGTCTCCTGGGCTCCAGGGCTGGACACAAGCCCTTGGCCAGGGTGAGTCCTCCCTGCCACCTCCCCACCCCCACACTTTGTCTGTGCCCTCTCCCCGGAGGCACAGGCCACA
Organism: Talpa europaea; assembly: GCF_964194135.1. Taxonomy (NCBI): domain Eukaryota; kingdom Metazoa; phylum Chordata; class Mammalia; order Eulipotyphla; family Talpidae; genus Talpa; species Talpa europaea. Next base: position 131,316,214 of record NC_140074.1, read on the forward strand.
TCACCTGCTGGCTGAACCATGGTCTCCCCACTGGACTAGGAGCTTCCAGAGGGTTCCAAAGGGCCTGCCCCCTGATGAGTCCCATCTAGCTGCTCATGGCCCACGGGTCTTCAAACACCTGCTGAAAGTCCAACACGGCCTCCTGCTCCCCACCCGAGGTCTCCCTCTCTGACTTCCAGCCCACTGGCGGCGGCTTCAGCTCAGCCAAGGGCACAGCTCCAAGGCTCCCAGCTTGTCCTCTCAGTGTCCTGGAATCCCTCGTCCAGAGGTCAGTCTGAGGGCTCCCCCACCAGCAAGGCCCCCGCCCAGGCAGCCAAACCACTGGTCACTCCAGCCAACAAGGAACTTCCTGGAAGGCCTTAGATGACCAGCTGCGGTCAGTCACCCTCCTCTCTCTCCTCTTCACCAGACCCTTAGGAAAGTTTGCTCCCCCAACCCTAACCTGAACCCTCCCTCCCGCCCTCCTTGCCCTGGGATCTAATCTCTAAACAATAGACAATGACCTCCCAATTCAGGGACTGGGCAAATGTGTTCCATAAAGGGCCAGAGAGAGCAAAGACTTTCAGCTTTGTGGACAAAGACACCGTCTCTGTGGCGGCTGCGCAGCTGTCTAGGAAGTGAGAAAGCGACAGTAAACTCTAAGTAAACCAACGGGTGTGGCCGTGCACCAGCGAGACTTTATTGATACAAACAAGCCATGGGCCAGATTTGGCCTGTGGGCCGTGGTTTGCGGACCCTTAAATTAGACCTGTAAAAAGTAGGTTCCGAGGGCCCTCCCCTCCCGGCTGCTCCAGCAGGGAGCTGCCACCTATGATCCTCCAGGCCGGCCAAGGAGTGCCAGGCCAACCTTGCCAGGGATTCCCTTTGGCTAAGAAAACAGAAAGGGAAGGTGGAGTGGCAGGGCCATGCTAGGCACAGTAAGAAGTCAGGTTCAAGTGAACTCTCGGTGCCGGAGAGCGCACCTCAGGCTTCCGCTGCTGCGGGGTAGGAGACAAAAAAGAAAAGGGCCCTGATTGCCGGCTGCCCACACACCCCTCCTGGCTCGACCACGGGGCCCAGGATCTCAAGGAGTCAGGACAGAAGGGGCTATCCTGGGGGACTCGAGAAAACAGGCTGGCAGGAGCACAGTGCTCATCCAGGTTTATGCCCCCAAGGGCAGGGCCGGGCCTGAAGCCTTTGGGGGTAGCATCACTGGTCAGCTACCTTCACCAGTGGGGTAGCCCTCCCTGCCGCTGGCCAGGAGTCCAGAGAAAATGGGCCCCAGCTCCCCCTCAGGAAGAGATTCCCAGGCCGTGGACATGTGAGCCGGGTCACTCCTGGTGCTGGGCCGTCCTGTGCAGGGTGGGGCACTGGGTAGCATCACTGGCTTTGCCAACTGGATGCCAGCAGCACCCCTCCCCTGTTGGGGCAACCCAAATGTCCCCAGATGTGCCAGCAGTGCCCTGGGGCAAGGACACATGTGAAAATAAAGCAGGTGCCATGCACCAGGTAAGTGAAAGAAAGAAGGGGGGCAGGGAGGGACGTCAAGATCCAGAACTGTGGGAACCTCTGGTTACGTAAGGGTTTCAAGGTAACGGCAGGAATCCCCAGCCCCAGCAAGCAATCCAAGCACGTGGTTTCCCTCATCTTAAGTGCTTGTGAGCAGAGACGTGAAACCACAGGCCTGGCTGCCCAGGACGCGGCAGAGATGGTGCAGAGTCCTGCGGCCACGCTCAGGGACGTGGGGTCCTGGACACTGTGGCCAGGGGAGGAGGGTCCCCACCAGCCCCTGGCCCCCCTCCAGCACATCCACACAGGGTGCTAGAGGGACAGTGGGGACGCAGCTGAAACCTAAGCGCAGCACTGCCGCTTTCCCACACACCCGCCCTTGGCCGGCCCCGGACCCCCCGCATCCCGCGTGGGCCCACAGCCAGAGAAGACAGAGAGGGGCCCGGCCATCTGCTGCCTGTGGCCTTGCTCCCCGGGCGTCGGAACGAGGCTTTGTGATTCATTCCACATCTGGCAGGCAGAAGTCCCCAGAGAGCCGGGGTCCGGGTGGAGTCACCCACAGGTCACCCTGCCTCACAAGAGGTCCTGGGGGCCTGGGGGAGCCTCTGGATCTCGGGGGTCTTAGCGCTCAGACTAGACAAACAAGAGGTCACTCACGGGGTGACTTGAGTCCTTGACTTCAGGGTTCCTCAGTGATGTCAAGTCACCCTGAGTGCCCAACACAGAACAGTTTGGGGGAGAGGCAATGGAACCAGGAGCTTAAGCATGAGCAGGTGGCCTGGGTCAGTCTGGGGGCAGGTGGGGCGCCTGTGTGCCACCGGAAGGGGCTCATGCCAGGGAGCTATAGGGCTTTGGGAGGGGGTGTTGCTAAGCACCGTGACTCAGCGCTGCAGAAGTTGACTAAAATAGACTTCGGCCACTCCCCTCAGCCTGCCCTGGGCTGGACACCCCCACCCCACCCCACCCCACCCCGGAAGCTACTTCCCACTCTCCTGGCAGAGCGAAGGAAATTGGAGCAGCAACTCAGCTCTCCCTGACCCTCCCAGCCTCTGGTGAAACCAGCTTCCTCTGCCCTTGGCCCCAGTGACCACTGAGCATTCCTTTGAGGCAGGAGAACTGCGGTGGGTTTACACTCACCACACCCTGGGCTCAGCTCTAGCCTGGCAGGATGGAGATGACCCTCCACTCTCGTCGCCCTTCCGAGCATGTGGCATGGACGGCACCACCCAAGGCAGCCCAGCAGTTCCCAGGCGCACAGGAGCTGAAACACACTCCGAATGCCGGACCGGACCTGGGCACAGGTCAGGCCTGAGTCCCCTGGGGCAGCCTGCAGGTTCCCACTTCGCAGCTGACCCCCAGCTGACCAGGACACGGCGAACGCATGCTTCAGCACCCACCACGGGGTGGGGCACCCACTACACTGCTCTTCCCCTGGGGGTGCCAGCCAAGCATCCAGACCAGCCCAGGGAGGGCTTCTGGCCCATGGGCATCTGCCTGTGGCTTGGATTGGCTACAAGGGGCTTTGTTCCCTCTGCTCCTCCCTGCACCCCCCTCTGCCCGCCACTCACTCACTTACTGCACACCCACCAATTTTCCCACACTCCCGGGCCCTGGAGACAGACCAGTGAAAATAACAGGGTGGACAAGTCCCTGCCTTCCCAGGCGCCTGGGAGAGAGAGTGAAGGGCAGGCAAGGGGCTGTAAACAGGCAGGTAAAAGCCTCTCTCTTAGTCCCCGAGTCAGCCGGGCGACGCAAGCCAGTGCGGGAGTTACGGGGGCTGAAGAAGCTCCCGAGGAAAGGGCTCTGCCAGCTCTGAACTGCATGATGAGAGAAGGATCCAGCCCGTCCAGAACATTCTAGCAGAGGGTGCAGCACGTGCCAGGGCTCAGAGGCGGTTGAGGAATAGAATGAAAGCCAGTGCCCAGAGCCAGGTCACCCAGAGCCTCCCTGGGAGATGGGTGGGAGCGTGGAGGGAGCCCTGGGTGAACGAGGAACCTGGGTTCCACAGTGGCACAGAGTCCTCGCTGCACCTGTGCGCCTCAGGCCGGGCCCCGGGGGCAAGGAGGAAGGAAATGGGAAGCAGGTATTCAGTCTGGGGGCTGCAGAGGGTGGGGGCCAGGAGGTGGGGGCAGCCAAGGAGATGGACAGAGGGGCATATTCAGGGCTCGCTTGGGACACAGAGACCCCAGGAACAGCTGTGGGTCCAAATCGGGTAGGAGAGAAAGTGCAGAATCCAAGGAGACCCTCTTCAAGCTCCAGGCATCTGTTCAGGCGTCCCACCTGGGGAGACGGGCCTTTCTCCCGGGGACAGCGGCCAACATTCCACCAGGCAGTAGAACTGAGCTTTGCCAAACTGGGGGTGGCATTCTGTTCCACAGGTCTGTCAGCTGGGACAACACAGGGAGGAGGGGTTGTGCAAGAAACACAGAGCAACGCAGTCACGCCTCTCTGGAAGGTTAGAGGCTTTTGTCCCTAGAGAAAGATCCAGTACTTTCTGGAACAGCACCAGCCTTACCCTGCAAAGATAAGCAGGCCCAGTGACCTCTGAAGACTTTTCTTCCAAACAGGGTTGACGGGCAGCTAAGTGAATGAGCAAGCACTGTGGCGGCTTTCTACATTGTTATATGCTCCAGAATCTTCCGTGGGGGCTGCAATTTTAGCTGACTTGAGTCAGCTACTGGGATCTTTTAGTTCCTTCACTCACTACTGCCAGGAGCCCCGGATTTAAAAGTGTGCCGACTACTCAGGAGGATTAGCAGCCCAGTCTTACATTCACCTGGGCCTGGACGACCACAGTGGAACGGATGGGAACTTGAACTCTTGCACCACTTCTGTATTCGTGTCAAGTATCTCACGTGACCTGAGTGTGCAGGAGCTTCCAGAGCCTGAGACCATATTAAGGGAACTGCCTGGGTCAGGGGCTGATCATGGTTTCTCCCCACACTGGGGCTCTCCCTTCATTGAGAACCTGCGGCGTAGAAGGAACATGAGCCTGTAGTTTGTGTGTGTACAAGCACACGCAGACCTACACACATACGGGCACACACCTACGCTCAGCTTACATACCTGCCTACTATCATTTCATGCATCTACTAACACATGACAGTGCATTTTCATTTTCCTTCTTTTTACAAAGTTTCCAGTGTTTTCTTTTTATCTCAGTGGTTTTTCTTGCTAAAATACAGTTGGGGTGCCATATTATAGCACCCCAATGCCACACACATGATCCCCACTAAGCATCAGCATTGCCTGCAACTGTAGAGATCACCAAAACAGAGGGGAGAGGGAGGGTACCCCAGAAGTATCGCTGAGAGTCTCAGGTGGGGGGAGATGGCATGGCACATGCCCAAGGCCCCTGACCCCCAATAGGAAGCTCTTCTCCAGGTAACACAGAACTGAGGAGCTGGAATAAGCAGAGGGCCCAGTGCCGCCAGGCGGGGAGAGCCTCTAAGCCCTGGGCCAAGAGTCCACATGATCCCAGGAGGTCCCGTTGATGCAAAGCTTCTTCAGCTATGGCCTTAAAGGGTCTGACTGGACACCCTCCTCATTGAGAGGGCACCCTCAGAACTCTCCCAAAGTCAGCCAGCCACATGCACAGATACCCATCAAGCTTCGCTGTTGACAGAAAAGACTGGAAACAATCGAATGCCCAATGATAAGGAAGTGGCTAAGAAAATGAGGCGCACCAGCTCTGTGGATCATCACGCCGGCACAAAAGGAGAGGGCTAGGAAGACCGGGCTACACCTCAGACAACTGTTTACCAAAGGCATCGAGAAAAACAGGCTGGATTTAGACTTGTTGACACAGAGCGATCGCATGGCACAAATGTGCATTGGCAAAGCGAGACTAGGGGGCACGCAGAGAAATCCAGGAGCCATGGCAGGCTCTGAAAAAAAAGTGCACAGGCTCCGAAAAAAGTTTCCTTTAATGTGGTGATTCTGTTTTAATAATAATAATAATAAAATCCCAAAGCATCAAAGGCTTGAGGAAAAGACTTTAATTTCAAAACCAGCTAAGAACAATCTGGTTCTCGGAGCTCAAGGCACTGGGTGGGGGCTGGGAAGGGCTGATCCAGGCCAGAATCTAAAGGACACATCTCCCCTTGAGGCTCGGCTTCGCCCTCCCTCCCTGCCCACGCTGGACACCGTTTCTTGGGGCCTCCTTTTATTCTAAGTTATCGGGGAGGAGAAAGTGAGCCATGTACAAGTGTCAGGGGAAAGAGATTAGGACGCCCCCAAAGTGCTCCTTCTCAAAGCTGCTTCCTGATGCTGGAGCCTCCGGCGAGCAGATGAGAGATAACATCATCCCGCCCCCTCCCCCGCCACTGGCCAGTTTCCAGGGACATGAGCCCAAGGTAGGGCTGGGCTCCCACAGGGCAGGGGAGCCCAAAGTGGGATCCTACCTGAGATCTCCTGGGCAGGGAAGGTTCTGTTGTTTCTACAGCCCCAGCTCGGCAACTCTGACAGCTGCCAGGGGGCAGAGAAAGCCAAAAGCCGGTGGAGGAGGAGGGGAGTTGTGCCAGGACAACCAGCACCCCAGGGCCCCAGCAACTGCTGCAGTCACGTGCAGAGGCAGCAACACCTTCAAGGTTCCCACGAACTGGGCATCTGCTGCCTGCCAGGCCCTACACTGAGGACGACCTCCGGCCTCTTGCCCTGTAAGGACATAGTCATGAGTGGCCCCATTTTACAGAAGGGGAAACTGAGGCTCCCTCACTCTCCCAGCTACTCAATGGTGATTTGAGCCCTTTTCTGGCAGACCTTGAACACTTTCTGATGGAGGTGATACCCCAGGCCTATTCGATGTCCATGGCCAAGAATATGCATGTGGGGGGGTATACATGTTGGGGGGGTATACATGTTGGGGGGGGGTGTCTGCTTAACTAAGATCCTTGGGATCAAACTCACTTGATTGACTCACCCATTAGAGATCAGCTCCCTGAGATGGTTCCAGGGAGCTGCCCCCCACCCAGGGGCTCATTCCTGATTCCTGCCCTGCGGGGCCTCCCAAAGTTCTGACTCCCTGGAAGGGCTGCCCTAAAACAGCAGCTGGGTTGCCAGGGCCTATTTAGGAGCCAGCACAGCACAAGACCCTGCCACAAATGTTCCCATGCCTGTCCTGCTCCCGGCTCCTTGTGTTCCTCGGCAGCTCCAACTGACCCACCCTCTCTCCTAACCTCCCAGCCGGGTCCCCTGCACTTGCTCCATCCTTGTTGGCCCAGCGCCGCCCAGGCTAATGCCATTTCCTGGAGATAAACATCCTCGGCTTTGGTCGGCTCTTCCTGGAAGGGAAAGTGAACAAGGCCCAGCCAGTTTCACTGTGTGCTTTGCACAGTTGCAAGCCACGGGAAGCACATTCCCCAGGCATCGCGGCTGGGGAGGCGAGAGGGCTGGGGCGGAGGGTGTACCTATCCCAGGTAATCCGAACACCAGGCTCTTGTCAGAGTTGGATTGTGGGGTGAACGACACAGGGAGGAAATAAATAGTCCACACAGGCCCCTCAAAGCCACTTCCACTTTCTGCAGCACTCCAGGGCTCGCCAATGATTTGACACCCACACTGCCCAATAGGGGGTGCCAGCCTGATGGGGGGGTCCCCGAGGAGCCATGCTGAAGGCAATTGCACACTCACTGGATTGCAAAGAGAGTGCAAAAGGATGGAAACTTGTTCATTAATGTTTATATATGTGTTTGAGTCATAATATGAAGGATGGACTGGGTTCAATAAAACATCAATTCACCTAGGTCTGCTTTTTTCAATGTAATTATTAAAAATGTCAACTTCGTAGGGGATTTGAATGACACTTCTGAATATCACTGACTTAGACATTGTCCCCCTTTATTATCTAAGCCACACTTGCCCTTGTAGGTGGGCCAAGAAAGCCAAGGACTGTTCACATTTGGATGAAAATATAGTTAATATTATCACTATAAAATAGTTAATAAGTAATACTACATTCTTTTAGGTTATGTTTTGATATCCTAAATTTCACACCCAGAGGGACACCAATGCATGCGATGTTGTTTCAGTCTTACTGGAACTCTGAAACAAATATCCTTCCAGTCTGCCTAAGTCCCCAGCCATTTCCGGGGGATACATTCTTGTGAATTACGTTGCTTTTGGTTTTTACTATTAACTTGTCCTCCAGGTTTTACCAAGTTGCAGTCCTATCAACATAGGCCCAACACCAGTCCTCGGATTTTCTTTGGCTGAATTGAATATAATCATACAATAACCACCCTCAGAAATTTGCATTTCTTTGTTTACTCAAGAGGGAGAGCATTAGAAAACATATAAGCATCTGTATCCGTTCTCTTGTGAATAGCTTGTTGAAACCTTTTGCCTATTTTTCTAGGGGTGGGGACTTCATCTTTTATGGGTTTTGGCTTTTACAAATGTTAAACCTCTTGAAAATGTTGGCCATAATACTTTGCAAATATTTGTGCAAACTCATCAGACAGCATTACATCGAGGTAATTGTGTTGTTCCTTTTCCAAAGAGTAGTTATTATTTTTTACATGGCCAAATCTGTGTCATAGTGTCTGGCTTTACACCATAAAGCCTTACTCCAAAGTGTATGAAAATATTCACTTCTAAAACTACCAGGTAATGTATAAAAACCAACCTCAAGAAGAAATACTAGCAAGAAATATACCAACTTAGAGTTGCCTGTGGTTTATAAAATTATGGGTCATTTAAAATAGGAAATAAGATATAATAATGTTACTGATTCCTTACAGAGTTGTTATAAAATATGAGTAAAGCATCAAATGCGACCTTTATCTGATACTAAATTCTTTATATACAGTCATACCCCAACCACAGGTCTATCTCCAGACTTCGTATTCTGCTCACGGCTCTGTATTTATCCTAAACCAGGTCTACACCATCACTCTTTTTTTTTTTTTTTTAAAGATTTATTTATGCATACAAGAGCTGGGGTCCAAGCCAGAGATGTAGGGGGTGAGGGGATTCACCAGAGCCAGAACAGGCAGACTGATGAAATATACTGCTGAGGGAAGCAGCGGGAGAGACAGGAGAGGTCTGCCGCACCATGTGGGTAGCTCCCTGGCCGGGGATAGAACTCATGCTGCAGAGACTGCGGATAGCATCATAGTGCGCTGCTTAAGCCCTTGCGCCACCAGGGAGGCCCTGCGCCGTCACTCTTAAAATATGTTTTGAGTGTCTAGCAGGGTGAGAGTGCTTGCTACTTGTACATTTTCTCTAAAATATTCTTGGCTTTTCTAATGTAGTCTGCCAGATGGACTTTAGAAATACCGATTGAATCATACTGGGATTGAAAGAAAATACATCAATTTGGGAAGATGGACTCTCACAACATCAAGTCATTATATCCATTTATTCAAGTCTTCAGACTTTTCCCCTTTCAACTTTATGGGTTTTCTTCCTCCAAGTCTTACACACATTTCTTGCACGTTTACTATGGGTTAGTTTTATATTCTTTTTATCCCCACCCCGACCCTGGCATTATATTCTTATTGACTATTACCCTAGATGTTTCCACTCATCAGGATGCTTGTCACTGGAGTCACACAGATACACTCAATTATTTTTAAAGAATTTACAGGCATAGGACCTCCCTCGTGGTGCAAGGGGTTAAGTCTCAGCACTATGAAGCTATTGGCAGCCACTGAAGTGAGAATGCTCTCACCCCCAACCCCTCTGGCCTGTACCCCAGTTCTTGTATGCATAAATAAAGAAATCTTTAAAAAAAAAAAAAAAGAGTTCGATCCCTGCCAGGGAGGTGACCAACATGGCGCATCAGACCTCTCCTGTCTCGCCCGCTGCTCCCCTCAGCAGTGGATTTCAGTTGATCTGCCTGTTCTGCTCCCCACTCTGTCTCTGGTGAATCCTCTCATCCACCCCACCCCCTATCTCTGACCTACACCCCAGCTCTTGTATGCATAAATAAATAAAGTAAATCTTAAAAAAAAGGGATTTACAGGCATACCGTTTATGGGAAAATGTCAACAATTCAGAGTTGTCAGAAAACACTAGAACGTGGATGATCTACCTTTTCACTGCTGGAAAGTATAGAAGAGGCTGTCCAGTCTGGCTTGAACGGTGACATGTATGTAATCAAGAGAGCTGTGGAATAACATCTCTCAGTGTGGGTTCCAACAGCGATCAAGATGGTGTGCTGAGGAACCTACTCTGGGAATGACATCTTAGGCCTGCCCCAGCCTCAGGTGGCTGTGCCCTCCCGGACCATGGGGAGGGCGGCGGTGGGGAATAGAAGGGAAATTCACATCCAATGAGTTTTTACTCTGCACCAAGCTACTTGCTTTCATCTAATCAACTTTTTTTTTTTTTTTTTTTGGGCAAACAAGTAATATCCTAGCATTCGAAGACTTTATCTCAGGCATTTTCCTCAGAAATCCCATAGATTTATTATCATCTTCTTTATCTTGCTGATAAAAAACTGAATCTTAGAGTTAAATGATTCACAGAGCTGAGAATGAGTCCAGGTCTGATGACCAAAGCTTGGACTTTCCCTTCCCCAGAAGGCATCGCGGTCAGTGCTCTGGACTGGGGACCAGGCCTCTCAAATCAGACGGTTATAACACATGACTGGCAAGACACGCAGAACCACAGCCTCAAATCTCCCTGATTTGGGAACCCTAGTCCCCAGCACTCCCAGGATAATCCTGGGGGTACAGATCCGAGCCCCCTGCCCCAGGAGATCCACCTATTTGGCAGCCCAGCTCCTCCTGGGCTGAAAAGGGTCACTCCACTCAGCCCCTTCATCTTTGTCCTGCTTCCACCTCCCTCCTCACCCCAGAGTCCAGTGAGGAGGGCCAGGGGAAGGGAGGCAGCAGGAAAAGGAAGGAGCAAGCTCCTTGGCCACCTGGGGGTTAGAACAACCTGGACAGGGAAGAGAAAGGCATGAGCCATGGCCTGAGAGCCTCAGGAAGTGACGTAGAGCCAGGGAGCCAGGAAGACGAGGCGCCACCGACTCAAGGACATTAGGCAACTTTGTTTACAAGGCTCTTCCTGGACACCTGTGCCCCCCCACTCCCAGGAGACACAAGCCACCAGCTCTCACCACAGGGGAGGTGGGCTGGGGGTCTAGTCCCCCATGTCCCAGCCAGTGCAGGGCAGGGTCCTCATGGGGAGGCCCCATGCTCCTCCTTCCAGCCCAGGGCCTCAGAAGGAAGCGGCTGGGCTTGAAATCAGATCTGCCAGGTGGCATTTGGTTTCACTTCCTTTCTCCTGAGCAGAGTGCTCAGCTGAGGAGTGGGGAGCATAAGGACACTCCGGGGTCTCCCAAGGGGGCCGGGGGATCTGGACTTACTCCAGAGCAGGCTGGCAAGTTTTCCATCTGTCGGAGGCTGCGGGAGGCTGGAGACATGGATCCTGAACAGGATCCCACATGCAACCTGGCCAGGCCACTCTGGGCAAGTTACTTGTGCCTCAGTTTCCTCATTTGCTTAGCAGATTAAAGACATTAACACTAATATGTAAAGCATGCAGCTCAACCACGGGCAGAGGTGAGCCCTGGGAGGGCCGAGAGGTAGAGGATTCTGTCATCTTGTGACGGCGGCCACAGCCACTCCCCTGAGTTCAAAGAGAACACATTATTGACTTGGGGTGCACATTTCCAATGTTCCCCAAAATACCTAATCTAAAAGGCTCCAGGCTGACCCCTTTCAAATTCTATGGGGTCCCCCCAAGATAACTGGGGCAGGGCCCTCCCAGCTTTTGAAGCCCAGATCTAGATCGAGCCCTCCACCTGCCATCCCTACCCACAGGGGTCGGATCCAGCAGCTGGAGATAAGGCCTCCTTCCCCTGCTGACCTCCCCTTTACCTGCACCTCCTCCCTTCTTTACCTGTAACCGTTAATGATACAGGAGAGAGGGGCCCAGAAAGGGCCTTAGCTCTTTCTGATTTCAGTGAGCAATGGACGGGGTGGACCAGGTGGCGATGGAGAATAGAGAAATGCCTCCTGTCTCTCCCTAGCATGAGGGTTAGGGGACTCAAGACTTTGGGGGACTCGGTGCTACCAGCAAGAAATATGCACAAAAACTCAACATGATCTGAATGTCCTGCTCCCCAGCCCGGTCCTTTGGACCTTAAGCAGAATCTCACCAGACAAAAGTGCATTGCCAGCCCCCAGGAGGTTGCCAGTCCTCTCGTGCCTCACCGTGCCTCCCATTTGATGGAGTCTTAAATGCCACGGGGGACAGGAGAGGGTCCCCGTGTCCTGTAGAGGCCCCTCGGGGCCAAGGTGCACTTTCTAAGGAAAGGAGGGTGGCACTGAATGGAACCTCAAGGGGAGAGGGAGGTGTGGGGGAACAGAGGCCAGACACAGAGCCTGGCTTCACTGTCACCCCGGGCATCTGAAGCTGGGGTGGGCAGACCAAGTTCACTGGCAGGAAGAACTACACGGGGACGAGGCCTCTCTGGGAAGCGAGAGGCTGCCCTGGTGACGTACCCCAGGCCAGGGAAGGCGATGCCATCCTTGAGAACACACCCAAGGGATCTTACTTGCCCAGGCACTGCCCTCCAAACAGGGGGTGCAGGAATGAAGGGGAAACGCCAGGGGTGCAGAGCAGTTTCTTACAGGCTGAGTAAGAAGTACAGGCCTCATTTGTGGACACACCCCGCACTGTCGGCACTTGGGCCCCAAAAGGCAGACCCCTCCTCAGTTGGGGAGGTAAGGAGCTTAGCCGTGCCCCTGTTCCTGGAGGGCTCTGGATGCCAGCACTGCCAGTCTGGCATGGAGCCCCGAGCTGCCAGCTGGCAGTGCCTGGGGGAGACTCTGATGTGCATTAGCTGGAAGGAAGCCCAAGGCTCCGAAAGGGGCATATTTTAAAGTGGCTCTTCAGGGAACGGGACTGTGGGAATGGAACAGCTCAACAACTTCTGGAGCCACTGGAAGCCCAGAGGGGCCTGCCGGTCACACATGAGTCCCCCAGACCATCCAGTTCCCTAGCCAGAGGGGGCTGGCAAGGGCCTATCTCCCCGGAGCACCCCAGAAGCACTAGCCTGAGCTGGCTGGAGAGGACCCAGGACTTGGGTTCTTTTTCCCAAGGTCAGGGAAGAGCCTCTAGCGCACAGGTCAGGAGAGCTGGGTCAGCTCGCAGTTTCCAGGGCAAGATTGCACAACCCCTCTCCCTCCCCCCTCCCCCCAGTCTTATCTCTGGCATCAACCCAGATAGTGCTCCTCCAAGGGACAGACTCCTCCCTCCCCCCCAGCGGAGGACAAACTCCTGGGGGCCTGGAACAGTCCAGCCCAGAGTGATCATCCGGATGCTGTGGCCTCTGACCCTTCCTCTCCCACCAATCCAAAGCAGGGGCAGGGCCGCGATATCGAACCCCTCGCCTGGCCTGCCTGCCTGTCACACCTGGGCCGGGCCTGTCCCGGCCACAGAAATCAATCTCGAAATCCAAAGGTGGAGGGTGGAATCCAACCCAAGGCCCTTCCTTCTGGGACGGTTCCCTGGGAAAGAAGGATCAGAAGATGCCTCTCCTAGGTCAACCATTCCCATTGCCCCCCTTTTGTAGGTGAGACCTCAGCTGCAGGGGGCGGGGGGGGGGTGCTCCCTGGTCTCCAGACCTGGGAGGGCTGGTCTGTCAGTTGTCAGGGGGTGCAGGACAGAATGGGCGAGACACTCACCTGGGATGCTGGCATGAGCGTGGGGGGGTGGGGTGGGGTCTAAGAGAAATGAGAGGGGAAAGAAGAGGGATCAGGAAAGAAAAAAAGGAGGGAACCCCAGAAAATGGAAGGAATGCTCCCAGCGGAAGTCTGAGTCACTGAGGCTCCACATGAGCCCAGTCATCAAGGAGGGGGTGCCCAGGAACTCAGGGAGACTGCAGAGGGGCTGAGACTCACCCCAAACAGCACCTCTAGAGAGCCAGCTCACTGTGACACCGGGGTTCCCAGGAAGACCAGGAGACCACTTGGGGTCACAACCCCTCTGTGGGAAGGAGCAGCTGTCCTCCAGGACTGGAGGGGCAAAGTCCAAGTTCCGGGGAGATAAACCTCTTGAATGGGTCACATGGGCAGCTGATGAAACTGAAACGCACGTGGCTCCCCCACACTTCCAGCAGGCTCCTGGCTACCCCACCAGGAAGGCGCGCCCGGGTCCCAGGTGGATGTCTCCAGATGCTTTGGGGGCTCTGGGGCCACCTCGACCCTTGGCTGGGCCGGCCCTTGTCCAGCACACTCCCCGCGGCCCGTTGGAAATCCAGGGTTCAGCTTCCCTCTTCCTTTGTGCCCTGTTCTTTGTTCTCTTAAAATTCAGTCTATCCTGCTGGTGGTCCCCTCCTCCACCCAGGCCTCAGAAAGGGGGCGGAGGCGGTGGGGAGTTATTAGAAACCCAGACAGTGCACAGAAGTTGCATGGCAGGCCCCTGCCCTCGGGTGCCGAGCCCTGAGCCCCGAGCCCCGCATTGTTGCCGCCGGCGGGAGGGGGGACTATTTCTCGGGTCCAGATGGCAGCTGGGGGGCGAGGACCAGGGCGTCTCCCTGGGCCACCGGGCCCCTCTCGAGGGGTGCAGGCGGCGTCCCGGCTCGGGGACCCTCAGGGCCCTTCCCCCATTCAGTGGCTGCGCCCCGAGAGCCCCGCGCGGGGCCGGGTGGCCAGCGGGGCCCAGAGCAGGGCAGAGCATCGTGGTTCCCCGCCGCTCTCCCGGGGAGAAAAAGAAAACTTCCAGGGCCTGGGCTGCAGCGTCTCAGCGGGAAACACTCGAATCTGGTTCGAGTTAGCAGGGCGCACCCCTCCCCCCCGACCCCTGAGACACACTCGCCGGGCTCGGGCTTCCCCGCGAGGCGCCCCCCTCGCCTCGGCCCTGCAGCCCCGCTCGCTTCCCGCCCAGCTCCCCCGCCGGCCACTCCCCGGCCGCTCCCGGGGGGCGCACGCCGCGGGCGGGGGGCAGTTGGGGAGACCCGGCTGGGGGCGCTCCAGGGAGGGGGGCGGTGCCAGAGCGCGCGGATCCCGGCTCCGCGGCCCCAGCCGGCGCTTAAATAATTAACCAGCCGCTCCCCGAGCGCGGTTCCGCCCCGAGCGCTGCGCCCCGGGCGCACCGGCTCCCGGTCCCGGGCCGGCGCCTCGCAGGCTCCAAAAGGGCCGGCGGCTCGGCGGGGCCCCACCCCCGGGAGGCGCCGGGTCGCTCCCCGCCTCGGCCTCGGGCGCGGGCCCTGGAGGAGGCGGCGGGCGGGAGCCGGGCGGAGAGGGAAGGGTTAGCCCGGGAGGGGGTGGAGTATTTGTTCCCTCGCCATTCCCTTCCAGGCGGCTCCTTCCCTCTTTTCTCCCCGGCCTGTGACACGGCGCTGCGGCGTGTGGACGAGGCCAGCGCGAGGGGGCCCGGCCCGGCCACCCCCGGCGGGTAACCCGGTGCTGGGTCCCGGGAACTCTGCGCACACGCCCCCCTCCCGCCCCCCTCCCGGCGCCCCGATGGCTGCGCGGCTGCCCGCGACACACACCCCATTCCCGGGCGCGGGGTGGGCCTTTCAAGCCGGCCCCTCCATGGCACCCCAGCCCCAGCCGCACCCCCGGCAGCGCCGCGGGCCAGCCCGGCAGATCCCCCCGGGGAGAGGAAACCCAGTGGATCTCGGCTGCGCCGGGGCTGGGCACGGTCGCTCCCCGCCAAGCCCTGTGCGCGGCCCCGGCCCCGGGCACCCGAGCCGCCCGCACGAGTCGGGGTCCAGCCCGGCCGCCCTGGCGGGGCGCAGCGGCCGGCGCCGAGAAGAGGGCCCCCCGCCTTTCTGCGCGCCCCGGTGCCCCCCAGGAGGCTTTCCCAAGCCTCTCCACCCCCTCCCCCAAGCCCAGCCCACCCAGGCCTCGCAGGGCGCAGGGGGCCGCTCGGCCAGAAGCGGGGCGTCGCCTACCTCGGTCCCCACGGGCGCGAGCGCCCCGCAGGCGCGATGGCGCGGCCCCCTCGGCGGGCTCCGCGCGGCGCCGGGGCTGGCGGCCCATGTCCGCGCGCGGGCGTCGCTTTCCCTCGCTCTGGGCTCTCCGGGCCGCGAGCCGCGGACACTCCCCTCGCAGGCTCCTCCCGCGCGCCCGCGGCCGGCCCCTGCCTGATGTCACGGCGCGGCCGCGGCCAATGGCGGGGGGACTCGGCGGCCCCGCCCGGCCCCCGCGGTTCAAATCTGAAAGCCCGACGCTCTCCCGGCTGCGGTGGGGCCGGCCCGGGCGGCCGGCCAGGAGTCCAGCGGGGAGGGCGCAGGGCGTCCCCGCCTGGCTGCGCTCGGGGCCCGACCTCCCTCTCGGGGAGTGGGGGCGCCGCTCCCCCCGATGGCCCCGCGCGAGGCCCGCCCGAGACGGACCCGGTCCCGGCAAAGCCCAGAAACTAGAAACTCCCGCCCCGCGGGGTGCCCCGCGCTCTCCCTGCCCACCTGCCGGCGGAGGTGGGCGCCCGAGGGTCGGCGCCGCGAGGTGCGCGGATTCCACCCCAGACTCCGCCTGGGGACGCCCCGGTTTCGGCGGGGTGCTCTGTCTTCGGGCGCCGCGCTTCCCCAAGCCTGTGCACCCGGGGCCTCCGGGCCATCTGCTCGGGCTGCGTCCTGCTCCCAGGAGCTCAGAGGGGACGCCTGGGCTCCAGCGCGGAATCCTGTTGAGAAGCTTTCACTTGTGAATGATCGTTACTCAAAAGGCCAGTGGAGAGAAATTGCGCGGGAGAGTGGACACAGCGCTGGGTGTGAAAGTTCCCTTGCCTTTAGCAGCTCCCGGCGCCTCCCACCGCGGCCACCTTCCTCGAGACCCCCTCCCTGGGTCTAGGGGGCGAGACCCCTTCCCTGGGTCCTGGGGGCGAGACCCCCTCCCTGGGTCCAGGGGGCGAGACCCCCTCCCTGGGTCCTGGGGAAGAGACCCTCTCCCTGGGTCCAGGGGGCGAGACCCCCTCCCTGGGTCCAGGGGGCGAGACCCCCTCCCTGGGTCCTGGGGAAGAGACCCTCTCCCTGGGTCCAGGGGGCGAGACCCTCTCCCTGGGTCCAGGGGGCGAGACCCCCTCCCTGGGTCCTGGGGAAGAGACCCTCTCCCTGGGTCCAGGGGGCGAGACCCCCTCCCTGGGTCCTGGGGAAGAGACCCTCTCCCTGGGTCCTGGGGGCGAGACCCTCTCCCTGGGTCCTGGGGGCGAGACCTCCTGCCTGGGTCCAGGGGGCGGTGATGTCCTCTCCTTGCTCCAAGCTGCAAGGAAGCTTCCCAGCACCAGCTTCCTGAACTCCTGAAATCGTATCTGCTCGAGAAAACTTGCATCATTCCGGGAAGCATCCCTCTCTTTCCTCTATTTTTAACAAATTAGTTTGTCTTTTAGGGCCCTGTTAGTAGTTTGTACTTTTACAGGTGGCTGGGGGCGTTTGAGGCAGCTTCCGAAAGCATTTCACATTCCCTGAACTTTGCCTTTGGGACAAAGATGAATCAAGTCAAACTCCTGCCCTCTGGATGCCCACAGCAGGCACGTCTGCCCACACGAGGAGCTCAGGAGATGCTCTGGAAAACGGTCCCCAGCACCCCTAGCTCCCTGGCAAGAGGCTTGATTAAAGGCGGGTGCTTGTCTCGCTGGCCTCTGGCATCCCAGACTTGTGGATCTCGAGTGTCTGCTGAGGTTGTTTTCCTCCAGCCTTTCACATTAGAGCTGTTTATTGATAACCAGAGGAAATTAACAACATGAAAAACATGAAGCTTGCATACCTACCTTGAAATTTTTGGCAAGCTCTAAGCCCCTGACTTTGGAGAGGGATTTGAGGTCTTAGCTGCACCTTGGGTGTAACTTGACCTCTAAGCCCTTAGGCCCGGGCGTGTGTCTCTGCCTGTCCTAGCTGCCAGGGCTTGCCCTTGGGACTTGGGCTGGTGAGATCCTGACAGCTGCCTGGGCCTGCCCCCCTCCCCCAGGTGCCACCCACCCCCGACACTCACCCCCTGGGGTTTGATAACATGGGGTTCCAGGCATTTTAGTTCACCTTGTTTGGCCCCAGCCCTAATGAGGATCCTGGTTGGTCCTGTTTCCTTTTAGAGAAGCTGGAGGCCCCACACTGTCCGATACCATAACAGCTTGATGCTGGGCAGGTCATTTTACTTTAAGAAATCAGCTGATGACCAAGGTTCCTTTCTACCAAATGATCTTATGACTGACTTCTCTCTACCCTGAGTTCCACCCCCAGCTTTCCCCTACTGAAGTTAGAAGAGATGGCCCTGGATGGACACCACCTGCGGGGGGCGGGGGGGGTCAGTTAACCAGGGCCAGATGTCAGCCTTGGAGACCTGAGGCCCTACCTGCCCCAGGCTATTCACTCCTACCCAGCTGGTCAGAAGCTCTTTCTCTCCAGGGTCCCTGGGAATCACCTGGAGCCCTCTGTGGCCTGAACAACCTCTGCTGCCTGGGCAATCTCTGCTGCCCAACCTGGGAAAATCCGCAGGAGACCAGGCTCCTGGTAGAGACCCTGGGGCTCAGGGAAAGGCCCTCTACCACTGTGGGACTAGTCCATCTCTGGGGACTTTTTGCCACAGGCTCCAGGCACATGATTCTTCCCCAGCCCCCTTTCTGAGGGAATTACATATCAGCACTCTGGGGAGAGAGCCCCTAGAGACTAAAACAACAAATGATCCCCTGGGCTCCTTGGGGACAGCACGGTGTTCGCTTGAGGTTGGAATCTCCACTGTGGGTTGGTACACAGGACATTGGCCAGATGATGGAGTGGGGTCCAGAGGCCCTCAGCCCTCTTGTCTGTCTGCACTGCTAACCCTGGCCTGAAACTAGCTGGGCTCAGTGCCCCTGCATGAGCTGGCTGGGCCACAAGGCCATATCCTCCCAGAATGACAGCTCCCCACAGCTTAGAGGTCATGGAGCCCTTATGCCTCAATGCACCCCTGCCCAGGAGGGAGGGAGGGAGGCTGGTCACTAGGTTAAGGACAGGAGGTAGCAGGGGGTTGAGGTGGGCCCAGAAAAAGGGCAGACATGGGTCAAGAGCTGGCAGCACAGAGAGAGGCCACAGAGTTTACCGGAAATGCATTCAGACGTGGGGTCAGTACATGTGGGTTATGTGACCTTGGGGGAGCCACTTATTCTACTGAGTCATGTCCATAGAGAGGACCTGGTGACAAGCTGGACCACAGGGGTTATCAGGCGATGGAAGGTGATAAAGCTGTGACCTTTCATGAACTGTCACGTCCAAGGCAAGGGGCTGGACACTATGATGATTGTCACCAAGTCAGACTTTAGACTTTGGGGAGCTGTGACCCCTCCATCCATCTGCCAGGGAAAGAAGAGATGACACAGCCCCCCAGAGCCCTCCTCAGACGTCCCCTCTGCTGCCTTGCATCTCCATGCCACCTGACCAGGGAGCTGGAGCCTGTCCGGGAAGGTGGGAGGTGACAATAAACATCCTGTTTATTCCAGAGGGAGACACAGCCAGAGCTCGGGGCTCCTCAGAAAGTGAGCGCAGACTTCAGTGGAGGCCTTGGAAGGAGTAAGACCCGGGAGAATGTTCCATGTGGTCTCCAGATTTCTAGAGCTAGAGCTTCACGTGACTCCAGGGATAAGTGGGGACCCCAGCCACGCCCCTTTTGAGCGTCCCAGGGCTCAAAGCTCCCTTTTGGTGGTCCCAGGGCTCGAAGGTCCGGACTGGGCTCACAGGCTGCCACTGTCTCCCCTGAGAGCAGCCGCTTGACCACTGGGTTTGCGCTTATGTAAATGGGGGGCACATGGGCACCCACTGCGTGGCACCAGCGTGAGGTTGGTGGGTAACAGGTCAGAGTTCAGTGTGGAGCTGGGGCCACACTGAGGGTTCACACAAGGCTGGTCTCCAGGTGGAGGTCTGGGCTTGGATAGACCTTCTGGAACCAGATGGTTTCTGAGCGTCCCCCTTGGGCTGTCCCCGCCGGTATTTCCCAGAATCGAGCTAACAGAAGAAAAAGGGCAGTGTTATCTGTAAGAGCAGTCCCGGACTTCTGATAAGGGCATCATGTGGACTTTGGGGGGGATGCATGCAAAGGGGCCTCGTTTTCTGACATTGTCTCCGGGGAGGGGCGTGCAAAGTCCCCCTCTGCTGGAGAACCAGAGACTCTCCTGGGCCTCCAGAGACATGACAGGTCAAGGAACTCAGGGGAGGGAAAGAGTTGGCTTTGTTTGTACCCAGAAAAAGCTTTCCTTCTGAGGGCGCAGCTCAGAGGCTGAGGTAAGGGAGACTAGGAGGCCCAAGGGTGCGTCCCGACCGAGGACTTCGCTGTGACTTGGAGTCATCCATCTCAGGCCCCTGAAGTAGTTGTTCTTATTCTTCCCTTTTTTCAGGTAACAGGTAACTCGCTCAGGATGGCACAGCCAGTGAGTCCTGGTGCAGGGGAGGCCCACAGCTCTAGCCGCCGAGCCCCGAGACAACAGGACGGGAACAGACAGAAGGAACAGGAGAAGCGTGACGTTCTTGTGAGCAGGCTGAGCCACGGAGAGCAAGGGTGGTGACTCGGGGAGACGGACTGCACCACCTTTCCTAAGCAGGCAGATTCCCATCTCCTGGGGAAGTTGGACATTGTTTCAAGAACTCACCCAGCCTCTGGGCAATTCTTTGAAGGTCACAGAACTTGGCTCAATCACCACCTGCTCCCGCCACTGCCTTCACCACCCTGTCCCCCCACAATGTCCCCACTAAGGACCCCAATTAAATCCTTTGCCAGAGCTTGGTGCACGGCACGGGGGGAGAGGAGGGCTGGTCGGGAGGTGTCACTCAGCAGCCACTGGGTCCCAAGCAGGGCTTAGAGGAACAGCCCCTCAAGGCAGGATGCTCTTGTGCCTCTGCTTTTTGTTGGGGTGCCACCCACTTCCCTCCTGCCCATGGCACTAAGCCTCTCAAAACCTAGATGCTTGGGTTGAATTTCTGATGTTGTGTATTTCTGTCTGACCCTGGGAGCTCCCTATAGTTTCTCCCCACCCCCCAGGCTCCCCAGGAAGAAAGGAGCTTTAAGAGTCATCTGTCTTCCTTCCTGAATCTGCCCCCACATGCAAGCCAGTGAGATCCTGTGTAGAGCCAAAGGCTGCAGAGAAGGTGTGAGGGTAGAGAAGGCCCCAGCATCTGTTTCCCATCTCTCTGTTGGGAGAAGGCGAAAAGCCCCCCTCTTGATGTTCCGCGGGCTCGAAGATCTGGACAAGGCTCACAAGCTCTGGAGCCGGCTTGGCCTGCTCTTGAATCCCGGCTGTCACTCTATCACCTGAGAGAAGTCGCCTGAGCCTTGGGGGCTGGATTTTCTCATCTGTAAATGGGGACCATGTGGGTACCCACCCACTGCGTGGCGTGGCGTGAGGTTGGTCAGAGTTCAGTGTAGAGCTGGGGCCACATTGGAAGGTTCACCATATGGACACAGGCTGGTCTCCAAATGAAGGACCTAATTTAGAACTTTCCAGAACAATTATGTTCCTGAGCATCCCCTCTTGGGGACAGACTTTGAAGGTCCAAGTTCAGATAAACATGCTTGTGGGCTGGGAGTAACTGTCAAAGCTATGGTTGCTATAGAGTTTGTTTCCTCTTCTCCAGAGTTTTCAGTTTTCTAAGTGTTGTCTTGGGGTGTGTGTGTGTGTGTGTGTGTGTGTGTTTCCTGTAAAGCTTTTGAGTCATAACAATAACTCATCCCAGGCTGATGTCAAGGCTAATTTACGCTTCCCATCTGGGCGGCTTGGTGCTGCAGGACGCCAACTTTCTCCCTCCCCAAGCGCTCATCACCTGCATAAACCCAGTGCTCTCCAAACAGCGACGTGGCTGAGGACAAGGCCATGTGAGCCAAGCCAGCAAACAGGAGTTGGCTTCAGGGGCAGACTGCCCAGACCCAGGCCTGCATCCTTACTTCTGCATATTAAGTAAAATCCTGGCCTAGTGGCATCTGGGAGTCCTTCCCTGTAGCAAACAGCAAAACTTTGTGAGTTGAAAGTCCCCAGAAGGCAATAGGGAGAGAGAGCTGGGGTGAGGAGGCTGTGGGCCTCGTAATGGAATCTGTCAATTAATGACAGTTGCAGAAAAGAATATTTTCCGTTTCTTCTGAAGCAGAGAGTTTGGCTACTTTAGGAAGAATAATGTAATGTTAGCAATCACCGAGGCCACTCACTTTACAGAAAATAAAATCCAGAGAGGCAAAATGACTTGTCCAAGGTCACAGAGCCAACTGCTAGCAGAACTCAGGACAAGGCTTTCCAAGAGTCTATCCACAGCGAGCACTTACTCATCTGATCTCCCAAGAGCCCGGTGGGGCCCCACTCTGCAGGGCTGCTGGCCTCCTGCTGTTCTTGGCAAAGCTTCATTCTCCACGTGACTCGGCAAACAGCAGCTCTGGGGACCTGGGCTCTTGAAATGGGGTCTCTGCTGGTAGAAGGGGACATCTTGCACAAACACTAGCTCGCTCTCCTCTCCCCCACACTTTTCATTTCATCACCGTCTCCCCTTTCCTGGAGGCTGTGGAGAAGGTTGGCTCCAGGTTGGGCAGCTTTTTCTGCCTGCAGAGGCCACAGGCCGGATGGTGGCCATGGGTCAGATGTAGCCTGAAGATAGATCCCACTTGGCTACACAGTTGTTCCAGCTACTGTGACTATAAAAACATACTTCTCCCCAGACAACCATGTTATTATGCTTTTGGATTCTGAGTCTCAGGAATTGTGAAAGAGCACAGGGAAAGGGCTTGTGTTATTCCATGATGTAAGGAGTCCCAGCTGGGAAGACTTGGGTAGCGGGGTGGCTCAGTATCTGAGGAGTATCTGGAATCATCTGGATCTCTTCACTCACTTGTCTGGGGGTTCATGCTGCCCCTCAGCTAGGAGCTCAGCTGGGCTGTCAGCCAGGACACCTCTGTGTGATGTTCCATGCCTGGTAGTTGAGCTTCCTTGGAAGATGGCAGCTGAGTGCTAAGATCAAGCAGCCCAAGAGAACCAGGTGGAAGCTACATGACCTTTGTGACTGCACGAGTTCCCACAGGCCACTGTGAAAAAAGGCCCCACAAACCGGGTGACTTAGCAGAAATGCATTGTCCACGGTTCTGGAGGCTGGAAGTCCCAAACCCAGTGGTTTTGGGGGAGCGCCTTTCATGCCTCTCTCTGAGCTCCTCTGGCATTCCTTGGCTTTGCACAGAGCACCCAAATCCTCTGTCTCCCCACGGTGCTCTCCCTGGGTCTTTACTTTGTCTTTCTTCTGTACAGATCTAACTCACTGTCCAAACGTCCCCCTTTGTAGAAGCAAACAAACCATGGTGGGGGGTTAAGCCCCCCCCCCACCCCATGACCTCATCTTCCCTCAATCAAGGTCACATTCGTCGTTGATGAGGGCTTAGGACTTAACGTGTTCCTTGGGAAACTCTATTCAACCACAACGAGCATCTAGCCTTGGAAATTTCTGGCATTGCCTGTGCTGTAGTCACAAACCCCCTCGCGGATTTGAAGAGGGAACATGGACTCCATCTTTCTAAGGGAGAGTGTCCCTCTCGCAACCCACCGGGAGCTGAGGAGCTGGTGGTAGAGTCACGAACATCTTTGGAAGATGCTTTAAGTCGCTTCGTATTTTTAGTTGCTAATATTTAAGCATAAGGGACATTTACATAAAATGTGAATTCCTGGTTTCTGAAAAATCAGAAGCACCTGGGGACACGGGCTTAGATTTCCCTGAGGCAGCTGGGGCTGGCATGGGCCACCCTTAGGAGGTGGCGGCTCTGCAGCTGACCCTCTTCCCGAAGGCCTGTGTCAGGGCCACCGTGTCACACATGTCCTTGCCTCCTGCTCCCTGCGTGGGCCCCTCCCCGTCCTGGCAAAGGGGAGGCTCTCCTGTGGTGAAACTGTGGTGTCCCCACCCACCCCGAGAGCCCATAGAAGGCAGCAAAGCGGGGTGACCTCTGATTCACGGTCTGCATCTAGGGACTGGTCTGGGCATGAGGACGAGGCCAGACAAGCACAGGCAGTGGCTGATTACAGAGGGCAGGGTACGTGGGGGTGGGAGGCAAGCAGGAAAACCACTAACAGGTGTGCTCACGCCCCCCCGTCTGGCTCCCACCCCCATGTACATCTCCTTCCAAGGAGAGACATGGGGGCAAACTTTGAGGTGCTGTTCCCTCCCTCCACCAGTCCCCTCCAGTTGAGACTTCTGGAGCCTTCTGGGACGTTCCCTGCTATTGGTCAATTCCCCTCATAACACTAAAGCAAACAAGGCCAAGGTCACTGAGCATCTTTCAGTGTCCTTCCAGGAGCCTTGAATTAGAGCAAGGCTTTGCTCCCTGGAAGAGACGCGTGGGGTTGGGGGTGGACAGGAGCAGGCCTGGACATCAGAGGATGGGTCCTAGCGCCAAGTCTCCCAAGGCATGTGGGCAGGACCCTCACCCCAGGAGCTTCGGGCTCTCTTTAAACTGCAACACGTGGTATTTTGGGTGGGATGGTCCCCAGGTCTGGGAGGCATCGCTGGAGTCCTGGCCCTGGCACCTCAGGCAGGGTACTTGGCCTCTCGGAGTTTCTGCTCCTGCCTGTGCCAGAGGAGATAAGTTTATGGACGCAAGTGTCTGGCTAAGTCTGTGCTTACACGGCCTTGGTCACTTTGGGTCTTGCAGACGGGTCCTCCCTCTGGCCGTGTACCGTGGGGTCCCAGCAGAGGCCGGGGACTGTGGTGCCTCGCCTTTTGAGGGTGTGCGGTCCCAGGCGCCAGCAGAGCTGCCTGCCTGTCTCCCACGGAGCTGGCCTCGGGCCAGTCTGAGAAGGCGGGTGCATTCTGCCTCCACCCATGTGTGGGCGGCTGCGCCCCAACTCTCGACACACCCAGAAGCTCCCGACCCCCTGCTCACATGGGAGGTGGACACAGAGGGGGAGTGGCCCCCCAGTTCTGGTCAGCAGCATCTGTGATTAATATTTTGCCGGTTGCTGTCGGATGAAGGTTTTTCCTGACCGCAGGGAATGACTGTTGTTTGCTTCTAGTGAAACAATTTAAAAGGGGGCTGGGGAGAAACAGGAAAGCAAACACCCCATAGTTGCCAATGGAATTCAGAACTGGCTGGCTTTTTCTCCAGAAATCTAAGGCTGCAGGGGGAGGGAGGCCCAAGGTCTGGAGGGGCCAGGGCCTGGGGTCAGCTGTCTCTGCCTCCAAGACAGCTCACTCTCTTTCCCCAGGGCCACCCCAACAAATGACCGTAAACTGGTGGCTTAACCCAAGGAAAGTTTATGCACCCGCAGACTGGAAGACTAACATCAAGGGGTCAGGGGTGGGTCCATCCTCGCCTCCTCCAGCTCCTGGCGGTCGGCGGTCCCGGGCATTCCTTGGCTTGTGGCTGCACCATTCTGCACCCCTGCCAGCCCTGCCTCTGTTTGGGCTCCTCCCTCTGTGTCCCCTTCTTTTCTTATAAGGCCACCCAATGATTGGATTTAGAACACCCTAATTCAGAACGCCCTCCTCTTACCTAACTATATCTGCACAGACTTGACTTCCAAATTGGGGTTCCTGGTGAACATGGGTTTTGAGGGAGACACTATTCAATCTATTCCACTCCCCTTGGCCACCTCATCCAGGGGTCACCCCAGAACCCCACAGAGGCTCCAGCAGGTGTGGACTTAACTGGATGCCACTTTAAACCTGGGGTCAGCAAACTCCGCTTGCTTTGGTGTTGGCCTGTGTGCTAAGAATGGTTTTTAGCATTTGTAAAAGCTTCGGGGAAAAAATGGAAAACAGAATGCTATTTTGTTGCACGTGAAAGTGATATAAAATTAGAAAGTCAGTGTCAGTGAATGAAACGGATGGGAACACAGCCAGGCCTTTATGGCTCATCTCTGTTTGCCGGCTGGGGGGCCGGGGCTGGGAAAGACCACATGGCCTGAAAATCTCCTGCCCTTTAGAGAAGAAAACATTTGCTAGCCCTGCAGACAGCCTTGCCCTGAAATAATGATTCTCACCTGGTCTGGGTTGTGGGGGTGGGGGGTTCTGAGTGTGGAGGCCCCCTCCCCCTCCAGGGCAGCTCTTCCAGGTCCCTCTAGGACCATGGTTATGGGTGAGCAAAGGGCCGGGTACAGGGATGCCAGGCCGGCCTGGGTGCACCCCGGCTCTGGCACACGCCCTGCACATCCCTTCCCCTCGCCATGTCTGGGTGTCCTTATCTGTTAAGCCCGGGCAAGCGACATTCCTGATTCGGGCAGAGAAGGCCTTCAGCAAGATGCCGGGCGTGGACGTGCCTGGCAAAGGTCAGCGGTGCCACTGCTGTGATTTGGCCCCAGCTGGCTCCGGAGGCTGCAGACAATGGAAAGTCAGATTGTTAACTTTTCTAACGTGCCAGAGGATCCCATTTGTTCTGGTGAAGACTCCCAGCAGGGCTGTGTGGGTCTAGTTGCTCTCTCATCCTCATGACGCAGAGCATGGGGGAAATGCCCCCCCGTGTTGCTGCCCAGGGTATTCACGCTCTGCTCCCAGGAGCCCATCAAGGGCTTGATTAGGAGGCACTCGGCTCCCAGGGGCTCCTCCTATCCATGTGCCACCTTCTCTGTGTCCCCTGGGAAGACTGGCCTGTGTGCACTGCACCCCAGCACCCCTGACTTCCTGCTGAAGTGGGGAGCATGAAGAACTCTGACAGGAGAGGGAGGAGGGAGAGCCAGGCCGTGGCTGGTGGTCCTCTACCTCCATTGGCCCCTGTGGCATCTGACTCCATGCAGCCTTTCCGTCTGCAGGTCCCAGTAACTGCTGACTTGGGGTGCCCTAACCCTGCGTCCTGCCCTGCCCTGAAGTACCCTTTGCCTTCCTGGTGAGAGTCTCTTTATGAAATGCTCCTAAGTGATCCTAATCTGGTGCCATCTTTGCTGGAAGAGTGACGAGTATACTCTGCAAGGCCGGTTATATTCCCGCTCTGAAGCCCCCATCATTTCTCAGCTTCAGAAGCTTGTGATGGACAGGAATTCCAGAAGGCAGCGTCCCGAGGCAGGTGGGAAGGCTGGAGAGTGAGCAGACTGTCGAGGATGGCGCCTCGACTGTGCCGAGAGCCCGAGGCTCCTGCAGGATTCCTCCTGAGCCGCTTTATCCGGGAACAATGGCTGTAATCCCTTGATGGGTAGCGTGCTTACAAATCACGGTCCGTGTAATCGCCTTAATACCTGCACACTTTTCCCCAAGGCGTGCAAAGCAGTTTTCAACTTCCCCATTTTCCGGAGGAGGAAACTGAGGTTCTAAATGTTTCGCAGGAACCCCTGCATCTGGGGTGGAGCTGGGATTTGAACCAGGTGGCCCCTGCAGCAGATAAACATAGGGTACCCCAGGCCTAGCTGCAGCACAGCACTGGTTCGCTAGCAGTAAAGTCCCAACCAACCCAAAGGGTTTGGTTGACCTGGACGGTGAACTTTGGGCAGAAAGTGAACTGAAGACTATTTTGTTTTTTTCCATTTACTTTTTTTTTTTTAATTTATTTTATTTATTTATACAAGCCCTGGGTACAGTCAGAAGCGCGGGAGGGTGAGAGAATTCACCAGAGCCAGAGCGGGGAGCAGAGCAGGCAGAAGGACCGAAGGACACTGCTGAGGGGAGCAGCGGGCGGCAGGAGAGGTCTGCGCGCCATGCGGGACCCTCCTCCGGTGGCCGGGGAGCAGCTGGGGATCGAACTGGCGCTGCAGAGGCTGCGGGCAGCTTCGCAACCCAGAGCTCAACTGCTGCGCCACCGGGAAGGCCCATCCATTTACTTTTTTCATGGTACAACTTAGCTTCTCAGCAACTGGCTTTCCACAGCGCAGACAGCCCCGAATGGGAAGTGGTAAGGTCTGGGTTTTGTCATGCCCCTGGGGAGGGCATTGATCAAAGGGAGCCAAACAGCTGGGCTGACCTGGACTGAGCTGATGGCTCAGACTTACCAAGGCTTCTCCCCTCACCTGCTCACCTGCGCCTAACTGAACCTCCTCCGTAACCCACAACTTCTGAGCCAGCTGCTTCTGTGCCTACTCCACGCCAGAAGCTGAATGTCAAAAAGAAAAGTAGCAGTGGCTTCCTCCATCTGTGGCTCCAGTCAAGCCTCATTGCCAAGTGCTTTGCCATCAAGATTGGGAGATGGATAAAAGCAGCTTTGATGGTGCTGGACCTGACTCAGGTTGCAGGCCAGAGACACTGGGGTGGAGGGCAGGGCCTTGCTGGGGTCACCCCTGCCATGTTTCATTTCATGAATCTAACCTTAGAGAAGGCAGAAGTTGTGCCCATTTCACAGGTGGGGTCATGGAGGCTGGAGAGGTGGAACTTGAGCTTGAGCTGGAGTTTATGGGAACCCAGGTCTGCCACTTCTGGGGTCTTTAGGGTTGACCACAAAACATGCTTTTCCTGTTTGGTCACTTTGGGGGGGTTTAAAAAGAAATGCCACTGCATTCTGAGAGGCCTCCTGGTGCTTTCCAGAAGAGGCTACCTTCCAGGTAGGAAGGAGGCAGTGGTGTCACACCTTCCTGCCCCACCCTGACTTCTTAGCAGATTTATCTTTCTCTTTTTTATTTTTTTTTCGGTTGGGGCACAGGCATTGTCTTTTTCCCTGGTGTGTTTGGCCAAAGCTACACACTGGCCACCGGCAGGGAGGGACCTGTCTGGGATTAGAAATGTATGAGGAAGAAGTTTGCAGCTAATGTGCACTGAGACTTCTGGGTCAGAACAAACATGATTTGACTTTTTGTGGCCAAAGTCCTTCCTTTGAAACCCCACGATTTTATTGGCTCTAGTTATCCTCCTGATTGGGGGTGCATCACTCATTTTCCCCTGAGAAAATGCAGGGGCACCTTAAGTTGCGCCATTTGTAAATGATCCTTCTAGAACTAGAATCCACTCTTCTGTCTGCAGTTCTAGAATGTCTTTCCGTTGTTACCCTTCACCCAGTGTGGTTACAAAGAGTCAATTATCACTGGTCCCAAACTTGTTTATGCCAGTTTTACTTTTTATAGTAATGACACAGTTTAATTAAATATGACCTCAGTGGCTCAGACAGGAGTGCTTAAAAGGAGAGCAGTTCTTTGGCAATTACATCGAATACTTTGGAAAGGGATTGCTCTGATAGAGGAAAGTGGCAAAAATAAATGTGTTCAGTTAACCATGGACAAGAGCCGTAAACAAGGAAAAAAAAAAAATAAAAGCTAGGGTTCGGCTCGTGTATCAAGTCACAATTTCTACCCTGGCAAGCTGAGATCCCTGCGTCCACCTGTCTGTCTCTCGTCTCTCCAGGTTTGAGGCAGAGGTTTGGTCTGTGAGCTCAATTATCTTACAGATCTAAGAAGAGGTGTTAATTTCCTAGTTTGTTAATTTTCCGTTTCTTACCTGTTCTTGGGCAACATCCACACTCCTTACCTGCAGAAGCAGAGACCGGAAGGAAACCCTCAGTCCTTACTTCCTAGGAAAGATTTACTTTTCTTTAAAGAGACAGAGGCTGGAATTCACTGAGATGATTTTCAGATGTGAGTTGTGGAAGAAAGACAAGAAAGGGCCTCATTCGTGGCGCAAGGGGTTAAGTCTCAGCACTATGAAGCTATCGGCAGCTGCTCTGTAGCATGAGTTCGATCCCAAGCTAGGGAGCAACCCACATGGCGCAGCAGACCTTTCCTGACTCGCCCGCTGCTCCCCTCAGCAGTGTACTTTGGTCAGTCTGCCTGTTCTGTTCCCCACTTTGACTCTGGTGAATCCTCTCACTCCCCGCTACACACCTCTAGCCTGCACCCCTACAAGGAATCCATTCTTCAAAAAAGAAAAATGCCCGATAGGAACAAGTGGGTGAATGAATTTACATTTGTGTGATTTTAAAATGTTGTGTATCTGTGTAGAAAAACTGGGGTGTAGGTCAGAGGTGTGGGTGTGTGTGAGAGGATTCACCAGAGAGAGAGTGGGGAGCAGAACAGGTGGATCAACTGAAATCCACTGCTGAGGGGAGCAGCGGGGAGACAGGAGAGGTCTGCTGCGCCATGTGGGTTGCTCCCTGGCCGGGGATCGAACTCAGGCTGCAGCGGTGATAGGGCTGAGACTAAACCCCTACGCCACCAGGGAGGTCCCCAAATTTGTGTTTTAAGTAAAGTATACGAGATACATAGATGTAGCTTTCGAATTTCCTGCGTTAATTACGTTATGACTGGTTGAGCAGCCTTTGTGAATAAGCACCTGCTGCACCCTTACAGCCTGGGTCACACAGACTGTGTCCCATGAGGGTGTCCTCGAGCCACATGACACTTGCCGTTCAAATCATTTCTCCATCACTCTCTTCTTGCCTGACTCCACCGGAGCTGTGCGTCTACGCGTAATGCAGCTCCGCTCGCACCTTGATTCCAGTCCTCACTCTAAGCCTGGGTGGACTTACTGGATCTCCTGCATCAAGATCCCTGCGATGTGAGGTGCTGGTTTTGTAAAATCAGGAATGAAAATGGGTGAGGAACTTGCCTTTAAATAGCCAGGCGGCGACATTTCTAGAACCACCCTGCTTGAGTGCAAGTTCAGGCTTTTGAAGGTCGCTTACATTCTCCCTGGTCCAATCTTCCTCCTATGGGGTTGTCTCAAGGCGCCGTTGAGTGATTCAATGGAGAGTGAGTAGGACAGTGCCTGGCAGAGGGAAGCTGGGCAAGTGGAGGTGACAGCCATCCCCACTCTTTGGAACTTTGTCCTTTTGCCTCTGATCTGGCTGAACGAGACAGGCTCTTAGGCTAAAAGTGTAGAATAAATAAAACAGTGCACGCCACTTCACGGATCATGTGGCCACTCACCTATCAAGAAAGCAAATAAGTTGGATCCTTGCTTGTCTCTGCAAAAATGTTTGGGGAGCCGACTGCTGGAGCGTGAAGGGGGGGGCAGGGTCCTGCTGGCCTTCCAGTGAGAAGAAGGAATGGGCATCCAAACTCCAAAACAAAATGTTTATTTATAAAATACTGACAAGTTTGACAGGACATGGGAATTCTCGGGGTATATATGTCAAACCAATTTCCTCCTTACCTTTCATTTAAAAAATAAACCTGCTAACAAGCTATAGGACATATAGATATATATATTTTTTTTTTCTTACAGACAGACACCCGCCATAATGAATACTCTCCCCATAATTTTTCATTATATCCTTTAAATCAAAAAAATAAAGATTTGCGTTGGTTTTCGTTTTTGGAGTCTCTATGCATAAAGAAAGGTAACACGTGTAAATGCATTTGGTTATTCTCATGGAAACAGACAAGGGGTGGTCCCGAGCGGGCAGCTGTGCTCAGGGTGGGGTCAGGGCTGCCGCTGGGCAGGACCACGCAGAGGCACTCAGAGCGGGCGGCAGTGCTGCTGCGCCCCCTCCAGCCCCGCGGCCCCTCACCCAGTGTGGACCCCTCCAGACATGTACCTTGGGGGTGAGGGAAGCCCCGCTCAGGGTGGGCTGTGGGGGAGGTCTGGCACCTTGAAAGCACTGCCCAGGGAGGTGTGGGCAGAGACAGAAGGCCTCGAGGCAGCCTGCGCCGGGCGGGGCAGCCGGAAGTGTCCTGTTTCCTCTGATCGGGCCGGCAGTGTCTGGCGGGGGCACAGGGGCGATCTGGGTGTGCAAACTCCCTGGAATGCTGGGAGACGGGCTTGTGGAACCCGGAGCCGCTTTTTGGTTGTCTTGGCAGTCTGGGTGCAGAGCTGATGCGAACCCCAGAGGCACGGTCACGAGGGGGAAGGGCAGCCCCGGGTGCCAAGTGTGGGCTCCTGCGCGGGACACCAGGAGATTTCCCGAGGGCACAAAGAGACAAAGAAGAGGTGCCAGGTGGCCAGCGTCCCTGCTGCAAATGCAGTGGCAGGGAGGGCACGTGGTGTCAGGTCGGGGCGGGGCTCCCTCCCCCTCGGGCCAGGCCCACCTCACTTCTGAAGTGGTCATGTGTCTGACAGGGCCCAGGGGCCCGCGTCTCCCCACAGATGTGTAAACAGGGCAGAGAGTTCCTCTTAGAACTCTAGAGATCCACAGCTGGAATCCTGGGCTTCCAGATGTGACTGGGGGTGGGGTGGGTTGACCATGGGTCTGGAGAAGGCTGGGACTTTCGCCTTGACCCGCCTCCTTGGGGGGCTGGTCTGAGGGTCCTGGCTGGCAGGGTCCTCACCCTCTAGAGGACAGATCCTCCCAGGGGAGGGACTCAGGCTGCACGGGCCTTGCAGAGGAGACTCCTTCAGCATCAGCGGCAACCGCGAGGCATTCTGTGCCTATCAGTGCGTGTGTGTGAGGGCGCCATCTGGCCCGTGCACACGTATCAGCCTGGGTGTGAACTGGCGTGTGGGAAGGGGCGGGGGCGAGCATCTTCGTGCCCCGGGCGATCCGTGAAAGGCACAGGGTTTGGCCTCACGTGCAACACGCACACACGGGATGTTCTTACTCGTCCCTGCTGTCCCCCGCCCTGGCCTCCCTGGGCTGGATGAGAGTCATTCCCTAGTGCCCCCTGGGAACTTCCTTAAATGGTGAAGGGCAGATTGGGAAAAGGGGGAGGTGGGCACAAAGGAAGCAGCTGAGAGGAAGAGGAAGCTGTGCTCCGTGACAGATGTGCTGCTATGGTGATGCCAGATGTGCGTGGGGCGGACCTCCGTCCTGGGCCCCGCGTCGGAGGGGGAATGTTCACCTTCTGTGTGTGACGTCCGTGTTGGGAGGTTGCTGTCGCGCCCCCGGCCTGCCTGCTGAGCACCTTCACTGCCTTTCTACATGTTCCGGGGTCCGCGTGTTCGCCTCACCCCCAACAGGCCATCGCCTCCCCGGGGAAGGGGCCAGCAGGGCCCGTGCTCAGCACCCTCATGAGCTCTGCCCCCACCCCAGGGCCCTGCTGAACTGAGCATGTCTCATAGCAGCCCTCATCCCCCAGACCCCACCCCCACCTCCGCTGGGCTGGCTTCGGGTGTCCAGGGAGCCAGGAGGCTCCTCCCCGACCCCTGGGTGTCCGGAAGTCCCAAGCTGATGGGAAGATACAGGCCAGGGAAAGTGGCTTTTTAAAGAACATTCCTTGGAGCAGGCTGTTGTGTTAACGCTTGGCCTCCCGTCAGCTACGCTTGTCCCTTGGGCCCACCGGACCTGTTCTCCCTCCAGCCTGGGGGACCGTGGGCGCTGTGTCCCCTGAAGCCTGCTAGGCCAAGCCCAGCCAGGAAGACAGGACAGGGGGTCGGGTGATCTTTGTGGTAAACGAGGTGCCAGGCAGCCGGGCAAGCTCTGGGGGCTCCAGCCTCTGGCCCGGTCCCCTGGGTGCCTGCAGCTGTTTTAGACATAGAGACCCGTGGGCTCAGAGCGAGGGAGATTCAGCTGTGAGACAGACTCCAAAGGGATTTGTCTTGGACAGGAGCTCTAGGCCCTTTTCTTGGCAAACACACATGTGTGCGTGTGCACGTATGTGGAGGTGTGTGCACATGTGTGCCTCAGGAGGAAGCGTCTGTCCAGGGAGAACCAGGCATGCCTAGATGGCTACCTGCCCCTCCAGCCTGGCTGCCCAGCTCGGGCAAGGTGCTTTTCTTTGCCTTAATGACTTTCCCTCTTCCTTTAAGAAAGAGGCAGGTGGCTGCCTGGATTGCCAGAAAGGTAAACCAGTTTCCTCCTCCGTCCCTGACTGCTGTCACCCCTGCTCAGCCCAGCGACGTCAAGCCAGCACCTTCCGCTTCTGCTCCCAAATTCACCTCTGTGTGCAGGACAGTGGATTCAAGCAAAGGGGGGGGTAGGGGGCGGGGCTCAGAGGTGGGTTCTCTCCCCACCCTTGGGGACCCCCTTCCTCGGATTCACTCAGATTCACAATAAAAAGCATTTTAGGAACAAGAAACTAGCTGAGCAAATCCCCACTGTTTGTTTTCCTTTCTAAATAAACCAAATGCCTGTGGGGAAGAAGTGGAGCAAGGTCAGGGAGGGTAGTGGGGGCTGAGGAGCCGGGCCTGGGGGGGGGCGTCGATGTCTGGGGTGGGGAGGAGCAGCACAAGAAGGCGAGTCTGCCCCAGGGTTGCTCACCCCTGTGTAGACCCAGCCTGCCAAGGGCCCAGGGCTTCTGCACACGCAGCTTGCTGAGCTTCCAGAAGCTTCTTCTCCCCTTGGCCATGCCTGTTTTACAGCCCTCCAGGGTTCTTTGCCTCCTCCCCTCGCTCTCTCTGCGGGGTCCACCCCATTCCGCGTCGTCCGCACTGTTCCCCCAACTCTGCTTGCTCCCTGAAGGAGCAGTGAACCCCACGATCTGGAAGGCGACCAGTGGCTGGCCACACACGTGTTCTCGTGGTTTCCTTCTCCCTCTTCTCAACACCGGCTTTGCTGGCCCTGGAATCTCTGGAAAAATAAACTTGGGAGGTGAAGAGTTGACTGGTTTCTTGGTGTTTCTGTTTTCTGGCAGGCGGTGCGGGAGGGGCGGAGGGGTGTGGGGCTTCTTTCTTCTCTTTTTCCCCTTCCGATGTCAAACAAATGACGAAAATCCTGCTATAGGAGCCCGGGAGCCGGGGGCCAGGCTGCTGGGGGGGCGGTAGAGGGTGCTCTGCTGACTTGGGGGGTTAGGAGGATTTTGGGGCGTTGGGGTCCGACTGGCCTTGGGCCGGAAGAGGCTGCCCTGCTGGGCGCCGCCACTGTTGGCCGCGGTGGTGTGGTCGGGGTCGCCCGAGTCGCTCTCGGTGTAGCTGTAGGCCTGTGCCCTGGAGATGCCCTTCTGCTGCCGCCGCCAGGAGTTGTAATACGTGGGGTCGCTGATGTAGTGGTTGACGAAGGAGTGGGCCTTCTGGTGGTTGGAGTCCACCTCGTACTCACTGTCGCTTCCCTGGGGGGACAGAGAAGCGGGGGTCAGTGGCCCTGGGGACAGGGGCAGAGGGAGGGCTGGAGGGCAGGGTGCCTGGTGGGTTTCTGGGGGCGGCCTCCTGCAGGCCCTGGGCTGTGGGTACCTGCGCCCGCCCTGCCCATCCTCTCTGTCTCTGAGGATCTGCTCTTCTGGATATTTCATGAAAAATGAAGCACAACATGTGTCCTTCGTGTCTGACTTCTTGGAGCGAACAAAGGCTTTTTATTTACAGAATATCGCTTGCTAACCCTGGAAGGTGTCCACCTTCCCAGATTGGTTTTTGGGGGTAGCAAAGAACCCTCCTCCCCTAAAAGCTCTCAGACTGACACACGACCCTCTGTTCCCCATCACCCCAGGTTCAGGTACCAGACAGCAGGGACAGGACCTACATCCTGGATTTCACTGGACCTATGCAAACTAGCTCAAGCTTCCCTGCTCCCCTCTCCTGTGGGAACCTGCACAGTTGCCCACATTTTTCTCCTGCTCCCTCTGTGTCCTGGTCAAGCCTGTGAGCAGGGGGGTGCCCTGTGAGCAGGGGGGTGCGGGGCGAGAGGGGTGTCTTCCTGGGGACTGTGAGTAATGAGCCACGTTGGCAAAGGCTGTTGTCTCCATTCCTAAACAATAACAAAGCCCACATTTCAGACCATAGGCCCACCCATGGGACGCCATGGCCCCCTCCCTGGCTGCCTGCCTGGGGGCAAAGCCAGGCCCAGAATATAAGACTTTGAGAGGCACCTGGGTCTGAGCAGAGGCCGGTGCTCAAGCACTTGTGATCCAGAGTAAAAGCGACACTCGGCTCTAGAATAAGTTCAAGGATATTAAAATAAAATAAGGGGTCCTCCCTGGTGGCACAAGGGGTTAAGACGTAACCTATGAAGCTATCAGCAGTCACTGCAGCACAAGTTCGATCCCTGGCCAGGGAGCTACCCACATGGCGCAGCAGACCTCTCCTGTCTGGCTCCCTGCTCCCCTCAGCAGTGTATTTCAGTCGATCTGCCTGTTCTGTTCCCCACTCTGTTGCTGGCGAATCCTCTCACCCTCCACACCTCTGGCCTGTATCCCAGCT
The DNA here is from genome assembly GCF_964194135.1 of Talpa europaea. Lineage (NCBI taxonomy): Eukaryota > Metazoa > Chordata > Mammalia > Eulipotyphla > Talpidae > Talpa > Talpa europaea. The sequence goes on from NC_140074.1 coordinate 131,351,429, forward strand.
CTTGTATATATACACAAATAAATCTTTAAAAAAATACAATAAAATAAAATAAGTCAAAGCAGCACATCAACACGCGTTTCCAACCTTTACCCGCCAACTTCTCTGGTGCCTTTTCTGGTCCATTTCAGAAAACATCAGATATTAAATAGTTGCTAAATTGCTGTACTTTGGTGTCCTGGGCCCCTGCGTCATCCACCGATGGAGAAATCAGCACCAGACAGACGGGAGCCCGTGTGAGCAGGAGAGCGAAACAGGAGGGCTCAGAATCTCGGCCTAAAAACACCAGGCACCCCTCCCCCTCCCCCGGCTCCCAGCACTTTTCAGAACTAATAAGACAGCAGATGGGAAGCCCTTAGAATGCTCTGGAAGAGATGCACTGTGCTTTTAGTGCGCTCGGGGAAATGCTGCTCAGCAGGCCCTGCCTCGCTTGCCTCCTCCCTGAAGCAAATGCAAGCTCGGCGGGGCCCATTTCACCACCTAAATGGAACACGCTTGGGCAAAAGACCAAAGTGCCACCAGCAGTCCAACAGTCCAAGGCCCATGAGCTGGGCGAGGCGGGCCGCATCCTGGTTTACAGGCCAAGAGAACCAATGGAGGGAAGCGTAATGCCAGCTTGTTCTCAGCAAGTCAGAGTCCTTGGCGGCATCGAGACCCTCAAGAGAAGCGACTGTGGGGACAGGGCAGTGATGATGGTGGGTTGCCAGGGCGCCCGCCTGTGGCGGGGAGCTGCCATATTGAACCCCCACCTCTGTGCTGCAGCTTCAAACGCTACCTGCCTGCTGATAAGACTCAAGGGCAGAGACAGGAGGGGGTTCTGCCCAAGGAAACGATGACTCGGCTCGCAGTCAGATCTGCTGGACTTTCCAAAACCCACGCGCTCCTACACTCAGGGCAGAGGTCAGAGGAGGGAGTTCTTCCAGCCTGGGGATTTGATGCCCCCCTATCAAGCAGCTAATTTAAGTCTCTGCCCTCCCTCCTCCTCAGGCCAGCCCCTCTCCTCGCACCCGCCCCCCAGCAGACACCCCCAGGACCTCAGCCTCTTTGCCAGGCAGGGCTGGCTGCCAAGACAATGGAAAGTCCCTCACTGGCCCCCCCATGATGCAACGTGGCACAATACAAGCTCCTTTCCCTGCTGCAGCCCAGCTGCTGGCCGGGAGTGAACAAAGGGCTGCAGGGACGGAGGGCTCCATATGGCGGGAGCAGGGAGGGCTGAGCTGGGCACCTGACGCCAGGGGCTGCGGCAAGCAGGCCAGAGGAGGGGGCGGCTGAGGACCCTGAGGTGGATGCCTGATGCAGCGGGCTGGGGGTCCTTCTGGTCCCAGAGCGGTGAGGGTCTGTGAGTGGGGGGGGTGAGAGGGGAGCACCCCACAATTTCCCTTCCAGGTTAGACCTCTCTGGGAGGGCACTCTCGAACCTGCTCAGTTGCCAGCATCCTTGCTAGAGGTTCTAGAACTTCATCGAGTCCCAGGCCCCAGCCCTGGAGCGGAATCCCATCACTGTGGGGCCAGCCCAGGGCAAGTGAGTCCCTGGGGAGGAGGTGGCGGCCCAGGTCCGACTCTGTCTCTCACCAGCCAGATGTGTGGGCCCATCTCTTAGCCTCCCTCGGCCTCAATACCCTGGTCTGTAAAACGGGGGATCCCTGCAGCTCTCAAGGGGAAAGGCGCTTGTATAAGAGAGACTGAGACGGTAAGGATGCCCCTGAGTGAGAAGGGCCCTGATGTCCCCCCTGAGGTCAGAAGGGGCAGGGCCAGGGGGAGGTTGCTGGGCGGCTGCCACCCCACCCTGGGCCTGCTTGGCAGAGTCATGGGGCTCTCTGGGACTCCTGGGGACACAGACCCCAAAGCCCATTCATCCAGCTCCCATCTGCTGAGCACCTACTGTGTGCCAACACTCTGTGGGCAGATTCCCAGTGGGGACGGGAAACAAGGAAGGAAACTCAAGAGCAGCGGGCCCTGCAGGAGGCAGGGGTCGGCTCCCTGCCCTCGCTCAGCCTCCCAAGGCAGAGGAAGGCGAGGTCTTTGCATCAGCCACTGGGCTCCAGCCTCCACCTCCGGAACATCTGTTTCTTCTCTGGATGGGGGTGGGGTGAGAAGAGACGAAAGCAAGCGAGGGGGGCAGAGGCCTCCATTCTGGCTTTCAACTCTCCCTTGGCCCTGGGTAAATGAATGCAGCTTCCCAGTGACGGCTGCACAAAGGGGCCTTTCATGCGCTGCTGCAGGCCCGCAAGGAGGTGGGGAGGTGGGGAGGAGGGGGGAGCCCCAACTCCAGGCCTGCTGATGGACTGGCAGGAGGGAGTACCCCAGAGAAGAGAAACAAAAGAGATGGGCAAAGGCAAGTCTTGTCTCTTGCTGTTCTGTCCCCGTCTACAGGGTCCCTAGCACCCAACTCAGCTGGAGCTGGGGCCGGTGCTGCCAGGTTGGGGGATGGTGTTGACACCCCCGGGGCCAGGCTGGGTCACCCCTTTGGTTGAAACTCCTGCAGTCTGGCAGGAAGGCGCTGCCCCAGAGGACCCCTCCTCTGTGATCCCCAGGGCGCCCCCAGCCCCATGAGGCATGTATCCCCACTGACGCGCTTTCCTTTGAACTAGCTGTGTCTTCCCCCACAGGGGCTGCGCCTGCTGGGATAAGAGGTGGGGGTGTCAGTGCTTTCCTTACTGGATGCCTCCCCGCCACCCCCTGGAGGAATTTTGTCAGGCCCTGGATTCCCTGCATTTTCTATCTGGATGTCTTCCAGGAAAGTTCTTTAGATGTTAGGTCACGAGGACACCTGTGCCCTTGCCGGTGAGGAGACTGCCCACAGCTGTCAGGGATGCCTGGGTGAGGACCTCCCTCGAGGAGGGAGGCCTCTCCTTCCACCTGCCCTCCGCGCCAGGGAGCTGGGCCGGGCCAGGCTGCCATGGCCCCCCAGCCAGCGGGCCCCACATTTGAATCTGCACTGCCAGTCCTGAGCCCCAGGACCAAGGTCCCGCTGCTGGTCTGCTGGAGCCTGTTTCCCAGTTATTGAATTCCTCCCTCCCAGCACAGCCACAGCTTCCACCAGCATGTGTGAAGTGCAGGGTTAGCTTCTTGGAGTGTTTTCTAGTTTGTGGGGTTCCAGGATCTGCATGTGTCAGGCTGAAAAAAGCTGGGAGACAAGGGCCAGCGCTGACAAAGGAGACCCTTGGTGGAGGGAGGGCGAGGACAGCTACCCCCCGACTCTGCAACACCCCCGCATGGCTCCCTTCCACATAGGGCCTAGCCATGTTCACACTTCCAGGCCCAGCTGAGATGCCACTTCCTCCAGGTTGTCCTCCAGGGGCTTCCTGGTCTCTGGGACGCCTCACGGGGGCTTGTCGGCACCACAGGGAACAGGAAGCTTTTTGTCCATCACTTCCCCCTTGAAATCAGTTACTGAGGTGCCGATATTTTTGTGAGAAATAAAAAGACGTGATTATTAGACACACGTGGTCCTCTCTAGGTCAGGACACCCCGTCGGGTGGCTTGCACGGGTCGGTTCTGCCGCCACACATGCGCACTGGGCCTGAGGCGGTGCAGTGGGGTGAACACGTCTTTTTGGGATAAAAAAGTGGAGTCATATGCACTATTAGCCAGAAGTCATATGCAAAACTCACTCAACCAGCGCTTGGGCCTCCCAGGTGCCCCCAGGGTCCAGCTGTGTGGGGGCCACAGGAGCCTGCAGGGGCGAGAGCTGACCCATTCTTGTCTTCACCCGCCCCACCCCCACTCCTGCCAGGGAAGGAGGGGCACCCTCTGCCCGGGCTGGGAGCCGTGCCTGCCTCTTAGGGCCCTGTAACTGTCCAGGGTGATGATGTGGGGCCTGACACCCAGCGGAGGCCCTCGAGCGGGTCCTCTCCTATTTCTTACTTTGCACGTCGCTTAAGCCCATGATGACTCGCTGCCCCGGGAGATGACAAAGATTTACACCTCCACTGGGCGGGGCTCCACTGGGCTCGCCCCTGGCTTGCAATTGCCCCTCCTCTGAGATGTGCTCACCAAGCCATTCTCTGCCACGTTCAGGCTCTTATTTTGAAAATGAGCGTAGAACGCAGCCAGGCTTCACTTTCAGAAGTGCCAGCAAACAAGCCACAGGTCTTTCAATCTTAGTCTTTGGGGTTTCTCTGTCTGGAACCCACTTCCACTAGCACCCCGCAGGTGAGGCGCAGCTCCCACCTTCACCCCCTGCTCTCTGGGCACAGCAGCCCCTTCCCCCAGCTTCCCCCACAGCCCCAGGTGGGCTCACATGGTATCACGTGTCTGTTCATGAGCAACGTGGGCTCTGTCTCTGCCACCATCTGGCAGGGGGCGGCTGGGCAGATTTCCCCACTTTTAAGAGTGAGTTTTGAGGGGTCTGACTTAGGATATGAGACAGAATCATATGCAAAATTCACTGTCAGAGGACCTGGGGGGCGGGGGCTTCAGAACAAGAGCAGCTGAAGTTCAGGGTCAGCCTGTGTGGCTGCTGACCCGCAGAGAGGCAGGAGGAGTGGACAGTCCCAGCCTCCCCTCCCAGACACTCCATCGTGGCTCTGCTGCTCCTGTTGCTTCGCACGGTGATGAGGGCAGCGGGGGGCTGGCTGTTCTGTCCACAGTAAGACCCTCTGGCCTGCCCTCTGTGTCCTGTATGGGAATCTCCAGACGCAGGGGTGGCTACCCAGGGCGCCGGAGCATCCGGCACTTCCTTCTGCCTTCAGCTGAGGACTGACCCCGATGGATGGGCACTCGGCCAGCAGGCACGGCAGCACAGTGCCCATGCTGAAGGCCAGGGCAGCCGATGGGGCAGCCGGGGAATGCCATGGCCTGGGCCTTTCTGCCTGATTCTGGGAGAGGATGAAGCACCAGCAGGGCACAGGGCTGTGGGCACAGAGTTCCACAGCCACTGCCTTCACCCTCTCCACAGACATCGAGTGGCTGAGTCCAAATGGTTACTAAATGGTCATTACCCTTGCTGGGCAGAAAGAATGAAAATTCCTGCTTCGGGGAGGCTGCACAGAATGAAATGCTCCTAACAGAAGTCCTGACCTGCATCACATGAGTCCCTGCGCAAGTCGGGCTGAACTGGGGTCTCTGACCCTGCCAGCTCTGCGCCGGGGCCTTCCCTCTGGCCTCTTGGCTTCTGCCAGGTCCATCAGGGGCCTTGGAGCTGAACAAAACAGCAGCGAGGGGGAGGCCCTGGGTCCAGGCCGGTCACCAGATCCCAGCTCACTGGCCCCTCCTCCCGGCCCACAGCCCTGGTCCCTGCTGGTGCCTCGTCCTCTATGTCCTCTCCCAGAATTGGGCGGAAAGGTCCAGGGCGTGGGACACAGTGGCCTTTCACAGCCCCTGCTTGCAAGCGCCAGGCCTGGCCAAGGCCGAGAGCCCTGGGCGGGAGGCCGTCACCTCATGTCACTGGAATGCACACATCCCCTCTCCCCACAGCTCAGGACGGTCCCTGGGGGCCGCCATGTCCTGAGTCTGCCAGAGGCACCGCCCCTGTGTGTGTGAGCACTGAGTGCCAGCCTGTGCCAAGCTTCCCTGTGCCTAACCTCGGAGAATTCGCCCCTTATTGTTCCTGCCCATTCTTCAGATGCAGAAACCGAGGCTCGAAGAGGTGATTTACCACCCCCAGGACGCCCCAGCTCAGAGGGAGCAGAACCTGACCCAAACTCAGGGCGCCACCTCCCAAGATTAATGCCCCGCTGCTCCACACTGCTCCCCACCCGGGGCACCTGGTGGCTCCGGGGCACCCAGACCTGTTTCTGGACCCCTCTGGCCCTGACGGCCTAAGGTTAGCAGCTCTCGGGCCCCTGCAAAGGCCAGATGTTCTTTCAACGCCCCAGCCTGTCCTGTGCTCCTTCACCGGCCAGCACTACTGCGTAATTGACGCGGGGTGACTCCAGCAGACCACGCTCTTGGGGGTTCTCTGTGGTCAAGGTGCGGGGAGCCCTATTAGCAGTGGGTGCAAACTGAGCAGAGCTTGGGTGGTGGCAGCTGGCCCCCGTGGGACTTCTGGAGCATTGCCTGGGGCCCCTGAGATCTCACACCCCCTTAAGGACGGGGCAAGGAAGCTCCTTGATGGGCCGCAGGCCCAAACTGCACCCTGGGAGGGTCGCCCGGGCCTCTCGAGGCCTGTCCCCCGGCCCTCACCTGCGAGTCGGACACCTCCGAGGGCTTCTCGGTCAGGCTGCTGCTCTCTGCGGGGATGAGGTCGTTGTACTTGGCGACATCCTCGTCGGAGTAGTGGAGGCTGCCGGGGCTGGGCCTGGGGGGAGACCTGCGGAAGGGAGGGGGGAGGCTGAGGGCAGTGTTGCTCAGGGAAGGCCCCCATGCCGAGGGGGTGCTTCACGGGCCAGCTACGGGGCATTGGGACCCTGGCGGGGCATGTTCCAGAGCATCCCTGCGCCCCATGGAGGCAGAACCTCAGGGGAGTCCGGGCGCCTGCACCGCAGACGAGCTCCCCCTGCAACCCCTACACGCATGGAGGGCGCTGGAGAGGGTTAATGCACAGGTGGAGCTGGCAGGGACTACCGGCTCCCCCTCCCTCATGCCCACCTGTGCCCCAGAGAAAGCTGTTTCCGGGGGGTGTTAGAAGCCTACGGGGAGTCATTTGAACAAGCCCCTGGGATGGGCGGGTGCCTCAGCCCTTGCCTGCTGATGGGGTTCTGCTGATGACCAGAGAGGGTGGGGCAGTGGGCAGGGCCCCTTGGGGGCACCTATGACTGGAGTCCTCAAACACTCTGCCTGTTTGTGTCTCCTCAGGATGGGGTACAAGGGGGTACTGCCCAGGGTCTGACGTCCTGAGATCTGTCCAGGCAGCCCCAGGCTGCTGGAACCCTGGTTCTGAACTCTGGCTGGCCCGCACGGGGGTGCAGCAGCTCTGAGAACAATCCAGTGGCCTGGGAACAGGGCACTAGCACCCCCTCTGCACCCCCGAGCCTCTTCACCTCCATCCTTTTCTTGTATCTGATTTCATTCCCATCAACAAAGCCTCTTCTTTAAACACTTGAAAATAAACAGAAACAGTCCTGGCAGGGGCTTCTTGAGGACAAGACAGGCAAACGTACAATCCGAGGAGAAAATGGGGTTCACCTAGGGTGATGCTGTCCTGGTGACATGCAGGGTGAGTGGGGGGTGACAGGGTGAGTGGGGGGTGACAGGCAGGGCCCCGAGCCTGGGGCTGTTTGGGCACAGGCGGGACTTCTGTGTATACACAGCAGTGCAGGGACACGCGGGGGCCGTGCTGTGTACACTGTGGGCGCGAGAGGCCCAGGAGGCCCAGCCGGCCATGAAACACCCCCTTGTTCCGTGTGGCAGGGTCCCGGAGTCAGCCTGGCGGGCCGTGGTGGCCGTGCTGGGCGTGCTGGGCCCGAGCCCTGGCCTCGAATGGCCCTTCCCTTGGAAAGCTGGATTTGGCGGGGGATGAGAGCCGGGCCTCGCCGCCCGCCCGCCTCCCCCTGTGCCCGATGAACACACACAGCCTCTTCCCTCCAGGAGACAGAGCAGCTTTGTGAGCAGCTCTGGGAGAGGCCGCCCCACCCCCACCCCGGGCACCTCTGATGAGCCTGGAATGTTAATAGGGCCCAGGCCAGAAATGGGAGCCCCTGGGTCACAACACCCCAATCTCTGCTGAGCACACCACCGCCGGTTCATGTCAGGGGAAGTCAGCGGACCCTGCCCTTGGAAACGGGCAGCCTGGTGGCCACAGGGAGTGAGAACTCACGGGAGAATGGGAGCCGGCCCGTCAGCCTCAGCCTCTCCTGCTCGGCTGCTGTGGGAGGCTGGCCTCTGAGGACGCTGAGCCCGGCCTTGGGAGGGTTGGGAGCAAACTGCTCTCCAGCTACAGCAAATGTAAAGAGCAGAGGGCCAGGGGGCGGGGTCCGGGGTGGGTTGATACTCTGAATGAACTTTCCAGAATTGGGAGCAATCATGGGGGGACCCCTGGCACCTCTCATTTGGGCGTATGTGCCCAGCATACTTTTCTTGGGTGCCCCTCACCTTTGGGGAATGAGTCTAACATGGCTACAGCCTTGTTGCTGCAGCAGCTGGCTCTGAAGACCCGTAGGTGGGTTTGCGCAACCATGCAAGTGATTTGCATTCTGCTGTCCCTGGCATGAACCCCTCAGTCCCAACTGTGACTCTCGTGTGTGCAGGCCCGGGCTGCGGCCCCGGCTTCTGGTGGGGCTGCCGGGTCCTGCTGTGTCTTTCTGCTGGCCGTTCCCGGCCTGAGCTTGAGTGGCCTTTCAGGACAGGGTGAGGCCAAGTCTGGGAACTTGGCCAGGGAATGCTGCACCTCCCTCCCAACCCCAGCCTACTCCCGCCCCCCATTCTTGACTCTACCTGGTATAGAGCCCGTTCTTTCGGCAGAAGGAGTTCTTGACTGAAAGCCGCCGGTTGTTGAGTTCTAGGGCAGGAAAGCTGCTTTCGTCCAAGCTCATCATCTCCCCATGGCCCAGGGCACCGGACTTAGCACTGTTGCCTGGGAGGGAGATTGATGCCTGTCACTGATGTCATCCTTTACCCTGGGGGCCTCCCCCCACAGGCTGGGTCACCCCCTCTTTGAAGCCACAATAGGAGATGGAGGTTGTGTGCTGGACCCTAGGCCAGTCCAGCCATCACAGCAGGAGAGATACCCCCCCCATCCTGTCCAAGCCACAGGGGAGGCAGCTCCACGGGCCCCTCAGCCAGCGAGGCTGGCGCCAGCTCACCTGAGTCTGTCTTCTTGGCATACTTCTTGCTCTGGCCTCGAATGACGAGTACAAAGACCAGAAGCAGGATGAAGATGAGGCCGACCAGGGCAATGACCACCAAGAACCACCACTCCTCGTAGAAGGGGTTGGCTTTCTGGGCTGGAACATGGACAGGGGTGTCAGGTCCAGGGAGCCCAGCCGCTCCTGCCTCTGAGCCTCCTGCTGCAGCTGGGACCCTACCTGCTGGCACCACGTATGGGTAGGTGCGGTGGTGCCCTTTGAAATAGGAAGACTCTATGACCAAGTCAGCAGGGACAGTTTCAGCTAAAGTGGGAGCTCTGATCAGTTACTGCTGGGATAAGAGTTTTGAGAAGTGTTCTGGGCTCTCTGGGAAACAGCTCTGCGATCGATCAGTGATGTCTGCCAAAGACACGGGCAGGAGGAAAGGCAGTGTGTGCTTGCTGATTTTTTGTTAATTTCTCTCCACCTACCACTTATCCTAACATGTAGGCCCACATTTGGGTTGCAAAGGTGCCTGGGGAGAGTTTCTTTCAAGTTCAACTGGGACTGAATCTTTCTGGTAGCAGTAAGTGGGGGTACTAGGGAGGGTGGACATGAGCGGGTCTTTAATCTGTCTCAAATGGGGTGCCCCTTCTTTCAAAGCCCCCAGCTAGTGGGCATCAGGCTGCTTCCTGGAGAGGGCTGGCTCATCTCTTTCTGTCTTGAAGCATTTCTTTTCTACTATTTGGTTCTGGGCAAGGGCAGAGGATGGTTTCTGAAGCTCATTTGATGAATAGAAGTTTTAGTTATATTGCTACCTTGAGGGGTGGGGCTTGGTATTAAAAGTGGTTAGCGAATAGATTTGGGGTCATGGGTTTTGGTATCTGGGGCCACTGTGAGCTCTGAGATGTGATGGGCCCAAAGAAAGAGGTGACAAGGGAGAGGAGGGGACCCTACCCACCCAGCGCTGTTCATTCTGATGCTCCAGGCCTGCTCCACAGCTTGCTGACTGTGCCTGCTTTTGGGGGCAGTTTCCCTGGAAACATGCAGCTTATGGCCTGGTACCCTCGAATCTCTTGGGTGATGGGTTCACAGACCCTCTTATCATGGGTCCAAGGGTTCATCCACAAGCTCATCGACCTTCTGCCATGAGTCCTTAGAGAAGAACCCGGCAGATCCAAGGCCCTGGTGTCTTCCAGAGCAGGAAGCTGTCTCAGGCCCGCTGCCTGGGAGACTAGGGAGGGTAATGCATGTTGGTCCCCACCCCACAGCTGCTGGTGCTCGGTGCCCTCTTCCTCTCCACCCCACCCCACAGTACCTGGCACAGACTGGGAGGGGCTGCTGGGGGCACCGAAGCCATAGTCGTTGACCGCGATGACCCGGAAGTCGTAGCTCACGCCTGGCTTTAGGATGTCCATGCTGAACGTGTAGGAGGTCACCTCCTTGGGGATGTCTTTGATGAGGACGTCCCATAGCCCCTCATCTGCAAGAGTGCAGAGAGGGCAGTGCCAGTGAGGGGAACCCCATCCAGACCCTAATTGGCTCCCTGAGGGTGGGGCCCATGTGCTGGCCCTGTCAATACTCATCTGCAGTGCCTGGCGCACAGTAGGTCCTCAGGGGGTGTGTATTTTTTTAAAGTGGATTTTGGGACCCTTTTCTTTTTATTAAAGCAACTGTAAAACATGATCAAATGTATAATATGCAGAAAATACGGTCGCCATCATTGTGATACCACCCTCCAGGAAACAGACCCCTTCTTAGCACATGGATGGACAGAACGCTGCAGAGTCCCTGTCCGTGGTACTAGAAGGTGCTGGTCAACAGGACAGAGGGGGCTGCATTATTTTGTCACATCAGTATGCCTTCCTCTACTTACCAGGCACCTGGCTTTCTGACCCGTTTCTTAGTTAACATGTGTCGGAGTGGTGGGGTACACAAAGAAGAGGGTATTTGGTTTTTAAATAACAGGTGCAAGAAGGTTGGGGTTGCCTGAGAACATTTGGTCATGCTGCTTGGATTTGAGGGGGGGCATCCTCTGTTCCCTCCATGCTCAGGGGCAGAGCTGAGGAGAAGGAGGCCCAGGGAAGGTGGGAGGGCCCCTCTGTCCAGCCCTGCTGTCCTTGGATCTCCTGAGCCTCCCTCAGGCCTGTCTCCTTTGGCCTGCAGCTCTGGGTCTGGCCCTTGTGGGACGGAATCGACTTTCACCTCACTCCAGGGCAACTGTGGATGTGCTGTCCGTGGACGTGACCCCATGTCAGCGGGGAGTTGATGGGGCCCTTGATAGAGCAAATGGGACTGCTGGCCTGTGAAAGCAGTGAGTCTTCCTGCTGGTGCCAGTGGTGGGCTGGCTTGGCCCCCAAGTGCCAAGGCACCAGGTCCTGCTCAGATGACCTCCCCATGTGAACCAGAAAGGGCATGGACGGCTGAGCTCAGCTGCCTGTGTGGCCTCCACGCTGCTGCCATCAGGGAGCTAAGGACCCTGGACAGGCTCCCATGGGGCTGCCCCTCCTTCCCCCCTGCTCCTTCTGCCTGTTTCCAAAATCCTTCTGCCAAGAGCTGGCTTTCAGGTGCAGGCTGCTCCCCAGCCTCAGCTCCGCCCGTCCCTGGGGCCATAGTCTTTGTCTCCATCATTTTTTTTTAGTTGATACCATTCATTCATTCATTCATTTCCCCACCACCATCCCTTAGACCCCCCTTTTGACCCTTTCTTCTTTCCCCTTAACCTCAGAAACTTCACTCTGCTTATTAACATCTGCTCATTTTTCTAAGTATCTTGCTTCGCTGCATCTCTGTTATACAAATGTCCAATATTTGACTTTGTCACCCTGACTTGCTTTATGACATGATTCCCTCCAAGTCCTTCCACGTTGCTGTAAATGGCAGCATCCTGTCTTTCCTTATGGCTGAAGAGGATTCCCTGGTGTGGACAGACTACATCTTCTTGGGCTAATCCTCGACCTGTGGGCACTTGGGATGTCGCCATGTCCTGGCTTTGCAGACACTTCAGAGACAAACACCCCAGAGCATGTAGGTTCCGGAGCTGATGGCTTCATGTTCTTTGGTCAGATGCCCATGGGTGGGAATGCTGGGTTGGATGGTATTTTTTTAAAAAGATTTATTTATTTATGCATACAAGAGCTGGGGTACAGGCCAGAGGTGTGGCGGGTGAGAGGATTCACCAGAGACAGAGTGGGGAACTGAACAGGCAGATCTGAAATCCACTGCTGAGGGGGGCAGTGGGCAAGTCAGGAGAGGTCTGCCGCACCATGTGGGTAGCTCCCTGGCCGGGGATTGAACTCATGCTGCAGTGGCTGCAGATAGCTTCATAAGTTGAGTCTTAACCCCTTGTGCCACCAGGGAGGCCCCTTTTTAGTTTCTTAAGGTGAATCCAGATTGCTTTCCACAATGGCTGCACACGTTCATACTTCCACCAACAGGGTATTAAGGTTCCTCTTTCTGCCATCCTCTCCAGCACTTGCTGGGGTCTTTTGAAAATGCGCCATTCTCAGAGGCTGAGATGGCATCTTTGCGCTTGGGCTGGGAGTGATGTTGACCATTTCTCCACGTGTCTGTCAGCCCTCTGGATCTCCCCCTTGGTGAACTGCGTCTAGAACCGCTATTTCCCTTACTGCTTTTTACGGATCTTCCCAAGTCTCGAGAATCCAAGAGAAGTCAACCCCCATCATCATTCCTGAACTTTGAACCAAGAGCACAGACAGGCCCCCCAGTTCAAAAGCAGCTGAGTCTGCCGTCTTCTACCCTGATGGAGGGCTCTGGGGTCCTGTGCGTTGGCCTCACCTTCCATCCTATTTACTCAGTTTTGGGTGTCTGCCTCATGCACATCACGTTCTTGTTCAGCACCCCTCTTTCTTGTCTGCTAGGCTGTGACAATCATCAAAGGCAGAGATCAGGGACAAGGTGGCTTTGTAGCCTAGGACTCAGCACAGTCACCCCAAATACTTGATGAATGCTAATTATTTGGCCTCTTCATAGTACTATGCACCCCAATTTTGTGCTGCATACCTTGAAGTATAAGTATTGGGGTGCAAATCCATCTTCCTTTCAGGGCATTGGATTAACTCATTCACCTTCAGCGGGTACACCGAGGATGATACACACAGGTGATACTTGTCCAGCACTGTGATTTCAAGGGCCTCACTTTTCATACTGGTCGCAGTGGCTGGGGGAGGAACTACTGTGCCCACATTAAAGGTGAACAAACTGAGACTCAGGGAGAGCTGGGCCCACCTACCCAAGGTCACACACCCTAAGTGGTGAAGTTGGGGCTTCACCCCAGGTTTTTTAATGGCTCCCAGCAAGGAACCCCTCTGCATGCCTGGGATGGTGCTGGGCACACATGATCAGGAGAGAACCAGGACTTGCTGGATGGACTCATCGGGGCCTCTGCTGCCACCCAGGGCCCTGGGAGTTTGAGCCGCCTTCTACCCCTCATGGAAAAGAGGGGGGCCTGGGCAACAGGGCCAGACCAGAAGCTGCTGGCATGTCACACTGTGGCTCTGGGAGTCAGCTGATGTGCGGGACGGGTTCCAGGGCTGGGAGCTCTGCAGGGTACTCCTCACCCCTCCACCTGCAGCCCCTGGCCATGCCCCCTTGAGAAAGCAGGCGTGCTCGTGCTCGGTTGAGCCTGCCCGCAGGAGGCACAAGCGATGCAGGGGGCATGCATAGGGCAAGAGTAATTTCCCCCTGAAGATGAGGGTGTTCAGCTCCGCCTGGGGTGGGGGGCAGCTCACCCCGCAAGAGGAACCTGCTCTCATGTGGCCAGAGAGTCACGGGGCTCCTTCTCCCCACAGCCTTTCCTCATCACCTTCTGTCCCTGTCACCAGCTCCCAGGCACTGTCCTGACCTTCGGGGGTGGGGGTGGTCCTGGCGTGCTCCGCCGTAGGCTCAGTCCCTGATCCCACCTGTGTGGGCCAAGTCACACCCCTGCACCTGGAGCAGCAGGTCCCACGCGGGGCCCCCGGGAACGCTGGAAGATCAACAGGGCCGTAGTCCTGAGCCAACATTCCACAGCCTGGCACCCTGGCGGCCAGCTTGGGTCGGATAAACAGGCTGGGGCCCTGCTTCCTGGCCAACTCGGCAGCCGCTGGAGCAAGGAGAGAGCCGGCCCCCCGGACCCCTCCCGGCGCACGCTGGATCTGAGCTGCTGGATGTGTCAGCGCTTCGTGACAGCAATTATTAGCACAAGGTTGGGGCGGCGATGGGGCAGTGGCGGCTCCCGGGAGCCACTGGAATGATAAACTATTTTCCACTGAGACCATCAGTGCTCAGCTCCCCAGGTCTGAGCCACCTGGCAGGGGGCGTTGCGAGGCTCCCCATTAGAGCTGCGCCTGACGCGTCTCGCTCTGCGAGGACTCGCTGTTTGCGTGGAGCGACGCGGCCTTTGTCCCCACCTTTTCCCACTTCAGTCGCTAATCACAGATCCCCGGAATTCCAAGAACAAGCCTGCAGCTCTTTGCTGACTCTGGCTCCTCTGATTAGCTCAGGAGCCTGGCAGCGGCGGCGGGTGGTGGCCGAGGGCTCCGTGGGTAAGGGGACCGGAGGAGCAGGTGTCTGGGCGGCTGAAACAGGAGTGTGGACGGCAGCCCCCCGGAGCCCTAGCAGCCGCGCATCTCCTGGCGGCTTTGGAAGTTCTTGTGATTCGATTTCAGGCTTGACAGGAGAGGTTGGTACCATTACAGGGACCGCGGAGATAAGCGCCCTGGCAGAGACAGGCCTTGAAGGGGCAACGAGGGTCTCCAGGGCAGCCGGCCTCCTCCCGGGGGCGCTGGTCGGGGGCGCGGCTCTTCCAGCTGCTTGCATGAACCCCCCTCCCCAGGTCCCTGGCCCCCACCTGGTGCTAAGTGTCCTTCTCTAGGGACCACTTGGGTGGCCGCTGACAAAGGGCCAGCCGGGTTCTTGTCCCCTGCTCCCCGACACCCCACCTCTTGCCTCCCCTGGAGGTACCTTCTGGGCTGATGACAGAGAGCGGGGCCCCAGGGCGGGGACTTGGGAAGGAGGGAGGAGTGGCCGTGGCTTTGCCGGGCGTACCTGAAGGCCGGGCCTCGATGACGTAGCGGGTGATGGGCCCTTGGCCGGGGTCTCCGCTGGACCAGTGGATGGCGATGGCGGAGCTGTACCTTACGATGATGGGCACTCCAGGTGGGCCCGGGGCACCTGCAAACGGCACCTGGTGGGCATCCGCCCGCCATCTCCTGTGCTCCAGGAGGGGTGGGCCACAGCCCAAGCCCGGCCAGAGTCCCGGGGAGCTCTGCATGTGCAGAGGCCAAGGGGCCTGTCTCGGCCAGTCAGGCCTACAGGGATCCCTACATTCTCCTCCGTCACCTGCACCCCCACACCCCACATTCCAGGGCAGGAGAGGACAAAGGGGCTGGAGCAGTCAGAGTCCCTGGAGTTTCTAGCTCCAGCCAGGACTTGCTAGGTGGTGACAGATCAACTCACGATCCCCCTCCCCCATGCCTCAGTTTCCTCATCTGTAGGGCCTTTTGAAATGACAGCTTGAAGGGAGGCGGTAGAGTGGGTGTGATGGTGGTGGAGTGGTTTGTGGGGGCTGAAGGCCTCCCACATCTCTTGTCCTGGTCTGTGATGGCGGTGTCCTTACTTCCTGCCCGAAACTCCCCCTACCCCAGCTGCCTTTGCTGTTAGGCTAGGGAAGGAGAGAGGAGGCTGGGTCTTCCCTGCTAAAAAGAGGAAAAAAGAGGCCCCTCCTGGCACTGTCTTTTCTGGGGATGCCCTGCAGCTTATGCTCTGGGCTCCAAGGACTTGTGAGCTGGCACTCACTAGGCCTGCTCCCCACTAGATGTCAGCCCTGTACCCCCAAAGCCAGGAACTCAGTCGGAGCTGCTGTGCACATGTAGGATTGGGGCAGGAGCCAGTGAGTGAGTGGGGTGGGGAGGGGTGGGGGGGCCAGAGGGAGCTGGGTGGCCCTGTGGATGCCGACCAGGAGAGAGCTGAGAATCCAGCATCAGAGTGGGGGTTCTCCAGGGCCCAGGGGAGCTGGACAGGAGGCTGGGGCCTCAGCTAACACAGCCTGGGGACCCAGAGCTTGGCCCTGCAGCCAGGTCTGACCCATGACCTTGGAGGGCTTGATGCTCCCGTCCCTCCTCCCACCCCCTTACCCAGGCATATGCTGCCGAAGCCCGGGGCTCAGGTGGATGTGCGACACAGCTGAGGGGTGTGAGGAGTGGGGGGGGGGGGCTCCCGGCACCGGGATCTCATTCAGCACAGGGGCACTTGGGGCTGAGAGTGGCTCCTCCTCTGGACCAGAGGCGTCCGATGCACCCAGCCGGCGCCTGGCCAGTGGCGCCCCTGCAGACCCCTCCTCCCTCTACCTGCTCAGTTGTTCCTCAGAGGACTCTCATCACCTCCTCTGTGCTCCTTGACACACTTCCAGCCTCGGCTTGGAACAGCCTGACCTCCAGACGGCCCTCTTCTGTCCCCACGCCACTGCTGGCCCTGCCTGACCCTGCCTGGCCTCGCCAGCTCTCTTCCTGCTTTTGTTTCTTTCCAAGGAAGCTGCTCAGGTGAGACGTGCCAAGGGTGGGGCTGGGGCAGGTGAAGGGCAGAGCAGGGGCAGCTGGGGGCAAGCTTCTGCCTGCAGCCCTGTGGGCTCTGTCCTACCCAGGCTTCTTTGGGGGTGTGAGGGCTGTGATGGAGGGTGGCTCCCGCGTCCACCCTGGTGCCCTACCTTCTCCGGGGCCCGTGGTGACGTTGGCTTCGATCTCCGGCCCATAGGTGAAGGTCTTGGCCCTGATGCGGAACCTGTAGGTCATGCCCTCTGCCAGGTCCTTGACCTTCAGCCACAGTGGGCTGCTCCCTTTCACGTCCACCGTCACAATCTTACTGACTCCTGTAGGGGGAGAAGAGGTGGGGGCGTAGTGGTGGAGGCTGTGCCCCTTGATCAGGCTGGGGTGCCACCTCAGCCATCCATCAAGGCCCCCCCAGCAGCTCCTTGGACACAACCTGCAGGCCCTTCTCAGGAAAGGCTGCGGAGTCAAAAGCCATCAGCGTGCGTGGCCTTGGCTACAGGAGCCGGGTCCTTCAGCACCTGCAGGCTGACACCCCCACCTATGGGACGGGACTCTGCCCCCACAGAGCCCGTGTCCTGGGCCATGGCACAGGCAGCACGTCTGGAAAGACACTGCATGCCCAGCTGGAGGGGACAGGACACCCCATGGCCCCCAGCCTGGGATGACCAGCTCCCCAGCTTCCCCTCCTCCCCCAGAACCCACACAATGGAGACCAGAGGGGTGTCCTGGCTTTTATTAAAGTTGAGGTAACTGGTTTGCAGCACTTCGAGACTCTTGCTGTGCAGGTCGCCCTGGACCATGACGGCCACCCCACGTCCTCCAGGGGTCAGGCCCGCCCAGCCCCTCTAGCCTCTCTCCTCCCTGCCTGTGGGGGACCTGGCCCCGGCACTTGACCGAGTCTCCCGGGGCTGGGCGTCGCCTCTGCCCTCAGGGTTCTAGCATGTTCTAGTGCACAGCACAGCTCTGCAGAACGAGCGAGCTGCTGGCAACAGGTTGTGGCGGCAGACTGAGAGCCATTGTTCTCTCGCTGGCCCAGAACGGCCACCACCGCAGTTCCCAGGCCCCGTCCTTGAACGGGTGCCCTTGTCGGGGAAGGATGAGAACATGGGGTGACCCCAGAGGGGCCTCTGGCCACTAGCACCCCAGCTAGTGGGCCTGCCACACCCCAGCCTCTCGGGGCTCTGGACCTGAGGCTTCCCTAAGCGATTTCTGGGCCTCCACTAGCTGGGGGGCTGGCAGGTGTCTGGGGTCAGCGGTCAGGGTTAACAGGCAGCCTGGTGGCAGGAGTGGGGCCCAGGGCAGCAGGACCTGCAGGCAGGGGTGGGGCAAAGGCTCTGGAGACAGTTGCAGTGATGAACTGAGCCTGCTCGGGGCAGGAGGGAGAAACTCTGCAGCGTAGGGTTTTTGATCTGAGGTTCAGAGGGCAACAGGGGGGCAGTGACCCCCTAAACTTTCTAACGAGAGTCTTTCTCTTTGCATCTTTCTAATGAGAGCCTCCAAGACTTATTAGATACTCAAAGGGCTTCTTGGCCCCACTGAAGTCGAAGAAGGACCAGCTCCTGTAAGGCTGAGCCCCTCAGGCTTGGGGGCTCCCTCTCTTTATAGATCCGCAGAGGCCTGTCCATCTTGCCAGGCTCCATCTTGCTCTATCTCTGCTCTGCCTCTCTCCCCACTGCCATCAGTGGATGGGAAGAGCTTAGTTAAAATTCCTCTGTCTGGGAGGGAGGTGACCCGGTCTGGCTTATCTTTGCCCCCAACTTGCTGTTGTTTTACCTTAGAAATGCTCCTTCCTTGGTGTGGGCCTCAGTTTCCCCATTGATAAGCTGTGATGGGGACCCCCGCTCACCGTCCACGGGGGTGCAGGGCTCGTACACCAGCCGGTAGCCCTCCAGGATGCCGTTGGGGAACTGTGGGGCCTCCCAGGACACGTTCACGGAGGTTGTGGTCAGCTCGCTGAACTTGACGGCGCCAGGGGCACTGGGCGCTGCGGGGAGACAGCAAAGGGCTTTGGGGTCCTCCTTTCGTGGACTTTCAAAGCCCTGGAAGCAGCAGGGGCATTTGGGTCTGGGGTCCAGGGAGAACAGAGGCAGGAGGGGTCAGCAGGGGTCAGTGGGCACAGCCCTTCTACCATAATGCTCCCTAAAGCTGGAGCATTAGGCTTCATCCAGTCAGTGCCGTGAGCCCCATGTTGGGTCCCTGGGGTCCTGTGTGGCCCTCGATGTCTTGTGGGGCTCGGCCCCTCTGGCAGAGAGGGCAGGGTGTCTGGACGTCCAAGCCTCGGCTGGGCACTGAACAAGAATATACCAGAGCTGCCACAGGGCCTTGCTCCCTCCCTGGCCCGGGGTGTGTGGCCACCAGACGTCCCTATTGGGAGTAACCGGAGGCCAGAAGGATAGAACTCTCTGGAAGAGATGCTTTTTGACCCCAGAGCCCTGGAAACATGGTGGGGGCAGGGTCTGAGGGAGGACAAGAGGACGGGGAGGAAGCATCCACTGGACAGCAGCCCCAGCTGGGGGGGCTGGCCAGGGGCAGCCATTGTCCGACCGCCCCCACGGAGCTGGGGCTAATCAGACCGGCTTCCGCTGATGCAGGCAGCGCCAGCCAGCGTCTTTGAAGGAAGGAGGCAAGCTCAGGGGGCCTTTCCTGTCTCCCCTGGGCTCAAAGGACGTGGGATAGAACACTTTGTCCCGCAGCCACAGGGACGGAAGCCTCGAGGCTCCTGGGGGGTGCGTATCCGGCTGGTGACACTGAGAGAGAGTGGTTGGGAGGCGGGTTGGGGGGAGCAAGTGGACCCTCCGGAGCCACAGGAGGACCAGGCTTTCCCTGGAGCCAGACTTGTCCCCTCAGGGGACAATACTAGGAACTGACTCTTGAGGCCTTGCTCTTTATAGAGAAGAGGTAGTTTACATATGGGAAGCCCCGGGTTGGCAAAGGTGCTGAGGGGCCGGGACTAAGCTTGTGTTCAAATCCAGGAGGAGAGAAGATGGGGGGGGGAGCTTGGTGCAGCAGCAACAGGACAAGCTCAGACACCCAGGGCTCGGGCCTCTGCTACCTCATGACCCCGGCCCCCTGGCTTTCTCTCTGATCCTCTAATCCCCTCCAGCCTCCGGGCCTTTGCACCTGCTCTGCCCTCGGCCGGAACAGCCCTCCTCCAGGACTCCCCACGCCGCCTCTTCTCGGATGTTGCCTCTGCCAGAAAAGTACCCAAGGCCACCTGTTCCTGCCCCACCTCCACCCCAGATCGCCCACTGGACCTGGGGGGTTGATTCATTAGCTATTTGCTTCTGATCTGTCTCTCAGTAGGGCGGCCCGGATGCCTTGCTCACGGCTGTACTGCCAGTGCCCAGCTCAGGGCGGGACCCCACTGTGGGATGAACAGAGCTGGAGACCGAGGCTGACAGGTGGGAAAGGCTGGTGGAGCGCGGATGGCCGGGCTGCCCGGGGCCAGAGCTGGGGTCCCTCTCCAGGCTCCAGGAAGATAGCACCTCTCCCTGGCCACTCACATGTCAGCCCCCCTGTGGGCTGTGCTCTCCCACTCTGGGGGGTGCCCTGCGGCCTCTCAGCAGGTGGGGTGGGGCAGCTGCCTCCCCCCAGAGCCCAGAGGTCCCCACCGCTCCGGCCCTCCCCCCACCTGCTTGCTGGGTCTGACCCCGGGTGGGGGTGCTTCGAGGCCCGTCCCCCGCGGCGTTGAAGGCGGCCACGCTGACCATGTAGGCCGTGTAGCCAGTCAGGTTCTTGAGCTTCACCCCGTTCTCCGCCAGGAAAAGCGTCTTCAAGCGCTCCGTGAGGTTCCGCCGCTCCGCTTCCCAGAAGTAGATCTGCAGGCACAGAGGAAGGCGGCGTGGAGGGAGAGACCCCTTCGCTCCTGCCCGCCTCCGCCCTGCACAGCTGGGGTGTAAGTGGAGGCCACCCAGGGGACAGGAGCTGCTGCCGAAGCCCTTCCAGAACCTTCCTTTACTAACACCCCAGTCTCTGCATGTCTGTGGGGCTTTGCCCCTGCACACCAGCCTTTGGAATACGGGTCCTGGGGGAACAAGCCAATTCTGTTCTGCAGGATCCTGAGACGGGGGCCAGGTGCAGTGTAGAGTGTGTACCCCCACTAAGAGGGGGTGCAAACACCAGTGCCTCGGCACACCTGGGAGCTGGTTAGGGTGCAGGCTGCCAGGGCCCTCCCCAGCTCTACTGCACCAGCATCTGCAGGGTAACCCGGTCCGGCGAGTCACACACCCAGCAGTTTGCAAAGCCCGCTGCATGGAAGCCCGGGCTGGGCAGGCTGGGCCTGGAGACTCCCCGAGCCACAGTCCTGCTGTCCCTGTGGTGACACAGAGAGGCCTAGGCACCCGCTTCCGCCAACGTGAGCAGCGAAGGACTAAAGATCCCAGACACTGCACAGCCACAGGTGTAGGGCTGCAGCAGAGCGGCCGTCTCACAGCGCTTCCCATGACTTCGTCTTTAGAGGCGGGGGACCCTTCCATGTTTGGGGTCCTCTGCAGGTTTTACAACTTTGCACTGAGGCGCCAGGGCCACCCGCCCAACCCAGGGCATCAGAGGGCATTTGGCGCCACCTGCTGGCGAAGGGGGTGTGTGCACGCTGCTGCTTTCGGGGTTTCTGGGGTTGCCAGGAGGGAGCGCATAAAAGTAAGAGCTAATAGAAGTGTCCCCCCTGGCAGGCGTGCGTGGCAGCTAGGACACTCTGTTACCCTGAAATCTTGGCTTTTCTCTAGCCCCTCCTTTTTAGAAAATAATCTTTTCATGGGTAGATGAGAGCTGGGGTGACTCATTCACTCATGGCCCTTCAGTTCCTGCTGACTTTGGGGCACAGGGGAGAAGTCGGGGTGAATGCTAAAAGCCAGGTCTTGTCAGCACACAAATGGAGTCTGGTGAGTGCATACGAATGCAGGGAGCAGTCACTGAGTGATTCTGGGGTCTGGGTGTTCAGGGGCTGCGGAGAGGAGATGGAACAGCAAAGGGACTGGGGGAACAGCCACGAGGGCAGCCCAGAGGAGAAGGCATCTAGGAGGAGAGAGACCCCGTGTCACACGCTGTGGCTCCGCCAGGCAGGATGAGGGCTGTGTTGGCCAAGGGGGTTCTCGGGGCTCCTGCAGGAATAGCTCTGGTGGGGAAGGTGGGGGCCCAAATCTATGAGGAATGGGATCAAGAGAGACCAGGAGGAGAGGGACAGGAGTCAGCGGGTGCAGAAGACTCCCTGGAGGGCTCCCGCTGTAAAGGGACCAGCCTAAAGAGGGGCTGACAGCTGGAAGACGCGTGAGGCCATCCCAAAGATGAGGCATCGCCCAGCCCGGGGAGGTTTCCCCTGGGGACAGGAGGAGAGGGTTCATGGCTAGAGCCCACTCTTGGGCAGGCGCATGGCACCCTCCGAGGGCGTTGCTCCCCAGACCTTGCTGGAGGGTGATTCGCTGACCTCTGTGTAAATGGCACCGAGGGCCGAGTCCTGACCCCCGCCCCAAGGGGTGCAAGGCCGGTGTGTGGCAGGGTGCCCCACCACGTGCCTTCCTGGTCACGTCTGCACATTGTTGGTGCTCCGCAAATATTTGCTGGGAGAACAAACGCCTTACACGGCCAGGAGCGGGCGGAGGGCAGTCGGATAATCCTCACCTCCTGTCTGCCTCCCTGGCTTCATCACACCCCACAGATAAGACTTCCGCCCTGGTGACATCAGGCCACACCCCAGGCCACACGGTCACTGGAGGCGTGGCTGTCGCTCACATGGGCGGGGCCCGTGCCACAGTGTCAGGCTCCTCCCCTGTCTGCACCCCCAAGCTTATGGCAACCTTCCTGGGAAGTGGACGCCATCAGAGACCTCTGCCATCCCTTTGGCCCTGGCCCCTGCTCTCACCAGGGCCACACCTGAGGCTGCCCCAGTGCCAGGGCTGAACATGCCGGCCCTCTCAGCTCCTCGGACAGCCCCCTTGTTCCCCCTCCCTCCCGAGGGCCCCTTCTCACGCCACCAGCACACACTCAACAGCACCCTCTTGCCTCTTTCTAGCTTCTACTGCATGTTGCTCCCTTTTATTTAGTTTTAAATTTATTTACTTATGAATACAAGAACTGGGGTGTAAGCCAGAGTTGCAGGGGGTGAGAGAGAGTGGGGGGCAGAACAGGCAGACTGACTGAAACCCACTGCTGAGGGGAGCAGCAGGTGAGACAGGAGAGGTCTGCTGTGCCATGTGGGTAGCTCCCTGGCTGGGCAGGGATTGAACTCGTGCTGCAGTGGCTGGCAATAGTTTGATAGTGCTGTCTTTAACCCCAGCGCCACCAGGGAGGCCATGTTGCTCTCTTTTAAGCAAAACTCCTCCTTGAAAGAGATGTCAGGACTCGCTGCCTCCTCTTCCCTCCAAGCCTTCTTCAAACAGGTGTCCTGGCCCTCAGCCATAGTCCCGGGCACCAGCGAGTGCCCCGCCAAGGCAGCATCGACTCAGCTATTCTTTCTGTAAAGGGCCAGGCGGTGAATATTTTCAGCTTTGCCGGCCACATGGGCCTGGGTGCAGCTACAATGGGCCCTGAACAACGCAGGTCTGACCCACAGGGTCCCACCTCCACACAGATGCCCCCCAGGAGATGTTACTGGTGCGGGAATGGCTGTAACTGTAATAAATCGCAATTTCTCTTTTATGTTATCTTTTCATTTTTGAGGGTTTATGGGAGTGTGTCTAATGTCGACAGTATTTTGTAACTGGAAGCCAACACTGATAGAAGCTAGACAATAAGTCCTGTAAAAGGATGATGTTGGGCCTCCCTGGTGGCACAAGGGGTTAAGCATCAGCACTATGAAGCTGTCCACAGCCTCTGCAGCATGAGTTCAATCCCCAGCCAGCCAGGGAGCTACCCACACGGCGCAGCAGACCTCTCCTGACTCGCCCACTGCTCCCCTCAGCAGTGTATTTCAGTAGATCCGCCTGTTCTGCTCCCCGCTGTGTCTCTGGTGAATCCTCTCACCCCTACCCCTGCACCTCTGGCCCTACCCCAGTTCTCGTATGCATAAATAAATCTGAAAAAACTATAAAAACAAAAACAAAAGGGTTGAGGTCAACTGGGAGGACGGAGAACCCAGCACGGGACTGTAAATGTGCTCCCCTCCTCCTTGTGAGTTTTCAAAGAGCATTTCCTTCCCTCTGGCCGACCGGATGTGCAAACACAGGCGGACACGGTGAACATACAGGAGTGTCACCTGACGTCCATATGTATTCGTGTACGTGTCAATCACTGTGTTCTTAGTCAGGCCGTGTTCTTAGAAAGCTACGTGTAGCTAAGCTATGAGGAGTCAAAAGTTACATGCAGAATTTTGCCTTTGAGGGAGGTCAAAACTGTCGTTCCAGGGTCAACCATATCCAGTTCTGCTGCCATCACTCCAAGCAGCACGAGTCATGTGTAAACAATGGCGGCTCCTCTTCCCCTGAAACCGAAGCTCAGGTTCCCTCTCTCTCAGCTGAGTGTTTCATGCCGGGCCCCAAACACCTCTGGGCACAAGTCACTGCCCCACAGACACATGTCCCTGAGACACAGGGGGTGGATGTCACCTCAGCCGCTCAGCTGGACGGTAACCTGTAACCTGGATAGTCGTGCCTGCCTGGAGGCAGCAGTCCTGGGCCCTGGTTAGTGTCCCCATTTGCTGCTCAGACAGGAGGGGCATTTCCGGAGCATGCAGACATCTGCTGTGTCGTCATGTGTCTGCATCCACACGTGTCCTGGGTTTGTCACCAGCCAGAGGCTCCCGCCCCTCGATGGCGTGGGGGCTCCATGCTGTGCAGGGAGGCCCGTGCAGGGTGCAGTGTGCAGGCCCCCAGCTGGCCAGGGGGCAGGGCTGTCACCCACTCTCAGAGCCACCTTGGGAGGCTGCCTTACCTCTCTCGTCCCCCCTCATCCCAGATGGAAAGAGTTCCCCACACTGCACTCTAAAGTCAGGGCCCCAGGACTAACAAGCCCTTGACCTTTGCTGAGACTCCGTTTCTGCCTGTGCAGTGAGGAGCTGAGCTAGGTTGCTTGTGAAGCCACCCATGCCTCTCCCACCTCACCTTCAGGAATTCCAGAAAACCCACCCAGAATCCCAGACACACAATGGGAATCCCAGACAACCCGGACTCACAGACAACTCGGACTCACAGACAATCACTTGGCACTGCTCACCGGCTTGGGAAGAAGCAAGACCCATTACTAGAGGCTGGCTCTCTGCTCCCCACTGCTTTTGTGACCTTGCCAGCTCACCTAAGCCTCATCTCACTCCGTCGCTATAGTGATTATGCACAGGTGCAAAGTACCTGATTCAAGGCATTTCAGGGTGAAGGAGCCCCAAAAGGCTCTATGAATATTAGAGACCAATTACATTTTGTCATCCAAAATCTAGAATGAATTTGAATAGAGATGTCCAAGTCCTGCTAACTGGCTATCTATTGACATCAATATGGTAATTAGCATTGCCAACATAACCACACTGAGGATCTTATGTTGGTGTTGGAGTGGGGGGCCTGGGGCAGGGTACGTGTGTCCCCTGGAGACATCTGAGCCAGCACAAGCAGGGACTGAGTTTTGGATCCGAGCTCAGCCTGCCCAGGTATGCTGGAGAGGAAACATGCTTTTGCTGGGCTGCATAGTATTCCTGAGGATGGGGTGCAAACAGCCAAGGGAGTGGGGTAGGCTTTGTGGTGATTCCCACTCTACCCAGTCCCCTGCCTCTTTTTTGGGTCTTCTTCCCCCCACCTCTGAGCACCCCTACCTTGTAGCCCTGGATGTCTCCATTCTGGCTTTCCAGCGGGGGTGGCTCCCACGTCACATCCAGCTGTGTGGCCGTGGCACCATGGACAGCCACGTTGCGGGGTGCTGCTGTGGGCACTGGAGGGTTTGAGGGGTGGCGAGTGTAAGAAGAAGTGGGCTCCAGGGAGGGGAATGGGCTGAGGCAAGTGGGGGACCCCTGGATCCTGAATATCCCCAGCAGGGCTTCTCAGAGAGGGAAGAGTGTGCTGGGGCTGGAAGAGCTGGCCAGGCTCACCTGCCTCCCCGACAAAGACCTCCTGGGGGGCGCTGGAGGGCCCTTCGCCCACGGCGTTGTACACGCTCATCCGGATCTCGTATCGCCGGTGCTTGTTCAGGTCTGTGGAGAAAAGGGGGTGCAGGGGAAGCACACAGAGGTCACTGCCCCTGCAGGGGACAGGGTGGCAGGGAGGGCAGAGGCTGTAGGGGTGGGGTGACGCAACCCTGTAATTCTAGTGACGGTTCTGGAAAGAATAGATAAGGGGGGGTGCTGGGGATGCCCCGCCTCCTCCCTGGGAACCTGGACACAGGATGCCTGGGGTTGGCTTCCTGGGGGCGGAGGGTCACCATGCTGGACATTCTGCAGCTGAAAGGGGCGCTGCTGACACTTATGCGGGAGTGACCGGCGTGAGCCCGGCTGTCCTGGGCACACTGGGTCATAGGTGACAGTCACCCCTTCCCCACCATGGGGGGATGCTAAAATGCCCAGCTCCATGTCCCCTCCCCATTCGTCAGCTCCTCAACATGGTGGGGGGAGTGTTCCTTCAGTGTTAATGGGAAAGGCCTGTCAAAGGTGAATTCTGGGCTAAGAAATCTCATTTCTGCCAAGTTTGGGGGCTTGGTGACAACGCCGGACAGGAGCTGGGCGGAGGGCAGATGCCCTCACATGGGCTTGGGCGCCCTGGGGGACACTGGGGGTGCTGACAGCCTCCCCACTCTCTCTCTGCAGTGCCTTCCGGTCGGCCCTTCCTCTGGGGTGTGACCGGCCGAGCCGCCTGGCCCCCCTGTCCTGCGGTCTGTCTGCGCGCCGGCGCGGAAGGAAGACCCACTTGGTCTCAGACGGGAGCTGTTTCTCCCAGGCCTTGGCGCCGGCTCAGGGCTTGGGCCTGAGAAGGGAGCCGGATGTAGAAAAGGAGCCAGGGCTTGGGGCAGAGGGAAGGGCCTTCCAGGGAGCGCCGGGCCTTGGAGACGGATGAGGCCGCAGCTGCCTGGACACCCGCCCATCAGCCAGAGGGGCCGAAGCTCCTCCTGAGGCTCCTCCTTTCCCCGGGGGCCCCCTGGGGTCCTTCTGAACCTGGGCGTGGGGTTGGGGACACTTCCCTGAGACACCCTTACTTTTCCACGTGTTTTGGGAAGGTCCATTCAAGTAGCCTGAGGTGGGCACCCCACAGCCAGCAGCCAGGCATCCTCACAGGCCCCTCTCCCCATCCCTGGGGTGGGCGTGCACCCCATTTGGGGGCCACTGTGCAGACTTACTGTCCAGCTCGTACTGCGTGAGGCTGGGCCGGCTCAGGTTCCGCATGGAGTACATGGCTACCGGGTGGGGGCGGCGGGGGTCAGAGGGAGACAGCAGACAGAGGAGGTTAGTACACACCCCCCGCTCCACCGAGCAACCCCGACGAGGGGGCCAGCTGGGAGAGAGGGGGGACCGGCCACAAACACACAAAGGGAAGGAGTGTCCAGGGTTCGGATGCAGTTAGGGGCCGGGGCAGGAGTGGGGCGCCAGGAGGCATCCCAGGAAGGCGTTGTCCCCTGGCCCTGAGTTGTGGGGTATCACCAGCCCCCTGGAGCCCAGAATCCCTGGGGACAGCTCTGGGGGGGACCCTCGGGTCCCAATTTGCTCCTTTGTTAAAGGAGGAGCCCCTGAGAACCAGCATGAAAAAGCGGGGTCGTTAACTTCCTTGTAGGAACCAGAAGCCATTTTACTACCAGGAAATATGAGTGTATTAGACACAGGCAATAAAAAATCACAACCACAAGCACATGTCTGCCTCAGAATTAAATAAATAAGCGCAAGCTGTTGGGTCAGCTACTTCGAGTCTCTCTATTAATAGGCCCTGGCCGCCCGCTCCATCATCTCGTCTGCCTGCACCCCTGAAGGCAAGGCTTGAGGTTTAAGAGAATTATGGGAGGAAAAATGAAAGCAGAGGGGACCTCCAGGGGCTGCTGCTCTCCCGTGCGACTGTTTTAGGTCCCACCATCCTCCAGGGCACTGAGTCCCCTGCACCCCTCCTTTCGTGCCCGGCCCCCTCCCCCTGGTTTCCCACACATTCCAGCCCAGCCTGCTCCGGCCTCCCACCCCAGGTTACAGAGTCTCTGAACTGGCCTCTCTCTGCTGCCTGCCACAGGCTCCCCAGCCCCTTCTCAGAGTGACCCCGAAGTGCAGCCTTGTTCATGGTCATGCCCTTGCTGGCGGCTCCCTGGGGTCTGCACCCAGCCCTCGCCCTGTTCTTCCCGTCCTGGAGGCAGGCTGGCTCCAAGGCCTGGTGTCCGAGGAAGCAGGGGCCAGGCTGCTGCCCCGGGGTGGTGGTCAGGCTTGTTCTTGGCCCTTCTCACCACAGGCTTTTTGCCTGTGCTGGTCCCCCCGGGATATGGATGGGGTCACATGGACTCATTCTTCATGTTCAGTGCCACAACCATCCCCAGGGAGCTGTTTCTGGCCCTGGTTTTAGGGTCTCTTGGAACACGTCCTCTGCAGCTGGGAAGCCAGTTGGCTTGACATCTACTCAGGCTCCTTCCTGAGGACCTGGCTCCTCCTAGAGTGGAGCACCTCCTAGAGCTGGGAGCACCTCCTAGAGCTGGGAGCATCTCCTACAGCTGGGAGCAGCTCCAAGGGCTGGAGCGCCTCCTAGAGCTGGGAGCACCTCCTAGAGCTGGGAGCATCTCCTACAGCTGGGAGCAGCTCCAAGGGCTGGAGCACCTCCAAGAGCTGGGAGCACCTCCAAGAGCTGGGAGCACCTCCTAGAGCTCGGAGCACCTCCAAGAGCTGGGAGCATCTCCTAGAACTGGGAGCACCTCCAAGAGCTGGAGCTCTTCCTAGAGCTGGAAGCACCTTCTAGAGCTGGAGCTCCTCCTAGAGCTGGGAGCACCCTTTGGATAGGGCCCTGTCTGTCCTGTTTGCGGTGTACCCTCATGTCCAGGCATGGAGAAGCTGCTCAGAGATCTTCGCTCAGAGGCTGAATGGATAGGGGTGAGGGGTCACAGGAGGCACAGGGTTCAGGGGTGAGGGGGACACGGAAGACACAGGGTTTAGGGGGACAGAGATTCAGGACCCTGAAAGCCTCAGGCCCCTGGGTGAGTGAGCCGTGCCCCTGCGGGTGTCACTCACGGGTGAGCTCCGCCCACTTGGCTGCAGGGTTATGGATGCCACGCAGGGTGAAGCCCCTCAGGCCCTCGTAGAGCAGCTCCCGGTACCGGATCCGGAAGCCCAGGAGGATGCCGTTGATCTTGTCCTCCGGCGGTGGCTGCAGGGAAGGGAGTGGGCAGTGGGGAGGGGCGGGGACCACCTTCCATCTGAGGGGCCCACCCCTCCTGCCTCCAGCGGCCCCGTGCAGGTGCTTCACCCAGGAAAGGAAATCAAAATGACGAGGGGCGATTCTAGCTGGCAAAGCATCCCCAGCGGGGCTGTTTCGCCCTGCAGGATCCCCAGGGAGGCGGGAAAGGGCAGGAATCACATCAGCCCCTTTGAACAGCAGGAAAATATGGCTCAGAGATGTTGAGGGGCCTCCCCAAGGTCACGCAGGCCCTGGAGCCCCGCACAGGACTCTGGACGCGCGGCTCTGCCAACAGAGCCGTCCCTCGCCTGGGCGCAGCCCCTGGGCCCGCTGACCCCCTGGCCCGGCCCTCCCCAGCGGACATTCCCTGGGGTTCCCTGCCAGCCGGGCCTCTCCCAGCTCCCAGCCGGCTGAGGAGAGCGGCTTCTCCTTGGCTTTCTGCTCCCGTCTCAGAGGAGCCGGGGAACAGGCTTCTGGAGAAGGTGGGGCATTTCCTGGCGCCTCTTCTACACAGCCCGCCCGGAGGGCTCAGCCTTGATTGGCTCCTTCATTGGCTCCGGGGCTGCTGCTGGCCAGGAGGGCCTGAACTGCCTCAGCCCGCCCTAGCTCCAGCTGCACGAGGTCATGGCCGCCTAAGGGAGCACCCCACCTTGAAGGAGGGGCTGGGGGAGGGGATCCTCTTTCTTTCCCCTTTGGGGACTGCAGGTGGCAAAGTTGGTGACAGAAGTTCTCGCCTCGGGGCCTCTGTGGGTGACCTGCTAAGCCCACAGCTGGCAGGGGAGGGTGCAGAGGGGGGTCCCTCAGACACTCCTGGGTGGCCTGGTCTCTGAGATGCACCCCATGGTCTCCTTGGGCCATGGCAGAACCGTCGAGGCTGCCAAAAACAGGCAGCTGGAGAGGGGTGGGGGACGAGGGGGCCCGGCTCGGGGTGACAGGGCCGCCATCCTGCTGGGGGCAGGTGTCGGGGTGCAGGCTGGCTCATGCACCTGTGTGTGCTCTATCAGGAACCCCTTCATTGATGGGGGTTCGTGGAGACTCTGTAGGCCCTGAGAATCCCCAGAACTTTCGGCAGACCCAAGGGCCCGACTCCTGGCCCAGGTGAGTATCTGTGTGACCTGGGGCCACCTGGGTCCTGCCTGAGGCTGGGTGCCATCTGCAGAGGAAGAGAAGCAGCACCTGCCCCGTGGGTCGCCTGGAGAGTGGGAGGATGGGGTGTGCGTGTGTGCGTGTGTGCACGTGTGTGTGTGATCTTCCGGCCCTGGTGGGGCTGCTGACTGCCTGGTCCCAGCCCCTCCCCGATGCCTGGACGTACCTGCCATCGGATCAGCACGGAGGTGGTGGTGTGGGGTGTCACGGAGACAATGGTGGGTGCTTCATCGGGGGCTGGGGGGAGAGGTGGACAGGTGAGCTCTGAGGGCCCTGGGGACCATGTGGACACCAGGTGGCTCCAGCCCAGTCACCCTCTACTCCCACACCCCGATTTCTGCAGGACAAGGGTCCAGTGTTGAGTGAGGAGGGCCTGGGGGCCCGACTCCAGCCCAATCCCAAGGGCCCAGCGCCGCCCCTTCTGCCCCACAGATCTCTTAGCCGCTGAGGCTCCCCACACCCACTCCCACCCAGGTTTGGGGGCTGATGCTTGCGGACTTCAGAGAGTAAAATGCTGGGCTGGGCCTGTGAGCCTGAGCCCCAGGCCCAAACCGCTGCCCAGGAGCCCAGGGTCCTCCCATCTTTGCAGCCACCCCCCCAAGACAAGCCCTGGTGCCTGGGAAGTTCCCGGGGGTGAGAGAGACCCAAGGAGGTGGCACCAACCCGCCTGCAGGGTGGTCAGCGGCTCTGACTCCTCGCTGAACTCGCTGTCCCCAATGTCATTGGTCGCCTTCACGCGGAACTTGTAGGAGGTGAAGGGCTTGAGCCTACAGGGACGAAGGGGTTCAATAAAAAGAGGTGTCTCTTGGCGGCTCTGTCCTGCCATTGGGGGCTCCTGATCCATGGAGGCTCCGAAAGGTCTGACACCACAGTGACAAAGAGGGACCAGACTCAGGGCTCCTGAGCGCCCAGCGAGGCCCCTGGGCCATGTCAGCTTGCGCGTGGCTCACCTTTAGCTCTGATTATAACCGCTGGTCCCCAAGAGTCAAAGTCCCCATATCTCTAGCAGAGCACTAGCCCCTGGCTCAGAGCAATACAGCTCCCTCTCCCTCCTGCCCCCTGCAAATCCCCCCAGAGCAGCACCCTCCCCCTACTGAGTTCACACGTGAGCAAGGATGGAGGTTCTCGAGAGTGAACTGGCTCCATCCCTGCAAGCTCATTTCCCCTGCAGGCCAATCTCCCTTTTTTGATTGATGGGGGGTGGAGGGCGTTGAGGGAAGCATCACTCAAAGCTCCTGGGCACGTTCAGTGGGAATTTAAAGCACACGGCCCGCCAGGAATGAGACTGAAGCCAGCACTTTGGAGGGACCATCCACCCCCTATTAAAGATGGCGCCTGGCTGGGAGGAGCTGCTGGTGAAGGGTGGCGGGCTCGCGGGGGCTTCCGGCTCCGGAGAGAGATAATTAAGGAGCAGCCCTAACAGAGCTCCAGAGGACGGGGGGAGATTGGGACCCAGCTGGAGGGGTAAGTGTGGACAGGAGTGATGGGAGCTGAGGAAGAGATTTGGGGGTGATCAGGTTTGGGGGCCCTCCCATGGGGCCACGAGCTAAGGAGCCCTCCGGGGACCACCCACGCAGGGGCCCTCCCCTCCCCAGGGACCCTCCCTGGGAGTCCCCAGGGCTCACCTGTCCACGACGAAGGCAGAGGCGTTGTGGCTGACAGAGGCCGAGTGCAGCGCCCAGCGGCCGCCGGGCAGCTCGCGGGTCTGGACGGTGTAGTAGCGCACGGGGGACAGCCCGTCGCTGCCCGGCTCCCAGGCCAGCAGCACGCTGCGTGCCTTCACGTCCTCCTGCTGCGCCACGGGCTTGCTGGGGGGCTGCGGGCGGTCTGGGGGCGGGGGTGGCACGGGGCTGGCAAGCTGTGGTGCAGGCAGGGCCCCTCCTCAAGCAAGGATGACTCTGGGTTCTGGCATGTGCCCCCCTTCACCCCCTGCTACTGCCTCATCCCATTTCCATGCTCATGGGGCCCAGTGCAGTTCCCCTGGTGCCTGGGAACTGACCAGTGCTGGGGGCACCCTGACTTGCGCTGACAGCGAGGTGGGAGCACCCCAGTCCCTCCAGTCCCTCTGCTCTGCCTGCCCCAGGGCTGAATGGGACCGAGGCTGTCCTGAGGGGGGTATGGGGGGCTGGGCCTCCACTTCCCTCTGTGGGACCCCTCCTAGACTTGGCTTCCTTCCACCACCCCACGCCCCACTGCAGGGTTTCTCAGCCTCTGAACACTCTGGCCTTTGGGGTGGAGGATTTTTTGTTAGGGGGCCAGTCCTGGGTATTGTAAGGTGCTCAGCAGGATCCCCTGCCTGTCCCCACTGGATGCCACGTGCACCTCTCTCTAGGCTGTGACCCCCGAAATGTCCAGCCATTGCCCAGTATCCCCTGGGGATCAAGGCAGCCCCTACTTGAGACCCTCAGTCCTTCTGGCTGTTCCTGGGCACAGTGTCTAATAAATCACATTCACAGGAATCTGGGTTTCAGGTCTGCTTCTGGGGAACCCCAAGGTTGGGCAGAGCACCCGCTCAGGGCAGCCAGGGGTCCAGACTTCAGCCCTATCCTTCACCCAACCAGACACGGTTGAAGGTCGGGGGAGCGGGGACGAAAGCTGGTCTCGCCAACCTTCCCTGAATGCCCACCTCCCCCCATCCCTGGAAATCTGCCAAAGTCTCCCCAACCTTGACTTCTGACGCTGGAGCCCAGTCTCAGATCAGGCCGATGTGACTCAGCCAGCGGAGCCCCATCCAGCGGCAGGATCTGAGCGCTCTGCTTGGCTGGGGTGACCCCTTGGAGGCCCCCAGCCCTCCCAGCCCCAGCGGCAGTCACCTCTCTTCTCGGTGGTCACCACCAAGGCCTCAGCCGCCTCCCCCCAGCCCTTGCGGGTCTGGGCCGTGATGCGGAACAGGTACACAGACTCGGGCTTGAGGCCGGTGGCCGTGAACTGGCGGGCGCTGGGCGCGAGCACCTCCACCGTGGCGGTGTTGGCCGTGGTGGCGTTGAGCCGGTGCGTGATCTGGTACGCTGTGGGGAGGAGCACACGCGCTGCTGGGAGCACCCCAGGGCAACAGCAAGAGCCAGTCCTTCCTGGGCCACCCTGACGTCTGCCTTGGGGCCACCCTGGCTGTGGCTGAAGTCCTCTTGGTCACTCTCACATCCTCTGCTGCCACTTTGGGACTGTGTCTTCCAGGAGTGACCCCCAAACAGCCCAGGTAAAGAAAGTGGGGCTTGGAAGGCTGGACTACCTGCTTGGAAGTGCCTGAGCTGGGATTCGAGCCCAGGTGTTTCTACTCCGAAGTGTTTGTCCGCCTCCTCACTACACCATAGCCTTTGCCAGGGGCAGGTGTGCAGATGTCAAGACCGTGTGCCCTGGGCCAGACCCAGGTGGTCCAGTACCCCATTTTACAGGTGAGGAGGCTGCGGGCCATGGAGGACCCACTAGCTCGTTTTCATAGCTGCTGACTTCAGCCTGTGAGTGGGTGTGTGCATGTGCGTGTGTGCACGCGTGGGGTGTGTGTGTTTGTGTGTTGGACTATGAAAAGACCCCCCTGATCTGAGCATCCCTCCCTCCTGGTGCCTTCAGTTCTATTTCCCGCGGTGAGAGGCTGTGCTGAGCTGGCCAGGGCGCCCTCACCTGGCCACACTTAGGAACAGCAGCCGTGGTTTACCAGATGGCCAGTTGTTCAGGGCCCAGGAACACTCAGGAGGCAAAAGCTAATGAAAGGTCCTCAGGGACCTGACCCCTGACCTTGCCCTTCAGCCAGTCATCACATAGACAGATTTCTAGCCAGAGCAAAAAGACTCAGAACTGTTCTTGAGGATTATAAAGACACACCCCGCCGAGTCTCCCTCTTTACCTCCTCCCTCTTCCACGGCCAGGGCCTGGGAAAAGGCAACCACTTACCAAGAATGATGCCATTGGGGGCAGCCGGGGGCTGCCAGATCAGCCGCACCGACGTGGTCCTCACCTCTGGGAACAGGATGCCCATGGGCGGTCCCGGGACTGGAAGGGACAGAGGAGAGGCAGGTGACGATGCAGCCGCCAAGCTCAGCCCCAGCCCAGGCCAGTGCCAGCAGAGCCACGGGGCAGGTGAGCTTTCGTGGCTGCTACTGCCTGGCACCGGGTCCTAACACCGGCAAGAGGATGCCATCGGTGGGGTTTTGAACTCCCCACCCCCCAAGCACAATTAGGTGCTCTGGCGGGAACTGGAAGGACCAGACTCCAGCGTCCTTTAGCTCAGCGACTGTGAACAGGTGCCTGCAGATGTACATGGCAGGCTCAGATGGGGCCGAGGGCTGCACTTTAGATTCCTTCCACCCTGGGGTGCGGTAGGCAAGGGGCAGCCGCAGAGGAAGTGCCCATTCTGAGCCCCTATTACTCCTCTCTCTCTACAATTGGCCCTGGAATCCCAGGGCCCTGGCCTTCCCTCCCAGACAGCCCCAAGCACGCTGGCAGAGCCTGCACTCCGTGGACCGAGGGCTGGTCAAGGCCTGGCTGCTCTGGGCACGGGATGGACACTGAATGGCATAGGTTGGAGGAGGGGTGGCAGAGAACACGTGGGGGTGATGGTTGGAGGGGGGCAATTCTTCCTGTGCTGCCTAAGTCCCACACAGACCGCCACGTAGGCTGGGGTTTCTAAACTTGAACTTGGCCTTCCAAGTCATTACAAGGGTCTATTTGTCAAGGCAGGAGGCTAGAACGTATTTAATTGAACAGATCATTAGCTTGACTGATCGCTTTAGAACACACAGACATATGGAGTGTGGGGGTGGCTTCCTTTAGCACTCTGGTCCCCATCTTGTGGTGGTGGGGGGAGTGTGTATGTGGAGGGGAGGGGGCAGAGGGCCCCTGAGTCAGCTCCCCTTGCAGGGGGTCCTCCAAGGAATCAGGCTTTCGCCACAGGACCAGGAGGCAGGAGGCCAGGAGAAATCAAGCCTTTCCCTTGCACAGGATGCACCTCTGCTCAAAGTGGAGGTGCCAGGCGAAAAAGAAATCAGGACGGGTACAGAATCTCTCTTGTCACACTTGTCCCAGAGACACCTCATGCAGGACGCCAAATCAGGTGTCCCATGGGCCACGTGTGCCCATTTCTGCTTTCTGGACCCACAGCCTGCAGTGAGCATCCCTAGCAGTGGCGTTGGTGGCCCTCAGGGACCCGCCGCCCCCAGGAGAAGCGGAGGCCTTGGGTCCCTCTGGGAGACTGTGGCCCTGGGAAGGGGGCAAGAAGGGCCCACCCAGCCCCCCCAGGCCTGCAGGGTTGCAGCTCACCATCATCCAGCGTCCGCTCCAGGATGGGAGGGCGGCTGGGGCTGCCGTCCCCGATGCGCGTGAAGGCCAGCACCTGGACCTCGTAGAGCACGTATTTGCCCAGCCCCGTGAGCTGGGCACTGCGCGACGAGTTCCCCTCCACCAGCCAGAAGCGGGGCTGCGCGTCCGAGTCCTTCTCCTTGTAGATCACCTGCGGGCCCAGCGCGGGGCTGAGGGCTTGGGGCTGGGCTAGGGGTGGGCCCTACCAGCACCTCCTCTAAGTCTCCCCCGAGCGAGGTGGGGGGGGGATGGGGCGGACAGACTTGGGGTCCTTGGAGGGGCTTTTTCTCAAAGAAGCCTGGGCTGAGGGTGAAGCCAGTGCCCCGGAAGGGCCAGGACACAAAGACACAATCAGCCTCAGAGCCGGCAGCTTCCTGAGCGACCCGAGTGGGAGAACAGGCACATGCACGGCCATGGCGAGCTCGAGGTCGCACGGCAGGTCGGGCAGAGCCAGAAGGCCAGGCCACTCCTCCTGACTCCCAGGGCAGGGCTGGGACACCAGCTGAGTGCAGGTTGGGGAGGAATTCTGGAAGATAATGGAAACTGAGGCTGGGCGCCCCGCACTAAGAGGAGGCTTGGTGCACCCTGCGTGAGGGAGGACTCCTTGGTTGCCATGGCGGCAGGGAGCTGGGATGCTGGCAGCTCCCGTGTCCTCTCCAGAAGGCAGAGACCCGCGCCCCTGGCGTATCGAGGTCAGGACAGCGTGGCTGGAGAGGCCGTGGCAGGGTGGCTGGTATCCGGCTCCCTCTCCTCCCCGCTGGAGGCCGGACTCACCTTGTAGCCCAGCACCAGCCCGTTGCGGTCGGCCTCGGGGACGTCGCTCCAGCGCACCAGCATGCTGCTGGAGGTGGTGGCCAGCGCCGACACGTTGGTGGGGCCGGAGGATGGGAC
Organism: Talpa europaea; assembly: GCF_964194135.1. NCBI lineage: Eukaryota > Metazoa > Chordata > Mammalia > Eulipotyphla > Talpidae > Talpa > Talpa europaea. Next base: position 131,387,227 of record NC_140074.1, read on the forward strand.
TGGGCGAGGAAGGGAGCAGAGATGTAACTCAGGACCCAGCGTCCACCCACTGCGGAAGGGGGTGGGTAGGGCCTGGGACTGGTGGGGAGCCAGCTCCCGTGGGGCTCCGTGGCCACAAACGTGGCACAGCTCCCAAGCAGCGATTACCCTGCGGTGGGTCCGCTGGGCTCTGGGGTGCCATGGATGCTGCTTCTGGTTCAGACTAGCCTCCCTCTTCATCTATGCTCAGGCTGACACTGGACAAGCCTGCATGTCCTGCTGGGGCAGCAGGGAGGGTGGGGAGCAGCTCGACATTTGAAGGGTGCCAGGAAAGAGCCACAGAGCTCATGTGGACCACTGAGGGTGCCTGTAGGCTGGGGCTCATATTCTGGGGGGTGGCCCCTTGCCAGGCCCCTATTTGCTATTGGTCGTGATTCTAGAATGTTCTGACAGCTAACCCAACCTCCCTATCTCTGGCTGTCTCAGCCACCACTGGGAGTCAGGATGACAGTGGAGGGCATTGGGCTGGGAAGTGTGCAGAGGGGAGATGGCCTGGCTGCCCTGCAGAGGCGGGCACCCTCTGACTTGGGGAGCTGTGGGGACAGCTGCAGTACAGAATGAGGTGCTGGGAGATGTGCCAAGAGGGCACAGAAAATGAGCCAGGCTATTTCTGAACGACAGCTCCAGCCTGCGTCCTTGGCCGGAGGGGGCTGGATCCCAGCCGCGGGGGCAGCGAAGTCACCTGGGTTATACCTGACTCCCGGGTCCTGCCCATGACTGTCTGGCTCCAGGGCCCGCTCCCGATGGCATTGAAGGCCTGCAGCTGGACACGGTACTCCGTCCACTCCTCCAGGTCCTCGATGGTGTACTCCCGCTCCACGCGGTCCTGGACCACGTGGCTCAGCGTCTTGCCGTGGCCGTCTGCCCTGCTGTATTTGATCTTGTAGCCCACGGACTCGGGGTTCCCGTTGTATTCCATCTCTGGGAGAGGCTGCAGGAAGGCAGGGCCGGCAAAGCTGCTGTGAGCCCAGGGCTGCCCTGCCGATGGTGGAAATGCCTGGCTAGTGCCCCCTCTTCCAGGGAGACTTCAGGGATTTCCAACCTGTGTGTGCCCATGGGAGCCTCTCTCCTCCCAGGGCCTGGGAAGTTGCTCGGTGCCGACCCTGCTCCCCAGCAGCCCACAGCTCTTAGCTAGAGGTTCTCAAAGAACCTCTACTAGTTGCACAAGACACAACTTGCACAAACACGCTCTGGGCGGCCCAGACCACAACCTGGGCACCTCCCGGGCTGGCCCAGTTTCTGTAACTCCTCGCTCCACCTCCCCTTCCCTCCTGCCGTGCACTCCCTCCAGGCTGGCTCCCCTCTGTATCTTACTCTTTAGGGAGACTTTATAAATAGCAGTTGCTGCGTGTGCCAGTCTTGGGGTCCCCACAGCCCCGCTTAATGGAGCATGGCTATTACCTCCCCTCGGTAAGGGGGCGTGCGCTGAGCCCGTCTCCAGCTCTCAGCCATCAATCCGGCTTAATGGTCTCAGGGCCTGCTTCACTCAGTGTCTCTAGGAGCAGAGCTGGCAGGAGGCAGCGAGCCGAGGGGTGAGGTAGAGGCCGAGGGGAGGGACAAGAAAAAGTGGGTCAGAGGGAGTGGCCTGTGGGCCATCAGCTCTTTGGAGCCCCTGGGG